>NC_085048.1:42229243-42550136 GCF_963662255.1 Cinclus cinclus | reverse complement strand
CCCTTTGTGTCTCTGTACATAGGCTGTGCTATTGCAGTTAGACTGTAAACTTCTGAGGGATGGAGACAGCCTCTGTGTGTCTGTGTGATGCCACGCAGAGTGGATGAGTTTGGCAGGGATATGTGGAAGTATCCAGACATAGTCTGTGTTTTTACCCAGGGCTAACTTCTGTTCCTTGGGGACCGTCCTTGAGTGGGGTCTCAGGAGTGTACTTGTTCTTCTGTCTCATCCATCCTGCTGAGCCCTTCTGGCAGCTGCAGCAAACTGGAGCAGATAGTTGTCATAAACTTGTGCTCAGGAAACCTTGGTATCTTGAAAATGCTGTTTAGTGCTCACCAGTCACAAATTTTGAAAATGGTAACAGAAGGGCTTGGGATCAACCAAACTCTCTCCAAGACTTGATTTTGCTTCAGTGTCTTGTCCTCCCCTGTCACCATGATCATATGCTTGTTAAAGTGTGAGGGAACATGTTCATTCCTGTGGTCTGTCTGGAAAGCAGTCATGTCTGATAACCAGTGAACTGGCAGAGATGTTCCATACAAGTGTGACTCAGGTGCTTTAATTTGCCCTAGAAGCACCATCTTGTCAAGAGCCTTCGTAGCCTTCCTTGATGCTGGAGGCTATTACACCCAGACGCAGATGATCTGAATGGAGAGGTGCTTCTGATAAGGCAGGAAATCCCCATGATTTAATGCTGATTCCTTAATGTTCAGATAAATAAGGATCTAAGCATTGTTTTCCAGTTTGTGACAAAGTTGAAAAGTTGCTTTTAAGCAGTAGGAGTTATCCTATGACAGGCAAATCTTACTTTCTCCTTAAAGCAGAAGTGAATTTAATTTTCAGAAGCCTTGATGGTGATTGTTATGCTCCTCTTGTTTGGGTCTGTTTCTGTATCCATTCAACATCACCTGGCAACTTTGGTCCCAAGACTAACTATCCTGAAGTTGAACCCATCCCAAAAGTCCATCTGGTGTCAATCCTACCTTTTTTGTATATGTGCAACTCTCACTGGTGCAATCTATACTTAGAGTCTGCATATTTTTTCTGTTATGTAGAGATGTTATATCTAATCTGGACCTTCAATATGAGCTTGCAACGAGTACGATTTTTGGTTTAATAAAATAAAGCCCAGTGCACTTGTATCTTTGTAAGATGAGCATTTATGTACATGAAAAGATTTTTGGTCTGTGTTTGAGGTGGGTGGCACTTAGAAATCAACAATTTGGGGAACAAGGGTGGGGAGTTTCTTGATTTTTCCAGAAATGTGCTGGTCTCTTCATCCAGAGTGCTAGTCTCCATCTCTACAGAGATGCTGCTTTTTTAAAGCATACCTGATTTTTCCTATGACCATGGAATATTAGATCTTTCATGAAGCTACCCTCCCCTTCAGACATACAATTACCCTCCCTTCAAATCAAACTTCACAGCATCAGGAAGGCTTCTGAGCAGGATGGAAGGCAGGATAGAAAGCAGAAAACCAGCAAAGAATCTGCAGAGTCTGAAGGTCTCTAATTTTGAAGGTGACACATAGTTATGCGGTGATTTAGGCCGAGCATCAACTCCTACCGTCCCTCAAAAAAAGAGTACCAAGTATCTAAAATATTTCCATTGATTTTGCTGCCTTAGGACAACTACAGTCTGATCCTGGACCATAAAGCTGTGCTAGTTCAGTATGTCTGAACCTGCTTAATTAAGGGAACTTAGTTATTTTGACATTTTGATCTGTTTTCAATCTTTGTAGGATACCAGGTCTTCCAGTTTCCAAAGGCCAAACTAAATGTGGGATATCCTATTCATCAGACTTGTGTAAATGGGTGCGTAAGGAAAGGTCTTTATTCAGAAACCTTTGGTGAGATTACAAAGGCTTTTAACTTTTGGGCAAAAGTCTAAGTTTTATCAATGACTTGTTTAAGAAAGTGGTCTCTTGCTTGTAAATCAGTATAAGTTGCTGGAATGGGAGCATCATACAATATGCCTCCAATGAATAGTATTTAATACAGAGATAATTAGTCCAATTCCTCTTTTCTCTAATGAATTTAGTGTTTGTATGCAAGACTTTTTTTTTTTTTTTTTTGTAGACAGCTTTCTGTGGGAGGTGTGAATTTGACCTTTGAATAATGTGTCTTGTCATTTCCTCCCATTTTGAAATTTCTTTTTATTGCCAAACTCCTAAATTTATGTTCTGAGCGGTGATTTTTTAAATATTTACTGGATTCAGGTAACACAAATGAGGACACTTACCTTTGAGGAGCCTTTTACTCTCTTTAGATTCTCATTCTCCATGTATAAGACCAGCCTGAAATACAAAAGTTAACATCTGCCCAACTGCCATCTGTATTTTCTTATGTAGTCTTGAGTAGTTCTTAAAATTCTGAATTTTGGAGGAGCATGTGTTTCTGCTTATGTTGTCTTAAGACCATATTTTCTCTTTATTGTTGGATCTCAGAGGTTGTGGTAGGAAAAGACTGATCAGCAGTCTCCAGAGAAAACACCAATGTCTTGATAAGGCATTTCTTCTGGTACTTATCACAGGGTACCTAGGGCAAATTGGGGAAGAAGTTTCCACGGAAATGTGGTATGCACAGGCTGCTGAATACATCATCTCTTTGTTTCAGAGCTCGGGCTGCAAATATCATTCAAATATGTCAGTGGAACAGCTTTACTTAAAAGAGGATAAAATTAATGTCTTGAGGGAGAAGCCTGATGGGCAAACAAAGGGACTATAAAATCTGTTGATGCCCTGTTGGATGCATGGACAAGAACAGGCTCCTTTCACTTCTAATTGTTTGCAGGAACTGCAGGTGGGCTGCTGCAATGCCTACCTGAGGATTGTCAGCTCTAGGATGTGCTCCCCCTTTCTCTCCAGCCTTGGTGGCTGCAGCTGCCCTTCTCTCTCTGTAGCTTCTTTTCTCTCTCCTCCTCCCTCTCTCATCTTTCTCTGTTTTTCTGTCGACAGGGAGAATTATCCTTCCATTTGTCACAAAGAAAGCAGGTTAGAAAGAAAGTGCTCTGTCTTGTGGAAACACTTTGGCTGTGTTTTTTGCTCTGAATCAAATCTTATTTAATTCATGCCACCAGAAGAACCAGCAGTCTGACCTGTGCTCCACCATAGCCTCCTCAGCTGGCTCCTATTGCTTGTTTTGTTGTGTGTGGATGAGTCTGCTCTCCCTGCACATACACCAAGCACATGCCTGCACCAGCCTTGAAAAATATTAACAATAAATTTGCCTTTAGCTTTCACAACTATTTCCAGTTTTCATTAACAGCTCTGATTATTAGGGCAGATGCTTTAAAGGTTGGCACATATTAGAAAATGCAGTGAGGATGATCATGGTGATGTCAGAGGAGACTCTGAAACCCTTGTCATAGGAGTGGAAACAGGAAAGTCAACTTTGAACAGTTAATGAAGGTCAGCTAAAATTAGACTTGAGACAGAAGTCACTTAAAATGCTTCTTGCTCCAAACTCGCTGTGCTGTTGGTGGTATTCAATCCTTACACCATGTGTCCCACCTTAACTTAAAAGGTAACACTATCCTTCCCATCCCACAACCTCTTCCAAAGAAGCCACTTTGTGGTAAGTGTTTTGACTTCCATTTTTGTGAGAAAAATCTAATTACTACAGAGACAGAATAAATCCACAGCAAGCATGGATAGTTTTTTGGTTTGGTGTACATGTATATGTATTTTTTAAATGTAAATTTGATCTAAGTGAAATTGAATCCATCTTACCTCAAACCTGATAAGTCAAGGTGATTCCTTGTGCTACCTGGATTTTGGTTTGACTGCAAAGCTGATATCAGTTGAGTGGTGATGTCCTGGCCCTGTGGCCTTGAACACTGCTTAATGCAAATGCTATTCTGTTGGTGTGTAAGAGATATGTATTTATTGCTGTGTGACGATGCAGGCAGTATTTCTGTTCTAAGCACTGACCAGTGCTGTTTGTTGCACTTGGTGAGATGGTAATGGTCAGCAGTAGATAAGATTCAAATAACCCAGTGCGACAGGTCTGTCTAAACCTTATATAGATGGTGGACCTCTTCTTGGGAAGCAAAGGCCATAAAATTTATCGATGCTGCAGTTACATTCTGGTGTCTCCTGCCACTGCCCACCCTGCAGCTCTATTGCTGGCCATAAAAGTAAGTTATTTTGTCACCTATGGTTATTAATTTTAACTTAAGCATAGTAAATTTAATGCAGAGATATTTACTTACTGTAAATTTGTTTCCCATGAAACAAAAGGGCACTAACTTTGCAGACTGATGTAAAGGGTATCTGTTCCTATTAGAAATAATGGAAACTACAGGTAAGGACATCTTGTAGACTAAGTGTGTATACTAAGAATCAATAAGTGTTTTATTAGTGCCTGGAGATTGTTTGACATAAAGAATTAAAAAAAAAATATCCAGTTTCTATAAAAAGATAAGAACATTAACTGTCTGCTTCACTTTCATTTAAAATCTTGTGTTTAATTTCTTCTTTCTAGGTAACTAATTTCTGTTATTTTGCTGTAGTATTTGGGCTTGGAAGAAAATGGCTTTAAATGATGGTTTTTATTCAAACATACTGTTGGCATCATAGGTTTTACAGTTCTTATTAGAAGTTTGAAAAATATTTCTTGCTACACTGAAAGAGAACAAAATTCATTTCAGAATTATAATTTCCTAGCACTAAGACACTTGATGACTTGGAAGAGATTAATAGAGCCTTATGACAGAGACTTGATATAAAGCATGAGATTAACACTGCTTTATCAGCACATACCACAAGTGAATTTGCTCAAGAAATCTGTTTGAAGTGGCTGAGTTGTCTGTTAGAAAAAGGTCTCTAGATATTTATTTGATCATTGCTGAGTACTTGCTATAGGTTTGTATATCTGACAACACAGGAACAAACTTCACACCAGCCATGCTTATTTTAGAATAGCATGTTTTATGTTATTCTTTGTTATCCCACAGGAAGCTGGAGTGCTTTGGAGGTCAGCTTGTGACTCAGGGGGATAATTTCTAATAAACTAAGTTAAAATTATCAAGCAGAATTACAGTGGTGTTCTGATTTCATTGATATTGAGGACAAAAAAAAAAAAAAGCTTAAGTGGTGCTTTAATTGGAAAGGTTCTTTCCCTACTCTTGTTGTAAGTCTTTTTTATCAGCAAAAGAAGCCTCATTTCCTGTTCTACATATAGAAATGTTTATCTTTAGAGCACATTAAAGGTGTTCAGAAGTCAGGCAGGCTGGTAGATACATGGACATACACAACTAACAGAGGGAGCTGGGAGCTAATGTGCCAGGGCTGCAGCTGACTGCTGGCACAGTTGGCATTCCAGCTCTGCTTCTGATCTAAATTATATCAGCACCAAATGAGAAACAAACAAAAAAAAAAAAGTTTGTGGCACTCAATCCATTTCTGTCATTTGGCAGCTGGGCTCTATATCTGAATATAAAAGCTACCAAATTAACTGGTAGTCCTTAAGATCCTGTATGCTTTATTTGGAGTAAAGGAGAAATCTTGTCAGGTGCATAAATAAATATAATATATGTGCCTGTGTGTATGCACAAGATATGCATGTATGCACACAAATGCTTTTTCCTCTGGTACCTTTCAATTCTCTTGAAAAAATGTCTGAAGCAGCTGTTCTTGTAAGTTCAGCTAGTCCAAAATGAGGTCTGCATGATTTTGCGTAACTTGCAGTTTTTTATGTGTCCTGGATTTGTAGCATCCAGGGTTTTATTTTTAAAGCTCTTTCTTCTAATAGATTTTTGCCATGCTGGCTATGCAAATGAGTCTGCAGAATTGTCCTTCTAACATATAGATTGGATGACTGTCACAATGATACGATTTTAACACCAGGCTTGTGTTTGTTGCCCACAATGAGGTAATATATAGAGGTACATTCTGAAATGCTGCACTGCAGAGGTAAATGCAAAGAGTAGCAGTTTGTACGCACTATGTATGCAATGACAAATGCTTAAAAAGTGCCTTTTCTGGGTATCTCAAACAGCATCCTGCTTCTTTGGTACAGGTAAGAATTAAGGCTGGTAAGGTGCGTTCATTTTGCTGGTGTGAATATCTGCATTTCATACAGCCAAAAGACCGTATGTGTGGTGTGCAGACAGAAGTGTGGGTGGGAGAGCAGCATTTATGTGCAAACAGCATGAAGCCTGTTGGTGAGACTTGTCTTAGGGAAGAGGGAAGGGGAAAGTCCCCTCTGCATCCTCCAAGCAGGAGCAGTGGGCTTTGCCCCATGCCTGCAGCAAGGACATGAAGTTCTGCTCATCACAGTGAAGTACCAAACCAATATCATATACTGCAGCTTGGGGGTCGGGACAGCAAGGTGGTTAAAAGGGGCTGACTCAGATAACAAGAGAAGAGAGCTAAAAAAGGCTAAAAAAGAATAGCTGAGTGTAAACAAATGATCAGGGACACAAAACTAGAACAGTAAAAGACAGGTACCTATGAAAATATTGTCCTTATTTGTTTTCACTTTAGGATTTCTTCAAACTTTTTTTTTATTCACTTCAGCAAAGGCTTGTTGAACTACCTTCATGAGCTTGGTTGAAGTAGACCACAGTCTCTGAATGCTGCAGGGAGCAGGTGACAGCTATGTCCATCTTGACAAGGTTTCCACATCTGTTTCTCTTGATGAGCTCACACACAGCCACAAAGGTCACATGCAGCCAGGTTTACCCCCATGTAAAGGGCAAAGAGACAAAGCCCTACTACCTCTGGAAAGTTGCAGTCAGTGGAGGTGTTACCTTCTGAACTCCCCAGATTTCCTCTGAGCTCGGTTTCGAGGGGCTTCCCTTCCCCTGTGTGCCATCAAAGAAAGAGGTCACCATCTGGTCCAAAGTGTTTGTAAAGTTCATCACTGCAATAAATGTCATTCTACAGGAATATAAACAGGCTGCTGCTCTACTGCATTACTGGAGTATTCACACCAGTATGCCAAAAACTTGGAATTTATTAATGCGAGTAAAATTAAAATGGATATTTTCCAGAGAATTTGCCTTGGCAGAACACTGGCTGTGATGCTGTTGGGGACACCTCTGACTTACTATGGTGCCCCACTTTTTGCTTTTAGGCAAAATCAAGAAAGTGCCTGCTTTATACTAGTTTCAATCTGAACGTATGCTCATGTTCTCTTCTGAGTTTTTGTAGGGTAGGCTACAGCATATGTAGGATTTTTTCAGGAGATAACTATTTCTGAACTATTCAAATACATTTTCCAGGAAGACTGTCAGCAAAGAGAATTGAAGATCTGGAAATTCCACCTTTTTCCTTGCAAATGTGTTTTAATACACACTGTATTAAAATCTTGCAACTATCATACAACTTAAATTTATTTGGCTTCAGCTGATGCTGGAGACTTGACCATTGAATTAAATATTCCTTTGTAAGGTGTGCTTTCCATGTCCATGGCACTTGGACACCATGGCCAAAACCTTTCTTGCTTCTAATTAATTCTTGAAACTTTTAAATAGTTTGAACTCTGTGCTCAGTATTGTGGAATATTCTTCAGTATTGGGGAGGAATATCAGTTTCCAAGTTTCCAATTGTACCTCCCTTCTCTCTTCCTATCTTTCTCATAACAGTCTCATCAGACTTTATTTCACAATTTTCAGTTTATCTGTTTTTTGTTTTTTTTTTTTTTTTTTCAGACTGTGGACATGGGATTTATAGCTACTGTCTGATTGAATTTACACAATCCATATATAGGAAGCTTTAAGCTTACTATTCCAATTTTTTAAATAGCCAAGAAATAAGATAGCATTGATATGAATAGAGATAAACAGGAATTCCAATGAGAAGCATGAAAGAATGAGAATTTGTTTACCTATTTTCTCTAAAGCCAGACTCTCAATCAAGTGTTTATGCAGGTACATACACAGCGTGGAAAAAAAATTGAAGGAATTTGAAGTCCACATGCAGATGCAGACCTCTGCCACTGGAATAGCAGAAATATGCTGAGGTAGTTTGCATGACTGGATCTTGTGAAGGGCTCTGCATCCAGTGATGGGAGGGTTATGCTTGACTCACAGGGAAGCTGGACTGAGTTAGGAACAACACATGGGTTGCATCCAAGGGTGCCAAACATTGGCTGATAAAATTGCAAAATCCCTCTCTATTGTCTTGGAAATGTGATGCCCATCAGGGAACAAGAAAAGGGCAAATGCCTTTTTAATGCCATTTTAATGCCATTTTAATGAAAGTAAGGAGGAAAATCTGGGGAACATTTGACCTCTCAGCCTAACCTCAGTTCTCAGGAAGGTTATGGATCTTGTCTTCCTGGAAGCCATGTTCAAGCACGTGAAGAATGGGAAGGCGACTGGGAACAGCCAGTGTGGGTGTACCATGGGCAAATTGTGCCTGACCAGTCTCCCACGTTCATGTAGTGATGAGTAGATGAAGGGATTGTAATGGGAAATGTTTATGCTTTAATACCCTTCTGTGAGATGCAGAGGGAAAGAATAGCAGAGACCAGAGGCTAGCTGCAACAAGGGAAATTCCAAGTAGATATTAGAATTTTTTTTCCACCACGAGCGTGGCCAAACACTGTAAGAGCCTGGCCAGAGAGGTTTCTGTGTGTCTGTTCTTGAAGACATTCAGAGCTAAAACATGGCAATGAGCAACCTGATCTAGTTGATCTGCTTGGGGAAGGAGGTCAAACTACTTGATGTGTTGGGGTCTTTTCTGTGCATACCTGGAATTTGAGAAAGATATCTCTGGTTTGCTTCTCTGATGATAGCACCTCAAATGTGGATCTCCCACTTCCCAAGTGACTGTCCTAACTAGTGGAAATGATGACATTTTCTTAATGAGAAATGTTGGCAAAACCTACGTTTGTTTTCATACTAACAAGTTATGGAGGAGGTGGAGATAACTCTTGGGATTTACCTTTTCCTATGCCCTGCTTCATCTAAAACCAGTTTATTCTTGAACAGATAAAACAGATAAAACCAGTTAACAGCACTACATAATTTTTTCTTTGCTAATATATTTTTGTACGGTAGTAGAAACTAATAGTTTTTAGGAAATATTCTTGTACAGTATTTTGTTTCGGACATATTTGACATTAGCCAGAAAAGCAATTTTCACAACAGAAAACAAGAAACAAATAGGACTTGCCTTGTGATTAAAATGTCTGTGATTTTGTTATTCATAATGCAAAGTGCATGAAAGCACCTCTGATAGAACTAGGAAATCTTCAAGGTTAAGTGTCACAAGAAGGCGTCATTTTGTTTGACCCATTCTCTTTTCATTTTCCTTGGACAATATGTTTTCAATAAGAGGCTGAAGTCTGCTGGTTCTTGCAGTCATGCTGATGTTTTGCTGCGTCATCTGGACAGAATTAATTCTGCTTTTCCCCTCAGCCATTTGAAAATATATTCCAGTGTGATGACAGTCACCACCCTCTTCCCTTCATGTCCCTCCTACCCCAAGACAAGACAAGCTATTCCTCTGGCCAGTGAGGCCTCTTCCAGTGCAAAGGAAAAAGAGAAGGTCTTTGAGCAGGAGTGAGCGGGTGACTGCATTGCTCCCTCTCTCCTGGTACTGGCAGGTTCCTGCAGTGCCTCCTGATCTGGCAGCAGGGAAAACCATCACCTTGTTGTTCCTCCTGCTAGAATACACTTTGCTCCTTAAAGCCTAGAGAGATGTGACAATCTCCACGTTGTTGAAATTTTGCTTGGGCAATATTTTGCAGATGATTCTAAGTTTATTTCTGCAGCCTGTCTTCCACTGTCCATCTGAGATTTGTAAGGGGCCTGCAACATCTCCAGAAATGAAGGGAAGACCAGGTTCTCCTGACTTCCTGGGCAGCAGAATAGGTTTGTGTGGCTGACAGAACCAACTAGTTGTCAGAGACTTCATGCCGTTCGCAGCCACAAATTTTAAAATGTGGGGGGGGAAGAAAGAGTTGAAGAGCTTCAGAACTAGCTAAAAGTATCTTGTTTTTTTAGATACTAACCTAAACAGTTGACATAGGGAGATTTTTGTCACTCACCTTCAATTTTACTTAATGTGAAAACCAAATGGCAGGTGCAAGGGTTTGTTTGTGAGGTCCCCTAGAACAGGGGCTGCCTACATGAAGCCCAGTGCTTGAGGAATTCAGAGGCTTCTGAAACAGGATGCCTTAATATGGAGCTGTTCACTCAAATGGGGATGTTCAAAACTGGGAGTGAAGCTTTTAATTTTGGGGGCCAGTTAATTTCCTTAGGGGCCGTGAAGCTGATCTGTGCCTTCAGGCAAAAGTTCAGGGATCAAAAATGGCATCTTCCTATTGTAAAAAAGGGGCTGTTGTTCAGCACAAGAAACAGGTTTATGTGAGTTGTATTTCAACTATTCTTTTTTGTCATTTTGTTCTTAGATCCCTGAACTGTCTATAAGAGTAAAAAAGTTATTGCTAGAGAAATTGGGAGCTGGTAGTTGATAAGTAGTGCTACATCACTCTGCAAAGAACAGTTGATGAATGCTACCATTGTATGTGAAATGTTTCTTTTACTCCCCACTTTAATAGCAACATTTTAAACTACACTGTCCCACACAGGGGACTGCTAAGTAAACCCAAACTGACATATGATAAATGTAAAGCTGTGGTTACAGCTCCAGAAATCGATGAATTGCATGTCTCACGTGTGGAAGGGCAGTCATGCTGTTGCTGCTTCCAGAGTGATGAGTGTAATTCAATCTGTGAGCACTAAAACATGAGCGTAACTTGCTAATGCAAGTGCTTGCCTCCAAGAGGAAAGAAAAGTTTGTTGGAAGCTGTACTGCTCTGCTGTGAAACATCCTGCAAAGTAATTAGTTCTAAACTTTGCAAGGAATGCAAGAGAGAACCATGTTAGTGTATAAGTCAATAACCCAGAGAATGTCTCTCTAACAAATGTGGTTTAGTACCTGTGAGTATTGTTAATCCATCTCAGGCACAGGAGCACCAAACAAGGTGTCACTTTGAGAGATACTGGAACAAGAAAGATAATAATGCTGTAGATGAAGGCCATTATTTATGGCACTATGAATGAAAAGATGGACCTCTGGGAGTGACCCACTGTAACTCAGCAAGCTGGAAAGCATTTTAAAAGCTGTTCTGCAGCAAGTGAGTAAATAAATTCTAGAATAAAGAGAAAAATATAAGTTCAAATAGATTTCAGGGACTGGAAATGAAGGTGACATGCTCCAGGTCTTGCTGGGCACCCTGATTTTGACATGTGCCTGGTGGGCTGCTAGTCATGAGTGGTTTCTGATAAAGAACATGGAGCAGCTTCCTGCCAAAGCTGCTCGACTTTCATTTTAACTCCGTTTTGAATTCATATTCAGTAAAGGATATGTTTTTCCAGAGCAATTCAAGGAAATTCAGACAGTGTCACAGTTCACTGAGGTTTTGCCAGGACACTGTAGTGTTTCTGTAAGGTTCAAAAAGAGAATTTTTCATGTTAATATGCTGTTAAACAAACCAGCCCTAACTGCCAGGACTACCACAGCAAGACCTTATTGGAAGGTTGTTGTCAGTAGGCCATCAGACCATTATTGAATAGGCATGCAGGAGCTGATAAATTCTTTATGTATTTCTGACATATGGAAGGTTTAATAGCAGCAATGCCTTAAAGCATATGGAAATGCTCTAGGAGAAGTCTAGCCTTCCTGTGAAAAGGAACTTGGGAAGATTGTTTCAACAATTGCTTTTCTCACAAGTTAGGATAATGACATGAGATACATCCATTTTGAACAGAACAAAGTCAGAGGTGTTTAATTCGGAATCAGAGCACTTCTGGCTTTTGCATTTTAACTTGAAATGCCTTTCTACCCACAGATCTTTTTCCTAAATCCTGGTTTTTCACAGGGCAGATGCACAGACAAATGCCTGCTTGGCATCATGTGGGGTCCTCTTAACATTTTTAGAAGCTATTGCAGATATATTGTTTTTACAGACTGAAAAGAAGGTGTAAGAAAAAACAGTCCATGCAAAAAGTGCAGTAGATTTCCTGTTTTTTTTTTTTTTTTTTCCCTCTTCATTTTGGTTTTGATTTAGCACACTCCACCTTAATGCTTTGTATGGGAAATGTTCCACTGCCCTTTGGCTGTGAACTCCATACCCTACTGGTCTCAACAGGAGGCAACGCTGCTTTCATCCTGCTCATCAAGACATACTGTCCATGCAAATAAGATGCAGATGATTATTGCAAGTACTCATACTACAAGTACTTGGAGATTCAGATGGAGCAGGTGAGTGGAGAGCAAAAGAAAGTGCTGCCCAGCATTACTGATTTCTAACGGTGTAAAGCAAGAGAATTACCTGTACAGCTCCAAGGGGCACCTAGCTGGCAGTAGATTTTTAAGCTTCTTGAATGGGAGAAAGGATTGGATGCAAATGAACAAGCAAAGGCTCACCTGGTAACTGTTATGGAATAGAAAAATTAGAAATGGAAGATGCATTTATGATAAACAAGATTAAAATTCCTTGGGAGAGTGTGTGTGTATTTGATACCTTAACATGAATGTATTTGTTTTTTGTCAGGATAAATTGCTAAAACCAGTCATGAGATACTGATGCAGGGAAATCTCTGGATTATGGTGCAAGAAAATTCATAACCCCTAAAACTCTCTTGAAAAATGCTGATCAGAAGTAAACAACATCAAACTATAGTGTCGCTTGATGGTGGGTGAGAGATTCCAAATGTATATTCTTACCAAGGAATGAACTATAAATATTTCCCCAGCTTCTAATAGATTGTTTCAAGACGTGTTTTATTTAGAAGTTGATGTCTTTTTATCTCTCTGTTCTTTTAAAAATATTTTATAACAGCACAGAATATTTCATTATATTATATCCAGGCTTACTCAGAATAAATCTCTTCTCTACACTTGCTATTTTCCCAGATGCTTATATGTTTTTCTGTCAGTCTGACCTGCCTCTGGGGGTGACAGTGATCCCCTTCCCCCCCCCGCCTTTGCTGGCAGCCCAGTTTCTGCTTGTTTCTCCTCTCAGACAATTTCAAAATATACACAGAGTATGCCTTGTGCCTCTCTAAGCCTGGTGTGGTTTAAAGGTAGTTATGCTGTCTTAAAAAACTGAACCACAATCCAGATGTGTGTTGTGCTGATGATAGTTAGAAACCAAATGCTTCATTATCTTGAGCTTCATTCTCTGTTTTTTTTTTAAGAGCTGACCCTAAACCCTTATTAACTCTGTGAAAGTGATCAGCAGCAGTTCCCCCAAACTAGAGAACTTTTAAAACCTTTTTCTCTGCAGTTTCTTTCAGAATGATTGAACAGTTACTCATGCACTGTGCCAGGTGTGTTTCCTTCCTTCCTTCCTCCCTCTCTCCCTCCCCAAGGCAAGTTGAGGTGAGCACACTGGTTGAAAAAAGCACCTGTGTAGTTATTCCTCCTTTTACTTCTGCTAGTAGTAGCCTCCTTGCTTGCAGTTATTCTTCCTCTAGCACAGCAGTAACTAGACTTCAAGACTGTAAACTGACTGCTTTTTTTTTTTTTTTAGTTTCTATCTCTGTACAGACATACTGTCAAGATTTTGAAAAATGGTGGTAGGCTATAGAGTTTAAAGCAAAATGTGGGGGAGCACTTCATGCGGCATTGCCTTCTGAACACCACTGTTTGAAAACAGGTATTCAGGTGAAATGTCTAGGCCTCTGTTTATCCCTTGATCATATTTTATCTGTTTTGACTGGCGAAAATATTCGATGAATCTGAAAATCCAGTTTGCAGGATTTCAGAAGAAAACTGGAAGTCTTGTTGAAAGATCCTGGGTCTAAGAGCCTCTTGCACTTTACCCAGTAAGACATTATCAATGGGACTTGTTTAAAATCTGCCTTCTTCCTCCCTGCAGCCCCCAGAACCTGTGGCATGAGTTTCAATGTTTTGCCAAGCAGGGGACCACTGCGAGTTTCTGGCAGAGAGAGTGTGATTGTCGGGAGTGACTGAGGTGCAGTTAGTTCTGTTGCTTGTTTGATTTTTTCATTGTCTTTTTTTTTCTCTTGTTTGTTTGTCAAAATTCACGTGAGAAGGTTTTACTCTGAGGTTTTTTATTTTGTCAGAGAAGTGAAATGAAATCCTGTCAGGGTGTGAAAGCTGCTGTGCTCTAGTTGTGCCAGGATAACAGCAGGAGCACAAAGTTCCCTTCTAGCATCCAGGACAGACTCATGAGTACCACTAGGAATGCATTTCATAGCAGAACCCACAATTTTCCTGTGGCCAGCCCTTGACTCCTGAGCCATATGCAGCAAGATCCCGTTGCTAGATGATGTTTGACTGAATGTGGCTGGGGTGCCCTTGGATCTGGCTGGATATTTTACTCTATCTTGCCATGGAACTCCAGGGTCTGAGAAGCTGTTATTCCATGTCCTTTCTTGTGACTTCACCACTACTGTCCCCTTGTCTTTCTGGCATAAAAAATGTTTTTAATGGCTCTTGATCATAGGGGTTTTGTACACTGCTTACAGCGTCAGTGAGGCTTATTTTCTAATTGGATAGGGAGAAAAATAATGTTCATATATGGTACCATCATGAAGGCGTTGGTGTCTACATAAAGGGTATGCTGATAATTAATCAAAAATCACATCTGAGTCTGGCACCGTTCTATTTTTATTTCAGAGTCTGCCCTGGGACTGTAGAAGGGCTCTGAGAAACTGTTGTAAGAAATGAAAGAGCTGAAAAATTCCCAAATGGCACATAAATAATAGACTGCAAGGGCAGAGAGGCAGGGATGGAGGCTCCTCTGTTCATGTTTGAGGCTAAATGTTCAGCATATCGTCTTTGCAACATCAGTGAAGTGATGGGCATCTGTTTCTCTGACCTCTTTCAAGACAGCATTTTTATTTCTGTATCTGAAATCATACTTGGTTCACCTTTTGAGGACCTTTCTAGTTCAATCTACAAAGCCTTTTACAACTCACTGTTTCTCAGTGAAAAGCCATCTGAAAGGCAATGAATCATGGTCAGATAAATAGTTGGCAGAGGGAAGATGCTCCAGCTTGGGAGACTAATCCGGTATTTGGATCATCATGTTGGCTTTTTTTTTTTTTCCCTCTACAGCAGACTTCTTAAAGAATCTTGGGTATGCAATTTAGCTTCAGTTTGGAGCTCATGAAAGTCTTGTGGGAATGGCCTCTGAGGTGATTGGTCATCACAGCAGGATGGTATTGAAAGAAAGATTGGAGTCTTTCTACTGGTTGTTCTTCCAACTCATTGTTAAATACACTGCCAAGTTCAGTTCCTTTCATTACTCTTGACTGAAATATATTAAAACAGGCTCAACTTTTATGGGACAAGTCCTCCTCTCTTACTTGTGTTTTGACAGCCAGAGGATTCAGTTGTAGATGGGATCTGGAAGAGTCCTTTGGACATCTTCCTTTCTGCTGCATTCATGTTAGCTTCACATGGCAAAGTTTCACCAAGGACAAGATTGTGTAAATCTTTGCAGACTGATGGAACAGACCAATTATTTATATTTATTAATCTCCAATGTCTTCAAAGAACATTTGAATCTATGGAAAATGATAATAATAAAGAAGTGGTTCTTGACAACTAACTCCCCTCAATGCTATTGGTGGTGAATGGTGCAATCAGATATCATGCACAACAACTTCAAGAGGTCAGTTGTTGTCAGAGCTTTTGATGTACCACATGTAATTGCAGAACTGCTGTTTGCCTTCCTGCTGACTCATAACTATAATTTTCTGTGCCATTTCCATGTCACTTTTCTCATCCTGATTTCACTTCATGATCCAGAGAGGCATTAGCTATTAGCACAGGTAAGATGATTTTTCATAGTACTTATCTGTTGAAAGTCACCCTGAGCAAACACAGACCTGAAAGCAAACATGCCTTCAGACAGTATTTAGCACAGGCAGCCAGGGTCTCATGGGGTGAAGAGCAGAATCTGCAGCAAATTCATACAATCCACAATAGTGCACAAAATAAGGGCTCTCCCTCCCTCTCAGTTTCTGAAGGGGATCTCTCTGATTTATTTTCTCACCAAAAAGTAAACACTTCTTCAAAGAGACACTTCTCAGCAGAACTGAGAGCCTCATAACAGCATCTGACAAGCAGCCATTGGCTGAAGTCCGGATGTTCCTCTGTCTTGGCCTGTTCCTACTGGATTCAGGAAGACTCTGAAAAAGAGGTGTCATTTCATTGCTGCTACTCTTTTTCCTCTTTAGCTGAACTTTTTTTTTTTTTTTTTTTTTTTTTTTTTTTTACTGCACTCCTGAAACATAGTGAAACTTGAGGACAGCTGGCCATATTTATCTGGAGGCGGGTAACCTGTTTGTACAAACTGCTTTGTGGCATCATATGGTAGAGATGTGGAGGATCTGATCATGAAAAGAAGTTTGTGACATAAGAAACCAGCAGTGTAGGCTATGCATATCTTTCAGCTGAGCTCGCAGACGTGGTTGCTTCGGTTTTTAGTCAGGCTATGGGGAATTATGTGCAAGCCTCTGCTCTTGCTTCTTCAGGAGCAAACCATCTTTGGTGTTACGTGAGCTAATTCACTTGGCTTGGCTTGGAATGTGATGAGTGTGGACAGGTTTCTCCACTTACTGACTGGTGGGAGCAGTGGCTTTCAGCGAGAGAGAGAGATGATCAGCAGATATAATGGTTCCCCTTTTTTCTGGAATAGCTGAGCCTGGAAGAAGAAAACTATTTGAGGCTAATCAGAATTAACTTCAGACTGTATTTTTTTAAAATAATGCTGCTGCTGGAGAGCAACTCAGGGCATGAAAAGCAGTAGAGCATTTCCACTGCCCCACAGTATGTGGGCACATTGAGTCAGGAGGTATCCAGGCCCTGTCTCAGCCACTTGTGTCCTTGCCACATAGCAAAACACCAGAAGGCGACCCTCAGGGCAAACAACTTTAGAGCACCACTTGACAACCATGAGTCAAACTGAGACTAATCACAGACTTGACACTCAAATAGAGACCACACAAAAGTAGTGGGTTCACAGCAGAACTGCTCAGTGTTTTCTTGGTGATGTTAACGGGTTAAGCCCTTCTTGTCCTGCGAGATTTCAGCGCCAAAATCTCTAAATCTGCCCCTTATCTTAAATGAAAGTTGGTCACCTTCTCCTTAGGGATACAGGTGGGCACGCTCTGGGCTTGATCCTCAATCTTGCTCTCAGTGTGGAAGGCAGAGCACTGACTCAAGGATCCTGGATGGTTTGTTTTCATTAAGGCAGCAGTCTCAGGCTTTCTTGAAGAATCCATTTGCTATCTAGAAATTAAAGCCTTGTTAATATGTGCTAGAATAACTTTTTGATTTAGTTTTTGCAGCTTCACACTGGTGATATAACCAAGGCTTGTTTTCTTCTACCCTTCTGAGCTCCCAACAAACTCTACTCTCTAGGGTGGAAATGAATCAACACATTAACAGCTTTAACTGTTGGGTGGGAGAACTGTTCACCTGTGAGAATCATCCATCTCTGGTCACTGAAGCACAGTAACTGTAAATATAAATATGAGGAAAAAACCCCAAGACTAGTTTGTAGCTTACCTGAGTAAATGAGAACAAAGACATAATTAATTGTGTATCGTTTTCCGTAATTTGGCAAGCTCTCAAAAAGCTGCCTCGCTAAGACATGATTTTTACCACTTTATTTGTCTGATGAAGATGGCCATTTTCACAAAAGCATTCAGAGAAACAGATTAGTACCTAATAGCACCAAAGCACTTGAAATCTTCTGGTTCAGATGTCAATCTTATTAGTGCCTGAACCTTTTCAAGTATCACAAAAGCTATTTATTTACAGACTGACACATAATAGCTTGCTGATTATTCCTTCTCCCTCCCCTCAAAAGAGATAGTGTTTATTCAAACTCAGCTTTCTTCCTTGGTATAAATACTAAAGAACACTTTCTATCTTCAAAGCACTATAGACATTCTTTTAAGCATTGACTGCTGTTATTAGCTATTACTTGAGGCTTAAATAGTATTGAATTAAAATAATTTCTTAATGATAATCTCCTTCTCACAGGATTTAATGGTTTTTAAATTGGGTTTTGGCAAATATGAGACTAGGCAAGGATGCAAGCCTGGATCTTTTCCAGAGGCCATTTAAATCAATGAAGTCATCAGGTTCTATAAATGCATCATGCCACAGCATGACAATTAACATTTACTGGAATGTTTGCAGAATATTACAAAGTCTATCAAATATGGATTAAATGTACCTGAGATGCAGCCAGTTTCCTGACAAATAGAAGATGAAAGCTTTTTTTTTCTTTTAGATTGACTCTGCTGATCTAACATGCTGCAAACTGTAGAAAATGCCAGCAGGCAGTGGAACAAGTATCTTTAAAATGGACTTTTCTATACAGCAGGATTTTGTTAGATAAATTCTACAAGTTAGAGAGAACTCCAGTGACTACCATGCCTCTCTCCTCTGTATGAGTGGAAGATGGTAATGCATGTTCCTCTTCATACCCCTGTCTACCCCTGAGTGGTGTGTAAAATGTTACGTCTTGTCAAGGAGTGCTTTTTACGCATTTTCTGGGTTTTGTCATTTGTAATGACTTCATATTTCTTTTGAGATTTCTCAAAATTTTACAGTTCAAATGAATAAGGTGCCTTCAGATGTCTAGGGGTCAAATCAAAGTATGGTCTCAACTACCAGCAGCTGGCATTTGTTTCTCCTGCAGACAAATGACTGTTGTATCAATGGGTACATGCCTTACTTTTACAAAGCTGAACATGTTTTTGGATAATCTTAAAAGTAAATGAAATCAAACCAATCAACTTATTCGAGTCCCCATCCATGTCCTTTGTTTTTAAATTCTGAATGAATGAAAAAAATTCAACACATTGCTGGAAAAACAACGCTAAGGGTAATTTGATGACAGAGTGGGAAGACATCAGAAAGGACAGGAAGATCTGAGGATTTGAGGTGCTGAGGAGAAGGGAGTTGCTGTCAGACAGTTTTGAGCTCATTAGTTTTATAGAGAAATTTTAGATTCACCCTTGCTCTTCTCTTTTACTGTATGCATCAGGCAGTCCTTGACACAGAAAACAGTAATTTTGCAGGAGTAACATGTGATTTCAGAAAATGATGATGTTTATGTGGAGGGTGAGATTTGCTGCTCCCTATCTCCATAGTCCTCTGAAGCAGCCATATTTTGTGGGAAAACATGAAAACCTCGTTCCAGAAGAAAGTAACTGCCCACTGCAGGAGGTGATAATTAGAGACGACAAAGCTGTACTGCAGAATCTGAGCAGGAAATACCTGAATATATAATGCTTGGGGTTTTTTGTGGACCCTCCAGCTATAGAGTGAGAGTTTCTAGCACTTTTGGAACAAAACACATGCTCTGAAATGGCAATCACAGTGGCAGGAGATGTGTTGTGCGGCTGTTCCTGGGATGCATTGTTCTGTAAGCAAAGCCAGGGCTCCTGTTGGATCCAGAGAAGGAGGGAGGACTGCCACCCAAACAGGCTGTAAGTAGCCTAATTCCCCAAAGGGATTGTGAAGGAGACTGTTTTGGAAAGATTCCTTCTTTATCTTCCTTTCTCACTCTGTTTTTTCAGACCAAGTTAATTATATTTGCATATAAAGTCACTGTTTACTCCTGTGAGAAGACCATAGGGAGCTTTTGGCTGAAAAGGATGCTGTATTTGTGGGGGAAGGAGGGTGGGATAATTGGGTGGGGCGGAAGTTTCCTTTTCCCTTGCTCCCTGATGTTACATTAAAGCTTGTTCTGTCGTGAGTAACTTCTCACAGAGATTCCTTGGCTGCTTCAAGGCTAACTTTGTTGGTGCTTTTTTAATACTCATGGTTACTGCCATTTTGTAACCTTCCTCTACCTCAGGTAATTACATTCTGTCTATTGAAGATTCCTATTGCTGGATCAATAGAAGAAGTTTATTCTTCATTTCCTTTATAATAGCTATTGTATAGTGCTGCAAAATGGCTGTTGTAGCCAGCTGTAATTCGTCAGTGAATGAGAAATCCTGCAGTCTGAAAACCATCCAAAGATCTTATGGGATGAAAAGTGATATAATCATTATTGGTAGCTCAATTGCTCCTTTGACATCTCCTGTAAGTATTAGTTGAGAACTGGGGTGTTATCTGGGCCCAAATGTTGTTCCAATCAATTATCTGTGCATTTTCCCCATCCCATCTGATGATTGCTTCTGTTGCTAACTGCTGGTATCCTACAGTGTCCCTTGATTGAACTTCAGTCTGCAGAATTTTTTCTCTAGTTCCCTGCTGCTTCCTAGTCCTCTAGTGCCCATGTGCAGAACTGGGCCCTTAAGGTTAGGATTGCTGGTATCCTTTCTCTCTCAAACAGCTGCTGTGTCATTGCAGCAGCATCTAGACATAGAGCAAGTTGGCCTCCAACAAGCCTGCTGGCAGCAGTCTGATGTGTACAGTTATGTGTCTGGTGACAAAGAAACTGTTGAAGCAGTCTAATTTCAGGCCTTCTTCCTTTTGTCCCTGAAATAGGAGACCATCTCAGGATTTTGGGTTACAGATCACAGAGTGTTTCATAGTTAAGAATGCTTGGGTCAAATAATAGAAAAAAAAAAAAAAAAAAACCAACCCCAAAACCCCAGCTATTATTATTGCATGGCTTTGTGAAGTCAAGTATGTGCTTGATTTTCTAGTAGCACCTGGTATTGAGCTGGCACCTATAATGGTTCTGTCTCCTTAAAGTGTTGGGGAGATTGAGAGACAGTTATCACATCCTGAGCAGAGAACGATGCCTGAGCCACTGCAAAAAACAGGTGGAAATGTTTTTGGATTGTAACACTGGTGTTTAATACCTGAGTTCTAGTGTTTAAAAAGGCTGCTCATGTTTTGGGTAGTGATGGTAGCTGAGTCCTGTGATTATAATGTTTTTAAACACCATCTCAAAATTGCACATCCTCTAGTGGAACCCAGTGTGATGCTACTAAGCAATCTGGCTAACAGATAGTTAGAACTGACATGACAGGTAGCTTGCAACGATGATGTTCTCAAGAAAAGCATTAAGCAATATGCCATTTTAATTCAAGTTTTGTGAAGGATGTGAAATCAACTTTTACTTAGGGAATAGGCAAGTGTCATATTGTAAGAAGAGGTAAGAAAAGTGTGGAACCAAAATTTGGGAGCCTGACTGAGGCTTGTACTCCACAGTCATTAAAAAACCAGAATTTGTCTTGTACAATTTTGTGATGTTGAGCAAAGAATCCTTCAGTCTTTAAATGTGCTACTGAGTGGAAAACATGTTTATAAAGAAATCTTATTGCATCTGCATCACCATAAAACCTCTTGGCATAGCCTTTTTATAATTCCCATCTACATATGCATCTCAAGAAAACTCTTTGCTTTTGAGTATGACAGTGAGGTCTATTGAAAATATTAAATAATAAAATTTCAACTTTCTCATTCCCTTTCAATGAAATGCTTAATAGACAAAATTCAAACACAGAGTTAATTCACCTGTAAAGTACTTGGGCATCTGAATTACGCTTTTAATCTGCAGCAGTTGAGTTATGTCCCACTCCTACAATATTTCCAGAGGGAAGGCTGGACAGGTAGAATCTGCTTCCTTTATGGATTGTAGGGATAACTTATGCAGACAGCTAAAAGCCTGTTCTTACTAGGTGGAGAGAATTTATTGGAAGGGCTCAGGATCTTGCTCTTCCTGTCACTTGTGCGTGATTAGCTTGTTATTCCTCCTCAAGAACGGATCCATTTGAGTTCAGTCCTGAGCTGACTGAAAGTGCTGCCTTCTGGAGAAATGGGCTTGCAATATGAGGAGAGGTTTGTACCTACTTGTGTTCCTGAACAGGAGGGATGATCGAGCGAGTTAACTTGTTTTTAATTTCTGTTGTTGGCTGACATATGAAGAGAGCTGTCAGAATATGTGTCAAGTTATGTAGGCATGAAGACTGTCATGGTCTGATGTTTGTGAGGCTTGAACCTGCAAACTTTTCTCTGAATACTCAAGAGGGTACTCACCTGTAATGTAAGCTGGTAACTCAACCTCCTGAGGACAACTGGTATCTGTCCAAACTGTTCACTATTCTGATCTAAATAACCATGAGCTGAGTGCCAATTAAGCATATTGTTAATATTACAGGGTGAATATCAAGACTTCTCTTTTCCTTGGGGCAAGTAGAGATATAAAAATCTTGCTGTGTGATTAGATTCTCATACAGCTACCATGACTTTTAGGGTAAGCACGTGTCTCCCTTGACCTCTGCTTCCTAGCTTCCAAGCTGACCACTTGCTTTCTGACAGACTAAAATCAGAGGTTTCATACCTGGTATCAGGGGGAGGTTTTGTACCTGGTACCAACTACCAGGTACTTTTGTCTGACAGTTTTCTCCAGCCCCTTCAAACTCCTGAGGAAAAGTACCAGGGGTGGCAATCATAAAGGGATTCACCCTGTAAATATCAACACACCATGAAGGTCATTTTCTGTTAGCAGCTCAAAATTAGTTGTAAGAACAATCCTCTGAACAGACTTGTGTAAAACCTCTCATGTCTGAATTCCAGCCATATGGGGAACAGAAACCCAAATGGATTAAGATCAGAGAAAAAACCCCTCATTTGATAGCATGTTAACCAATTTTTTTTAATACCTTAATACCTGAAGAGTCAGTTGAGATTGTCAGATGAAAAACAATGGAAAAAAGGCATTAATGTACATTCTGTAGTGTGTAAGAGAATTAAGCAGTTAAATCTTACTTGGAAAAATGGCTTTAGTGAAACTTCTGCATTTTATAGTGTCAGCTGGTGGAATGGGAGATGCAGCATCCAGATTTTTTGGATCCATGCAATTCTGTGTAGTATTTGCCTTCACTTATGTTTTCTAAAAATGATCTGCATAATTACCAGTTGCTTTCCAAGTTAACCTCAGTCTGAGCTGGGTAATTTTGATAAGAGAAATTACATCTTGTCCTCAGGACAAGTGAACAAGATACTAACAGAGAAATATAAAGCTGGAAATAAATAAAATAATTGTAAGTAATGGAGCAACATAAAAGGAGTGCTTTTTATGGTCTTTGAGAAACATTTTCAGCTTGCAATAATTTGTTTCCACAGCTCACAGAAGCTACATGAATAACTAATATTCTCTGATAGTGGCTTTATTCTATTAAGGAGTCATCTTTGCAATAAAGGCAAAGAAGAATAAAAAAATGTTGTGAAGACAAGGAAAAGCTATTAGCAAATCTCCATTCTGAAGTTGTTTCCTATTTGTAAACCATTTCTGTCAAGGGAGCAATTTCCTGTGTGCTGCCATTAGTGGATAATATTTTCCTTCAAATAATGGGCTATGGATGGTGACTAACCACAAATGGTAATATTGTCTCTTTTAAAAGCCTGCACAGCACACTTTAATGTTCTGCCATGGTGCCTTAGAACATAGACTATTTCCAATGTGAAAACTCATTTGTTTAGAAAAGCCTCTCTTCCTCTCTCATTGCCTCTCTCGAAACAGCTGAATGAGAGTGGAGGTTCTCATAAAGTTCCAGTTGTCCTGGAATTCAAATGCACATTCTATAGTTAGCAAACCTTGGAAGAACACTTTACATGCAGCTTATAAAGCAAAAGACAATAAAGTGTGATGAACAAGGCAGCAGGATGTGTGCCTATGCCATGAGATTTGTTACTGCTCACGTTGCTGGGCTGTGCAGACATGCACACAAGATAAACTGGGCTAGGATTAACCAGGTGCAGGATAACAGAATTCTGTTATCTGTCCCTGACAAATTACAAGCTGCTAGCTGGAATTGCCACTTGCAGATAGTAGTCATTTAGTAGTAAACTGCACTTGTTTTTTTTCTGCTAAAAGCCTGAAACAAGGGCATGTTTACATAAGTACATTGAAATATGAAATGCTTTGGATACATGTAAAGGAAATGTAAACCTTCCTAGCCTTTCATTTCCTATCAAACATTTACTGCATTGCAGGTCTCTCCAGCTCAGTAACAATGACAGTGTAGCATACCTCATACACACCGTGCTTTATGGTGTCACAGTAATGTATATCTAGGGCCTTCTTTACAGCTGTATTCTGCTTTTATAGAACTGATTTTGATTAAAGGGAATGCAGAAACATTTTTTAATGTTTTGAAGTGTGACAATTTATGAGGGAAAGTAAATGCTTTACGCTTGAGTGTTATTGCAGGATTCATTGCTGTGGATGAAATGTCCCTGCTCACAACTGAGCTTGTGTGGTGGAACAAGCACAGTCCACAATACTGAATATCCTGATTTAGTTTTAAATTATTCTGTTTTCAAACAATTTTATTTTTAAATAAAATTATTTCAAATAAATAAAAGTTTTTATTTCAAATAATTTTATGTTTTGAAAATTGAAACTGTTGCACTTCAATGCCATGACACTTTCTTTTCTAGCATTGTCTTAAATGACATACAGTCTCACATCCTAATATTAAGGCATATATTAGGGGATAATCTCACCATCAAGTGAGAAAAACAAACCCTTTGCAGCTGCAGGAGATAAGTAATGAGACTACTACATCTACAAAAGCATTTCCATGTACATGTAAAGAGAAAATGTAACCAAATCACAGCAAATGAAGTTCATTTTTAAAAAGCAGTGTACATTACTGGTTTAATGGATTATCAGAAAGCTGCACATTTGTTAATATCCTTTTCCCTATTTCCTTGGTCACTGCAGTACAGACTAGGGAAGTTTAATAGTGAATTGTCTGAAGTTCATAATTAAATATCTTGATCAGCACTTACCAAAATGTCTATGAATCACCTTAAAAAGAAAATTGTGCTACTTCCATTTTCACACTTCCTTGATCAATTGTTTTAGGCCTCAATAAGCTAAATATTTTCTAGAATATATAGCAAAATAATACCTAAGGAAATCTGAAACATTGGGCCACTGTAATTTAAAAATATGTCAGGTTTTTCAGGCAATGTACCAAAAAGAAACACAATGAAACAGTCAATTTTTTTTTCTCTTTTTATAATTTGCAAAGAATAATTACAAAGGCCATAAAGAGTGACTTGAGCCATTTTTGGTTTGCTAAATTTTGGGTTGCTTCAGTGGTCTGGCTTTTGAACTTGTTTAAGTGTGCAGCTGTTATTTCTCATGTTTGGATCACTTCAAACATGTGAGGCAAAGTCTGTGTTGCAGTATTTCAGCACACAGCTCTGGTAGAGTACAGATTTTTTGCCATGGCTCTTGAAATAGCTGAAAGACAGTTTCATTGTATGTTTTATGGTAAAAGAGAGAGAAAAAGAGCAAAGACAAGGGAATTCAGAGGATGTGACACCAGGTGTGACACAGCCTCAGTTTCCCCTTTCATCTCTGTTCTTGGGATATCTTTCAAATACAGGGAGGCTACATCTACACCAAGGGGCACTCTCTGTTGTGAGGCAGCACAAACCCTTGTTAATTATGCTGACAAAATTATCTACCAAGGATCTAATACAACTTTGGGAACTGCTGGCTAAGTGTCCTAATGTCTGCCTGGACCAAGGAGTACATGGGCTATTGCCCAGGGAGAGCAGCAGCCAGACTGGGTCGCAGCAGTGGCAGGGCAGTGGCACTGATTGGAAAACAAAACATATACTCAGGCCCCTGCAGAGTTTGGGTTCTGCTTGCTTCTGCCCAGCTGAGCCACGAGAAATGCAGGGCAGTGTAGTACATATACTTACCCGTTTAAGAGGGAGGCAGTAAATGATACCAGCATTTTGTTCTGGCCTTGAGCATCTGACCAGCAGGTCTCCTGTGCTCCCTACCTTAACTTACCAGCAGGATGCTTTAAAAGATGCTGCTGGTGTAGTTTTCTTTTCTGAATACACAAGGCATCAAGTGGGTTATAAAATTATGCAAGATTTTTTCCGACAGCCAATGCAGGAATATGTTATATGTCCTTTGCCAGCAGAGTCTTCTTCCTTTTTGCTGCAAACTAGATTTTAAAGATTTAAACCTGTTTGTTTCAACATGGAGTGGGTTCCAGGGGTGTGGGCTCAGGCAATAATGCAGGGAAGCAGAGGTGGGCTGCTCTTTGATTTGAGAAACCTATAGCCCCCTTTGGAGTAACTTGGGTACTGGTGTGTGGCAGATTTTACTTCTCAGCAAAATTGAACTGACTTTATTGCAGCTACCTGTAACACTAGACTAGGCTCAGAACACATACAGAAAGCTGTCTTATGTGGGTGTGGGGACAGTTTTTTACCAGCTGCATTTCTAAGGGATCAGCTATCTTGTTCTTTACTTCTCAGAAGTTATTATCTTTTGGTTGCACTGCCAGCATTGCCTGTGTCTGGTGATGTGGTACTGGCTCCTCTGGTCATGTCTTGTAACCCTTTGAGTTATAACTACAACTACCAAAATTGATCCCTGATACAACATATCACAGGCAAAATTCTTTATTCCTCCTATATGCCCCTCCAGCAACTTTATTGCAAGTGGAATACATTGAGCCTTTGCTATATTTGAAAAGTAGATGCTCAGGAGATGAGGTCTGAGAAAAACGTATTTTGCCTTTCAAATAAATAATTCTAGGACTAAAATTTGGAATAGTACATTTTTCCCCTGGCTTCAATCATTTCTGTTTTTCAGGTACATTCCCTAGCTCTGAAAAGTGTAATTTTTAGAGTTTTTATGTGTCTGTAAATCAAAAACTGCAGAACACATTTTAACCTCTTAAAAACCCCCTTGCAACTGGACTAAGGACTTTATATGCCAAGCTACAGCATGATGCATATGAGATGCATGATGAGTTAAATTATTTGAAAAAGGAAGGAAGTTTGTAATGGGAATGCTTTTTGGAGTGGAAGTGTGAGAGGGCACCACTACAATAAATCAAGAGAAGAGAGATAAAACGAGATCTTATGATGCTTTCAGGGAGTTTGGCAAAAAGTAGTTTTGCATCTGAGTACAGTTGATTCTGCCCAGGAGAGGCTATTAAAAGTGTACTTTTCAAATGCTTGTCTTTCTGCACGTCCTTTTTTTTTTTTTTTTAAATAATTTTGGTGCAAAGGAAGTCACTAAGTCAATGACCAAAGGCAGAGCTAGGCTCAGGAGATGCTAAAGATGAAATATTAACTCCTACAGCACTCCCCCCTTTACTCTGACATGTCAACTCCCCTTGGGACTGCTGAGCCACAGCTGGGCCTGAGCCAGGCACATTTTACAGATGTTTGGGTGGTGTGGTGGTGAAGGCTTTTCTCTGCCCTTTGGGACCTGCCTCCAAATCCTCAAGGAGTCAAAGGGATAAAGAAAGCAACTCTACCACTGTGTTGGGAGCACCTAGGCAAAGTGCTAGAGTTGTTTATGGAGATTTTGTGCCCTCTAGAAATGCCCAGGTGGCAATTGCTCCAGGTTTTGGGCTCTGTTGTGCCAGCAGAGAAGTGTAAAGTAGCCTTGCTGAGACAAAATGACCCACTCTTGACAGGTCCTGATAAGGACTGAAGTCCTGTTGAATCTGAAGGAGTTTGGTATCTCTTGCAAGTCAGAGTCTAATTTTGTGGTAAATAGGTTTTTTAACCTTTGTGGCAGCCTCAAAGTGTTCAATTTAAGCTTTCATACACTGGGCTGACCAAAATGGAAGGATTAGAACAGAATGAGAAGCAATGCACCCTGGAAAGTGAAATTATGAGGAAATCCATCTGAAAACAGCTGTCTGCAAGAATAGACCAGAGGAGGCATTTTTAATACATCACCAGGAAATGAGGAAGCTGCACCTGTGGCTCAGCAGTTTGAAGCCTGATCACATCAGCACCTGTGTCACTGTCATTTTAGTTGCTCGTTACTCTTCTGCATGAAAAGAATCAACCTGACCATCAGGAGACATGAGGAACAGAAACAAATCATTCTTTAGCCATACCTGCTAAGGGAGATGGTGGCCAAGGAAAGGGTTGATTTGTTGCCCAATAGAGCAGGAATATGTGGACCAAAAAAGTCATTGAAACAGAGTCCCTAAAGCCCTTTCCATTTTTATTTTTATTGCAGGTTCAGTACATCCTAATTAAGTGTGAGAAGGTGGAGAATATTTGCCTGAAGCTTTCAAATTCACTGCTCCTGCTGGGCAGCAGGAAGTTTAGGACTAGGGTGTTTAGAACCCCAGATGATCCTGGAGCTATAGTAACTTATTTCTACAGGAAAGGAGAGTGTAGGTGATGTTCAGGGAGAAAGGCAGTTAGAATCTCTTTTCATGAAGGGTGAACTGAGTGGAAGAACTGCTGTTGGCTTGAATCCAGTTGTAGGAAAATATATAAGTAGATGAAGTACATACAAGTGCCTAACCCAAATCGAACCAAAAAACCTTTGAAGTTTTTGAGGCTCCTGACTCTGTCTTTACAGCATTTTTGGAATCACAATGGGAATTATGCAAGGTAGGGATGAAACTTTAGAACCTTAGAAAAGTCATCAGGCAATATTTCATTGCCAGAATGGAAGTGTATCTGCAGGCATCTGCTCTTCTCCAGGTACAAGTCAATGCTGTTTTTAATGTCTTACTTCAGGGATAAAAAAATATTAATGGATGGGACTCCAGACTCACTGCAGTTGTTTACTGCTGACAAGACCAGGATTAAGAGCAACTAACTGGAAACCAGTCCTGTGAAAAAAAAAAATCTAAGGATTTTTTTTTTTGGTGGATCACAATCTGAATATTCTTTAGGCAGGATAGGGAGTTCTATAAAAAAAAGCAGAACTTTACTTATTCTTCTGCTCATCACTAGAAAGGTCTCAGCAAAACTAATGGTCTTCTTTTGAGTGGACCCATGAAGTTTCTTACCAAGTGACTGTATGGGTAGTAAAAGTTTGCATGAGTTAAAAGACAACCTGGCAAATTAAATGTTAACAGTTTCCTGTTAAAACCAGCATTTTCTTTAGGGTATTGAAAAAAACTTCAGAAAATATTGTTTCTGTATTTGATCTGAGCTGAGCCTTTAGCAGGTCTGAGCTAAACACTTTTCAGGTTGCCACACTATGTCGATTCTTCTGTTCTGCAGTGTTCTTAGAGCCAGCACTGAGGCTGAGGGATGGGATTGGAGATTTTACCAGAAGGTGCTAATGGCTGCCAGGAGCTACCCAGTAGGTTCTGGAGGTCCTGTGCAGAGAGATGCCTGGGCAAACTGCCTTGAGTCATAATAGGTTTACTCTTGCATTTAATTCTTGTATTATGTCCACACCAGACCTTTGCTAGTGCGAGTTCCTCTCTCCTGCTGTCCAACCTGCTTCCTCCTTGCCATATTCCAGGCTCTGCTGAAACTTTCTCTGAACATTGCTATACTGCAGTAATATGGCTTTAAATTTTGTTCCTGCACATTGTTATGAGGTAATATGGTAACTCAGGTAGCCATCCAATGTGTAATTTGGATTTATGCTTTAAAAATCTGCCTGACCTGAACAATAGATTACAGTGATTGTGAAGGAGATGCTGTCCTTTCCTGGGTAAGTTCTCATAAAGTTTTATCTGACAGGCTGAAAAATAATAAAAGGAAGAGGAATAATAAAATAGGACATTATAGTAACAAAGGAGCACAAGAATTGAGAAGATTCAGACTTCAGAAAAAAGCCAAGGGCAAAAATCCATCTTACTCTGTGAGGTTAGTGCTGCTTTTTTGGTTTTAATCCTTTTGCTTTGGTGCATTTCACTCCTACCCTTTCGCAGGGTGTGGAAGCTGAACATTGTACTCTGGTGGTTTAATAAAGCCTATCATCTTGTTTATTTCAATCATTTCCTCATTGGGCTGAAAGCTTTAGGGATTTCTTTTACAATAATTCCCCAGATCTCATTCTTGGCCATTACAGTGCAGCTGATTGCCTCTAAGCAGATAGTTCCTCCTTTTCATTCTTTGCTTTCAGTCTCATAATTCTGTGCTTATCAGCACTGAGCTTCATTTGCATTTATTAGCTGCGTTGGTATTTAAAATATCTACTCTAAGACCTTCTTTATCTCTCTGTATTGTTTCTTATTATTTGCTGTCTCTCCCAATTTAACTTTAAATGCAAACTCACAATGTTTGTTCCAAATGGTTGTCAAAATTCTTTGCATAAACTACCTAGTGTGGACCGATTCCTGTTTCCCAGCTACCAGATTCTTTTTAGCCAAGAGATTACTCTTTCCAATTGCATTTCTTTCGTGGATCTCCATATAGCTCCTGCTAGTTCAATCCCTCACTCCTTTCCTTCCTGTCTGAGGGACATGGCTCTCTAGTGTTCTTGACAGGGCACGGCTTCCTCTTGTTCCTACTGACACACTCGTCCTGCTGAAAGTGCACACGTCATTGTCCCCCCATGTTGGGATGAGCATATTGCCCCAGTGTCCACACTCCCACACTGCCACAGGGCAATGCATGGGCCAGATTAAATCTACCCTGGTGGTGCTGGGATTTTCACACGGTGCCGTCACTGCTCCCGATGTTGTCCCTGGTATCAGAGATAATTTTGTTAGTGGCTGAAGGCAGCCACAGGATGTAGGTAACAGCTACCTGAGGATAGGCTGGTTACGTATAAGCATGGAGCCTGGTTCCAGTTTTTAGTTGGCATAGACTTCTTCCTCAATTTCAGGCAGAGAAATCTCTCTGCCCTAGTTTCCCCTTGTGTGAAACGGAGACTATAATGCCTATTAGCAGAACTTCTATTTTTTTGTTTGTTATAGTTGTTGGCCTCTTATTCGTATTTAAAGAGATGCATTGTTCCCAAATAGAGCAGAACTAAGAAGTTGCAAGTCCCAGGATGGCCATGGGAGGCTGAAGGGCTGCAGTACACACCAGTGTAAATACAGCAGCAGCCACCTACAGGATGTGACAGACAGATAAGGACAGAATATCTGAAAGGGTATCAGCTTGTAAAGGAGTTGATGTTAACCATGATACCAAAATTCAGGTATTTATGGAGTCATAAAATAGTGCTTGCCTGTACCATAACTTCAGTATCTTTTCTCACTCTCATCAGAAATACTGTATTGTTTAGAGTTGCTGAACATAGCAGTTTTCCTAAAAAGCGGTGTCAGAGGCCAGGGCACAGGGGATAGAGGGTTTCTGCACTAATATCTAGACCTCATGGAACAAAATACGGGTGCAGTGCTACAGGCAATTGCTATCCCCATTTCCTTTCATCTGAACCAATTAGTTAGAACTGAAACTGTACTTTTTAGGTCTTACTGAAAGTCCAGAAAAGTCAAAAGACCATTTCCATTGGCACTAGAAGGCTGCAACAGTCTCAAGGGCATAGCACTGAGGAGTCTAAAACTGTTCTCCAAGTTTCTTCACTGTTTTAGAACTTGAAGGTATTTTGCCATGCTGGCTATTTAAGGCAAAGGGCTATAGTGATTGGAAAGTACAGCAATATTCTTCAGACTGTGGAAATTTAAAATGGAGCAGCCTAATGTTCCTGACATCCCCATATAAAACTCTGAAAACATAAGAAATCATAAAATACTGGAGGTTTTTTGCTGTTAACTGTAATGTCTGTTTCTTGTGGCTCACAGAGAAGGTACACCCTCTTCCCCCACCCCCACACTCCCCCCAAATTAAACTCTCATATTGTTTCTCCTTGTGTTTTAAATTGTAGAAGAAAATTATGGTCCATCCCAAAAATAGATATAGAAAGTCTGAGAATTTTGGTTTGGAAAAGCAATTAGAAACAAATTCCATAAACAGTGCTGCAATTTCTATTGCAACATTTTGAAAGCCACTTTATGAAACTGAATTGTTTCTATAATATCAGGTGTTTTGAACCTTCACCTTTGGATAGCCAAGAAATAGGTAAATGCTGACCTGTTCTAAAGCATACTGTCAGTGAGCTGAAAATTCGAACCAAATTCAAACTGTCTACTAAAATCATTAAAAAATACAACCTTAATTTTACATGTAAATAGTTTTCTAACATCACTTCTCTTGTACTTGCTTTGCCAGTGTGAACATTTCCTTGTGGCTTGCTCATTTTTTCAGAGTGAATAGGATTTTACCTGTTAGTGAATATTCTGTTATTATGGGGGCCTAAGATTTGATTCTTGCAGTCTTTCCTTGTTTTGGTACCTTGTAGTTTATGGCCAGCTTGGCTAGGTCAGTTTGATTGGTGGATTGGTTTGATTTTGGGTTTCTGTTTGGTTCTTTTTGTTTCCTTCTCCCCTTCCCCCAGCCCCCCCTTTTGTTCTGTGGTATGGGTTACTGTTTGTTAGCAACATTCTGAGACTTATGATGCATTAAGAAGAACATCTGATAACTTTTTTGGATGTAAATGGCTGTCAAATAATTTGCAAATGTTTCATGGTTCTGGGCTTGAAATAAAAAGATGGCATCTCTTAATTCTGCTATCTAACAGGCATTTACTAATTTTTTTAAAATCTAGGCTGACCAGGTCTATTTTAATTTTTTCACTTAAAGCAATCTGGACAATAAGAGTAATTGGTGTAATAAAAAATTAAAGCTCTTGCATAATTATAGTGTTAATGATGTTTCTTATGAAGTTTTTTTGCCAATGTTTTTCCTTCTATTTTTAAAAATTATAATAAATCTCCTTATTAAGCTATTCCACTATGTGTGTTTTCTCATGGAGGGTAATTTATTGAACAACATGCCAGTGTCTGTGAGGGTGTTTAGTGTATTTAACATTTTGCACAGTCCTTTTCTTCTTTTGGTAAAAAAGTCCTCAACCTTAGTGTTATAATTATGTTTACTTCATTATTATTCCAGTTGTAGTTGTGTATTCAGTGTTTGCTTAAGTTATTGATGAATGTGTCTACACACATACAAGTCTTCATGAAGATATAAATTAACTGTCAAGTGAAGAATTTGGGAAAGAATTCTGAGGAAGGCTAGCACTTAATTTTTTGCACTTTTCTCCTTAGCATCTTGACTGAGTCATAGCAGAAAGCCTTTTTTTGTCCCAGTCTTATGCTACATTCATTTATCTTGCAGACATGCTTGTGCTGCAGCCTTGGACCTGTGCCCTCTCTCCTTGACTGCTTGCAAGGCCCATGCTCCTCCTGCACCCAAGATTCACAAGAGGTTCATCCTTTCTGCATTAAACCATGACAAGAAGGAAAAACAAGTGCTTGGAAAAAACAAGTTAAACAGAAAAACATTCTTACAGAACTCATGATGTCCACTATAAAGTGATATCAAGTGTAGAACAGACTCCATAAATTACCAGCTTTGGGATTTGTAACTGTCTTTTACAATTTGATTATCTTGATACATGTTTTATCTTCTCTCAGTTCTGCAATTAAATATCAGCAATATATTCTTGTCAGGTCCTGGCAATGAAAACTGTATGACAGTTTCTACAAATTCTGGTAATTGACTTTCTAAGATGCATCAACTTTTATGCAAGAAAACCCTTTCAATCTATTCTATATCATAGTATTTAATAATTGTCCATCTATTGCCTCAATTACAAACTGGTGAAGCAAGTCAGGTTTCTTGTCAGTTTAAGTCAGAATGTAAAAAACCATTAAATTGTTTTTGTTATTGGAGCTTGTTTTATTCTAGATATATGGAACTAAATGCAGTTCTTCGTCCCAATGAACTTTGAAATCTTCATTGAACTTAATCGGTAGAGTATTTGAATTTATGTCAGAGTGTCTTGAGGTCTGTGAAACTATTTTGGGCACTTCTGGTCTGTTTTAAATGAGCTTATAGAGAGTCTACAATGGCTGAAGAATCATTATTTCAATATGCAAACTGAAGCAGCCCTGTATGCTCTGAGTTTGCTTGAGGCTAGATTAATTCAGATGAAAGGGGATGGTATTTCTAGTATTTCAATAAGACTAATGGAGTTTTGAGATGCTGCTCATCTTTTCCTGTGAAAATTGGGAGCTACAGGGAACATTATGACTATCTGATTGTGCAGCTAAAATATTATAGATGCAGAATTTCCTGACATGTTTTATCTTGCAGTCCAGTAACTTCTGTTGCATTTAGAGCATGGATGGCTTTCGCAAAGTTTTCATAAGCTTTTCAAAACTCCATTTCAAAATCTGAATTCAAGAATCTAATTTTGAACTCTCTCTGAATGATGACTATTTCACGAGGGGCTTTAAAACATCTTATCTATTTCCTGGTGATAATCAAGTACTTCAACACCTGTCTAATGGCAGGCAGCAAGTGCATTCCTATGTGATTTGTGCATTCAAGGGGCACAAGTTGACCAAGTGACAGCAGTGGAGCAAGATTGGAGACTTTTAATTACAATCCACTCTTCTGAAGGGTTTCATGAGGGCACCTTGTTTTTGCCAGGCAGAGAAAAGTGACTGGGTAGGGCTACTCACCCTGAGAGGGAGGAAATACTTTTGCTGAACTTCTGTAATAATGCTCAGCTCTCATCAGTCAGATGGTGGCTTCTCTCAGGGCCTTCCATTCACCATCATTTAGTCAGCAGCAGGTCCAATGTATTTTTTCTTCTACTAAGAATTGGAGACCTGCACTGAAATGCAGAGTCTAGTTAATGGTGCCCTTTCCTTATTTCCACTAACTTTTAAAGTTTATCCTCTTTTGTTTTGACTTTTTTTTTAAACACAAGCTTCATTTGTTTAGGTCTTCACAATTTTGCTCTTGTGATAGTGACAGCATTATTTGCTGTAAGTTCTTTTAATGTGACTAAGGCGCATGCAAGTGTGGAAACTTCCTACAGCTGGAAGACAATAGCCAAACCCCTAAACTTTCATGGGTAAGACATGCCCTTGCAGATCTGACCAGAGGAAGCCTTAAACTCTTCATCATGGTTACAAGAGATTCTGGTTGAAAGAAAAATACCCCTTTTTTGACAAAACAGTGACAGAATAATGAAAAAGACATTTTAAATAAAGCTTTATTCATCAGATATGGCTCATGAATCCTATTTGGATGAACTAAGAATCATTTAACCACAGCATGAAATATGTATTAAACATGTTGTATAAATTTGCAGTGTGTCTTCATCATGGTGCAATAAATGACAACAAGAGTAATGTGCCTAAGATGCTCAATAGCAATTGAGTCAGCCTTCAGACCTTTTACAAGGAGTCAACGTGCTTTGGGAGGGGATAAGAGCAAACTGAAGTCCTGGATTTGGGATTTATTCCTTACTTTGCCCTGTCAGGGAAGACAAGGTGCAGATTCTGCTAATCTGTTCCTGCTTCTGGGCACATCTCAGCAGGGCTCTGCTGTCTGAGAGGGACCCAGCACAGACCAGTCCTTGGTGAGTCAAGTAAGTTCAAGCACAGTAAAAGAGTCAGGGTTGTTTGTTTATTTTCTCCTCTTTGTTCTGTCTAACCGAAATCTCCATATTTATGTCCTGGGCTTTCTCTAAGACAACCACTCTGTCTCAACATCCTCAGCATTGGAATTTTCAGTCTGGGAATTGTAAAATTTAAAATGATCACTCAAGTTCAGGGAGTTTGTCAACTTTACTTTCTTCTATAACACTAAAGGGAAAAGGTTCTGTTGAAAAAACCTATCTACTCTCTTCCTATAACCGATTTGTTAATCATGTTTTGGTGACTGACTTTTGGGCACAATCCCAGGAATTTTTAAAGCGGTCTTTAATAACCACTAATATGTCTGCATACAAAACCAGATGATTATTATTCATGGGTGAGATTACGCAGAATTAAACTTTCCAAAACAGCAATGAACATTCAGCTAGACATGAAAGTAAGCTGAATTTCCATTTGGTTTGCTTCTTGCTGAGCCTTCAAATTATAAAGTGAAGTAAAGCCAAAAGATTAATACAATGAAAACAAAGATTGGGAAATTAAATGACACGATGCAATTTTCTGCCTCATTGGGCTGGCACCAATAATATGCAAAGGAAAGCCTGCTTAGTGTTGGTTAGCTGCTGTATAAATGTGGCACAATCAGTCTCCTTCTCCAGGGAAGGTATTTTCTTGAATCATATAGCCATTGACTCTTCCAATTAACAGAGACCCCATGAACAGCTTGAGGCCCATTTTTTTCCCTCTTTTTCTGTTCTGCTTTTTCATATTATTCCTATTAGAGTTTACACAGGTACATGATTTCTCATTATCTCTAATATTTTAAGGACAGATAAGAACATTGAAAAGAAAGAAGGGAAGCCCTGCAGCCTTCTGCTACCTCCATAATTAAATATTAATATTTTAGAAAATGCTACTTTAGGGAATCCATAATGGGCCGTGTGTTAATAATCTCTTTCAGTGTACTTTTAATCTATTACATATTCAGCCTGCAGTTAGGGTATTATAGGAAATATGTCATTGTTTATAACTGTCCAGGGAGAGGCATCATCCTCTAGTCTTTGCATTAGTTAGATATTAAAAACATTGTCATCATTATTTTAAAAATTTAAAAGTAACATTTGAATATTCCTCTCCATAGCTATGAGCACAAGGACTGCTTATTCCGAGCAGGTTTGGTTTGCTTTACCACTAAGTTTGCAAGACTTGTGGCCTTGGGAGGAAAGTTTTATTGTCTATGAATGCTCTGGTGTTCCTGCAGTCAAACTTGGAGCCCCATTGATGGCTTTGTGTCATCCTGGGGTTTGTCCAACTGTGGGGCAACAGTTGACATTTCTTACAATGCAACATTTTAGGAGTAAACTCTCGACTGGTGTTCAGGAGGACTAGTGTAAGCCCCAGTTTTAATAGTTACGTGGTGCATGACCATGTAAGTAAGTTTATTTTGCCTTTGTTTAACCTTCTGTTTTTGTTGCTTTGGTAACTTTAAACCATAAACCTTGAAGAGTGGGACACACCTCACAACTGGATGGTTTGTACAGCACCTCTGGGTCAAATCCCTTTCTGCAGCCCCCCTGGCCTTACCACTTTTGTGTGGAATAAAAGAAGCACTTTAAATTTTTTTTGTAGTGCTTATACCTTCTGGGATAGAATGCATGAATTAACATTATCTTGGTATTCTCTTAACTACTGAATACTTGAATGTTGATGTACTTAATGCTCTTACTCTTCACTCCTGTGTTATTTTATATTTAATTTTCTATTAATCTGATCATTATATGTGAGAGAGTGGGATTTGTCTGGGGATATCAACAGGCTTTGCAAAGCAGATCTGGTCAGGTAACAGAAGACCCATCAGCTGCAGGTGGGAAATTTGTAACCTGAGGAAACTGTGCAGGTGCATTAGCAAGAGTGACAATTTTTCACTGATCAGCCAGGTTGATGGGTTTGGTAGATTCTTTGTGAGGTGCTGCTATTCACTGCAGATGATGTAGTAGTTTATATTATAGTAGATATATCTGTTTGTATCCATATCTATTACAGAAGAAATAGTCTTACTCTCCTATTGCTGAACCTTTTTGCCTGGATGTGATATTATGACATTGATGTTTCTTGTGATCGTTTTAGCAGCCTGACATTTCATAGTGAAATTTCCAATATTTTTTGTCCACCACACTCATTTTTATCCAGTAATTTGCACCTGTGGGTGTTACACCTCCTCTTAGATAGGGTGGTTCTTACACTTTTAGTCTCAAAACTTCACAAATTGGTTATGTTATTGTACTAAACAGAAGTAAAGATTTCAAACCCTTTTCATCTGCCTTAGGTAATGTCTACTCAGTTACTCAAATGTGTGTTTTCAGGAATTCTGTTGCACTGCAGGTAAGACAAACTTCTTGTCGTGTGTATGAAATACTGTCCTTTGCAAATTTTCAGAGTACCTTGGGTATATATTGCAAGCTACTCTTAAAAATTAGCTTGCTGTACATACTGTGCCTGGTGAATATTCCTGTGGCCTGATCCATTGCAGTGCTGTATAATGTGTTTCTAAGTTGAGTTGCTTTGACAAAACGACTGCAATAATCAAGTATCAGCAGGCAGTGTTTCTGCCTGTGTTCATATAAATCACACACCAATTGCTGCCAAGCTTCTATTAGGTGCTTCATGAACTATCAGTGCTTCCTTGCTGTTTGTTTTTTTTCCTGATACTTTGCATAAACAAAACAGTCTTGGAGAATTTATGTTACCTGTGACACCTTACTGGAAAATTCTTTTGCACTTCTTTGCCTTTTGTATAGTGCCACATCTTAGTGACCCTCACAGACTTCCTTCCGAATGGTTGGGGAAATATTTTCTAGAATCTCTTGGGTTGTTTTTTTTTTTTTTTTTTCTCTACACTACTTTGGACTTGTTCATATTCCACATTCAGAGCCTGATTTTATTTTTTTTATTCCACATATCTCTGATGCCTGACATTCAGGCCTCGATGACTGCATTAAAAAGAAATCAGTGGTGTCTACACACTGTGCTTCTCTTCCCATTTCCCTATTTCTGTTGGCAGATCATAAGTGTGAGTGAACATCTGTCCCTTCTCTTTTATAGGCCATCATCCTGCTGCATGACAGGACAGCTGCTACAGGATCTTTTTCTATTTCTTTGAGCTCTAATTTGAGTCACTGGAGTGTGATTGTCATCCTTTGTATTTTGGATTCTTTTGTCCATCTCCTTCACTACCGGTTAGTCTCTTCTATTCCTCAGACCTCATGAAAGTGCTGGTGTTACCCTCTATCTTTGTGTAAATACTAACAGAGAGTTCACAGCCTCAGCATGGTTCAGTTCTTTCATGGATGATGGTGCTTTAAATCCATGAATGTCTTCTCCTCAGAGAATTAGATCAGATCACTTCCCCTCTTCTAATCTCATTCCCTTTTCTAGGATACAAAGTGCTTCTAATGTACAGAAATGCTTTCCTCCTGATGCAGTAATGGAAGTAGGGATCCCTCAGCTCCCTCAGCAGATGAGAGTAGACTGTACCTGTTCCTCTGTACTGAACCCAGCCTTTGTGGAATTCTTGCAAGTTACATTTGGGAGGGTGGCTGTGGTACAATTTTCCCTGTTTTAGGGGATTGGCCCAGATTGGCCCAGCATGTGTTTGGTTTTTATTACTTGTAGCAATCAAGCTAACTCATTCAGAGGATTCCTCTACCTTTCCAATTACACTTAATTATGTTGCATGCTGGAGCTGCTCTCCCACTTCGACCATAACACTCCTGACATGCATTGCTCTGCATGCACCACTAGCACTATGTCCAGTTTGAGTTCTTCACTGTCTTTCCAAATGTCCCATGGCCTCCAACATGTCAGTAAGTCTTTTAATTCCCTCTGCCTTGAACTGGTCCTTCTGTGGGTTCCACTGTGTTGCCAAGTTTGCCAAGATTATTGATTTTTACAACTTTCAGTCCCACTGCTAAATGTTAATTTGTTTTTTTTTTTTTTTAATTATTCTTCATGTTGGGCTAATCTGAATGAAATCTAAACAGTTTCCCTTTAATATTGCACTCTCAGGCTATGCGAAGCAAATATCTCTTGTGTCCTGCTGTTGCCATTCACATTCGTATTCATACAGTGCTCAGGTCTAGAGCACTGCTGTCTCTAGTCTCTTGTTTCATTCTCTTTCTGGTTTACAATTTACCAATGCCTTTCTGGTAGTTTTGAGGGTTGGTAACAGCTTTCCTGCACCCATTAATATGTTTGTTTAGCTGTAGCTCCTCATTATCTCTTTTCTTACTCTGTTTCACGTCTTTGTAGCCACTCTGCTTTGAATGCAAGTGAGGTCATGCATGGGCTGGTTTTAATGCACTTTGTCCCTCCTCAGGCTGCCATCAGTGTTGCAGGCAGGTGATGATGCCCCTTAAATGACAAGTCCATCAGCTTTCCACAGAAAGGATAACTATAGCCCACTTTTTCTGTAGCCAGTCTTTACTTCCCCTTCCTTAAACTGACCTAAGTGCGTGCTTCTCCTATATTGGTCTCAAGAGCTAATTGACATGTACTAGGTTTCCTTTGAGGAGATGTTCCTTTATTACTAACCTTTTATTCACTTAGCAGCAGAGCCTGCTGCTGGCCAGCAATTCCCTGTAGTTTTTATTCTGCCAGACCTTGTGCTCCTATAAGGAAAACAGCCTCATTTTGCTGTTGGCACTGCCATCACTGTCCCAGAAACAAGGTCCTGCAAATCAGCCCCAGGAACAGAGCAAACAGCGTTTTCAGTTCCTGTGCCTCATGCAGATACAATTTTGATTGTTATACAGACTTCATAAAATCCCTCTGTGAGTTTAGATTACTTGGGTGGACATGAGGATCTGCAGCTAAGTATGCCCAGGTAGCTTCAATGCTTAAAAGACTGAGTTTTTTTCCTTGTGCTGTTTGTCTCATGGTTTCCTTCATAGCAAAAAACTGAGAGTGAGAATGTTTGCTCATTGACTCTAACTGTAAATATATTTCCCCAGCCTAGATAATCTTCACATTTACCTTATGACTCCTTACAACTGCTCTTAGCTAATCTTGCATTTCAGATCTTCTGAAATTTGGTTCATTGGTTAAATGATAATTTCTTATTATAATAAAATAATAAGATAAAAAGATAATTTCTTTTTTCAAAGCAGTTGTTACTGCCAGTGGGTACAGCAAAGACAGGAGTTTAAATCTCTGACTTTCTACCACAGCAACCTTGATCAGTAACAAATACAAAATCACTTTTCTTCATAAATTGGCACATAATTAAATGATAAATTAATTTAGTTGCACCAATTAAAATGGTGGCCTGGAATTTAATAAGGGTTCAATGGCAAGGCAGTGTGACTGCTTTATGTCACTTTCCTACAGCTGTAATAAGTAACTACTTTGGCATGTGTTTTCCATTAGTGACTACAATAAAGGCTTTATAGTGGCACAATATAAAGTGACCACTGAAAGTGACTCGCAGCCAATTTTGTGACAGTGAATAGAGTTGAGCTTTAGGAGGACTAGTGTTGTTAACTTAATAACTAGAAAGTTTCTGTACTAAAAGCAGGCTAGATAGGCACCCCTGTGGTGTGCAGGGAGGCAGAACTACTGACCACTGACCATAAAAAAATGGAGTGAAGAAATGTCTAAGATCCCACAGGTATGGTACTGGAATCTTCCTGTTCTATAGCATGGCTAGGCAAGCACCAAAACCTTGATTGGAAAGAAATGATTGGCTTTTCCTTTTGGATAAGAGGTCACAAGGCTGCTTCAGAAGTTGAGACTTTGACTTGTTCTTTAAGTGTCTGCTTTTTTCTCACTCTTGGTTCTTCTTCCCCTACATCCAAGATCCCAGTGATGAGATCCCATATTTACTTAGGAGCAGAAATGTGGAAGGCAGTGTTAGATTTGAATTCCTTAATGGCTAGGTTGTGGTGTTGACCTTCCCATACTTATTCATCCAAGTCAGAGGCCATGATGTTTTGAACCTGATGTCTGATATCCAAACATGCTTACAGGATGTGTCTTCCCCAAAGGGTTTGAAATTACTAGACAAGAGATTTTGGTGAATTCAATGACAGTATAATAGAAACATCTGTGCCCTGCAAATTGTACAGTCAGCATGTGACAATTATGGTGAAGATCTGAATTTCAGATTAGGTCACATGAAACTTCAGTGAGGTCACCCAGGTGCAACTGTAAACTTAACTTGTCTTCCCCTTCTGTGTTTCCCAGGAAAATATATGCCTGCTGGCCTTTCAGACTCCTAAAGTATCCCTGTATTGGTGTGCCAGTAGTGCTGGTCACCTACCACACGGGTGCGCAGGCTCCAATTGCCTGTTGAGAGAAGTGAGAACTGTTCCAGCCTCCTGCAATCAGACATTGTTGTAAGGTTAGAGCAAGTACGTCTGATTAAGAAGTACTGGTACCAGCTAGCACAACTGAGTTCTTGCCTGAAATCAGCTAGGAGCTGCTGCTATTTATCCTAATGTGTCGTTTCTCTTAAAATCTTCTGTTTTTTGGTTTCATTCTCTCCCTTAAAACAAGTATCTGATACTTTTTCCTGAACCTTAAGTGGTTGCCTTCTATTATTGGCAAATATAATTCCTACTGATAGGGGCAATTGTTGCTTAACTTAATAACACCAGTGACACCTGAAAGATTTCCATGAATTTCCTGGCAGCTATTAATTATAGCCTCACCTACTTGAACAGTTACAAATAATTTGCATGAAAAGCAAACTTCTTACTTTTAATGCGATTTTCTCAACTCCTTGTGGGAAGTATGGGTCAGTAGTTTACCAAAGCGTGAGAAATACTGGTAACTGGAGATAACGTATTGCTTGTTATACCATCCTGCAGGATGCCCCTAGAAGTAAATAAATTAATACATGGTACAAGATGTTTCTATAAAATAGGTTTGGTTTTGGTTTAGTGCTCATGCTAACATAGTTTTCTTTGTCTTCAGCAGATGGTCAGTGCTTATTAGCAACCATTCTAGCTATAGATGTTCAGCTTAACATTTAAAATGTTTGAACTTACATTCAGCATGACATAATCAAAATTTTTAGAAATTTCCTTGATGGGGTGAAGGTGGAAAAAGCCTCTCATATGGAGATGTCTTTGTTTTTTGCTTCTGTCTTGGAATATATATATATATAGCGAGAGAGAGAGAGAACCTGCAACTGAATGCAGTAAGGATTGGATAATATTTTCCCTGATTAATTCTGTCAGTTGAAGCATCATCACATCTGTAGAGCTGCTGCTGGTGCCTTGCAGTGAGTGTGAGTGTGTTGAACCTGCACATCTTCAGTGGTGCCATTTAACTGCTAGGCAGTTCTGAATCCCCAGCTGAAATGTCTGGTTGGACTTTTCTGATGTTGAACAGACTTCAGTGTTGACACTTGTGAGAACAACAGTGAAAAGCATATAGAAGTTTCTGATTACAGTATATGAGGATTGAGGGCTTTCAAAATTATTTTTACTGTAGTTGGAAAGCAATAAAAAATATTTTAGGTGGTCATGTCCATTTTAAGTATAGACATTTCTTTATCTCCAAGAACCAAGGCAGTGTCAATTTATATGCAAACATATTCTGCAATTACTTTGAATGTAAATATGCTGTTGGGTTTTTGAAAAATGGTGACCCTGGCTTGTACATATTCTCCCTTTTCATGGGATAGCTGTAATAATTCCCATTTTAACATAAAACCCTGTATCACTCTCTTTGCCCAAAGCTTTAGAAAAAAAAAAATAAGGTGAAAACATAATGAACAGGGCAACCTTATCCTGAATCCTAATGGATTTCTGATGAGGTAAACAATGACTCTTAATTAGAAGCTAAAATTTTTAATTAAGATGATTCTTTAGTAATTATCTCAGTTGTCTGCTTCACTGGATTTTAATGAAAAAGATTGATTAGGTATAAAACCAGTAGCATAATTAAACATTCAGGGTCTACATTGGTTATTGAGGTGAAAGTAATGTGATTAACTTCAAAGTGCATTTTTCAACAAATGGTCTGGGACAGTGAAGGCCATTTCAGGTGTCATACTACCCTACTCCAGCTCCCTCCCTCTTACCCATGTTTCACAAAGTGAATATGCAGAACATCATTTTTGGGTAATAGTTATGTTGTGTGACAGATTATAATGGCATGCTTTTAGCTAAAGCTGTCACAGTGGTTATGAATTCCACATGACAAGGGTTTTTAGTAAATGGACTGGAACTTGTCACACAAGATTTCTGGCCCAAGAGTAGATTTGTTTTTTGTTCTTATGAGAGGTATGAAATAATTAGTTCAGCAGTTTTGTTTCTACATGTGCTCAGAACACCTCGTAGGTCCCGACTGGAGAGAAATGCCTTTCTGGGGTAGATGTGACTACAAGGACAGTGCCAATCAGCAATCTCATTTCTGCTTCCTTTGCTCTCACTGAACAACCCCTCACTTTATGAACAGTGTCTTTGAAAACATGAGTAAAAGCTTATCGAAGTGCAAAATTTGTTCTGAAAGATAAATGGCTGCTGGGCTTCTGATTGTGATTTTATAGCCTTACTACATCTGGAGAAACTGTGTTTAGAATCCTGTTAGCTAGTCATGGTTAAACCTTGTAGCTCAGTGTTACTGTGAGACAAACTGGTGATTTCATGTTTTTTTTGTTGCCAGTACAGATGGAAAGAACCATGTATGTACTGAGGAACCGACCTTCAGAAAATTTTAAAATCAGACTTGCCAACTTTCAGATGGAGTTGTGATCTCAGTGAGCTCAGTGAGAGAACAACTATAGACCTATGTGGAGGGATGTTGATTGCCTGTTTTCCTTTTTGCTTCACAAGAGAGAATTCAAAAGTCCTATCTGCTGTTCAGGGAGTCTCCTAAAGCCTTTGTCATGGATCAGTCTATTTGGAATAATCTAACAGTGTTAAGTTTCTTCCCAGTCACCAGAAGGAGAAAATGTGGCAGAAGCGCAAAAAAAGTTTCTATGTACAACCATTCCAGTGAAAGACTGCCTTGCACTGGTTCATATTCAGGTTTATTTTTCCACTGTGAAGGCAAAAGATGATTTCCTATGAATGCACTGGTGCATCAGAAAGCAAGACTTTGAATTAACCAGATTAATTCCTCTGTTTTTTCACTACTTCAACCCACATCAATTACTGTTAGACTTAATTCTTCTCTCAAGTTCTTCAGCTAACAAAGAAGACAGCAAATTGCATTTCATACTATCCCCATTAATTGTTGGAATATATTCCTCAGTGCTAAACAGTTGTAGTTAATTATTAGCCACATTAGCAAAAGGGGTAACACTTGCCTTTCTGTTGATAGCCCAGACCATCGGAGTTAATGTGAAAGCATCATGATAGAAGAGGTTGTGGTTTTTATGAGGTCTTGTGCTTAGTCTTCCATGACATGCAGGAATAGTCCCCAGTTACATGGTTCTAACTAGATAGGCAGAAAAGGAATTCTACCTTGTCCTCTGTTTTCCCCGTCTTCGAGAATGTGTTTTTTAAGAGACCTTTAGGAAAAAATATATTCTTTGTTTCTGTGGTATCCTGAATTGACAAAACTTGGAAAAATGCCTATCTATCTTACCCCTGTGGAGAAAAAAGGGAATTCCTGCAGAAGGACAATTCTTGGCCTTAACCAGCAGAAAATATAATGAACAAATAAATGTACTTCTGTGGCTTTCTTGTTGCAATGGAAGTATTTATAAGGAACCAAATATGCTGGTATAAGTGGTCTCTGAAGTACTCTCTGCTTGGGGTGGATTGAATTTGAACATACTCTTTTTGCTCAATGTTTCCTTCATGTTTGCAAGGTCAGTAGCTCTTCTCTGTTTACTTGGCAAACCTGGGAGCATGGAAGCCTGCATGTTGCTTATGGAAAATACTACACACCAGGTACAACTAGCAGTGTCCACAGCAAGAAAAAAATAACTCAGTGGAGACATTTATTTTACAAACAGTCCTGCTTGTTAAAGGAAGACAGACCTGCCACCACTCAGAACAGTTGGAGGTAGCAGATTGTGCCGTGCATGTATTGTTGGTGGGTGACATTCCCTTTCCGCCCTGTTTGGAGATGGCTGATGTAATTTCTTTCTCCTGGGTATTGCAAGTGACACAATCCCCAGCTATTTTGGTTCATTTTCTCAAAGACACTGTCCTACTTCTCACTTGTGGTGACAATATAACAAATACGTAGAAGTCCAGATTTTTTCATGAGTGTTTTAAACACTACCCTTTCAAGAGCTGAGCTAATCAAATGAAAGACTGGAAAGAAAATAATCCAGTGTTTGGTCATGTAGCTGCTCGAATTTTCTGTTGAAGGGTGTGTTGTGTGCTTAAAAGAGACCAGGGCATACAGTTTTGTGTATACTAGATTAATCGAGACCTGAAATCTGTTGCTGCCCAGCTTCCCAGAACGCATTTGTCACAGCAGTCTTTTGAAATCAATTGAAATGTATCTTTTCCTCCTGCTAACTGACATGATAGATTGGTAATAATCAAACATCATTTGTGCAATGTCAGTCTAGCTTTTCTGTCATGAGTGATTGAATATCCTTTAAATACCATTGTGGCATTGCTCCTGAATTGAAACCTAATGAGAAAACTTTATAAATGGACTAAAGTCATGTTTCCAGCTCCCAGTGGGGCACTCAGTGCAGACACACCTCTCTTTATCTCTGTGCTTAGCAGGGATTGTTTAACAGGCTGCTCCTGCAAACTGTCAAGCCAAATACAGAGTGTACATGCAGTATTTTAATTAATGTTTAATGATTCCTTCCTGATCAGGCTTAAAATCCTCTCTGCGCAAGTGATTATAGGTAATTTTGTAGCTGTAACAAGATCATTTGATAATATGGCTGATAAAGAAAAGCAATTACTTAAATTCAGCAGCTTAATATCAGTAATTACTATCTTCTTCTTGTTCAGGCTTTGTGCAAATGTGTTAATACAGTGTAATCTTGATACTAATTTTCATGACACTGCAATTGAGCATAAACACAAGTAGAGTTGAGATTTCCCAAGAGAGGGGATTTTCAAAATTTGGTTCTTCATAGTGCTTGACTCTAGTTGATGGTAAGAATGAGGTAGCACATGAATATTCATAATTTACATGGTCACCATAATTTTTAGTGAAGTGGCAAATTTTCTTGCTCATTCTGGTCAAATCAGCACAAGTCTCTGTTGTATGCTTTGCCATAGTTTCTGGCTCACAGGGACAAATAGTTTATTTGTGGAACTCTCTGCTGTGAGGCTTGTCCAGGGCTACATCTATAGATGCAATAGGGAGCAGCTTCAATAATTTTGGTGGACAAATTACTGTAATGTTTTTCTCTAAAACTACATAAGTTAGAATCTGCTTATAATTGCTTTGTACTTTGGTAAGAACTCTGGTAATTTGTAAAGGAAGTACTATAATTTTGTAAGAAAAAATGGAGCAATCACCTTCTCTCTGGGAGAGGTTTGAAGTCAATTCACATGCACTTATACTCTTTGTGGCAGGATCAATGCCTTGTGCTAATGCTACAGAATTTGACCTTGCAATGTAGATGTAACTGAGAGATAGCTACTTTTCCTTCACACTAACAAAGATGTTAATCTTCAAATAATGATAACTGAATAACTGTCTTGAAGGACTGTGGTATTCAGGAACATGGAAATGGCAAAGTGCTGTGCTGGTTTGGGCTGGGGCAGAGTAGCTGTTACGGGGCTGTGCTCTGGTTTTGTGCTGAGACCAGTGTTGATAACAAGGATGTTTTCACTACTGCAGAGTCATGGCGTTTTCTGCTTCTCACCCCACCAGAGAGAGGGCTGGGGGTACGCAAGGTTTTGGTCAAGTGACAGATGACCCCAACTGATCAGAGGAATATTCCATACCTAACAGCATTGTGTTCAGCAATAAAATTGTTAGGAGAAGCTTTTCAGGGCTGCTGTTTGATGTTCAGGGACTATCTAGGCTTGACTGGTGGTAAGCAACTGGGTTTTTTGCCCATCATATTTCTTTTCCCTTTTCTTTCTTCTCCTTATTAAACTGTCTTTATCTCAGCCCATGAGTTTTATACCTTTTGCTTTTTTGGTTCTCTTTCCCATCTCACCGTGGAGAGGTGAATAGGCTTAGCGGTCTACTGGAGTCAAACCACAATAGCCATAAAGAAAAAACGTCACCAAATCCCTTCAGAATTTTTTTTTGTTTGCTCCAATTTATGACCTATCTGTCTGGTCCTGGCTTTTCACTGATGACCCTGGGGCTGAATAAGAACTTGCTTTACATTGGTTGGATGTTTCTGAAAACTGAAGCCTGTCTGAATACATATCTCAATTACAAAGGTAATGAAGTGTGAGGAGGGGAAATAGCCCCTTCTTTATTTGCAAAATAAAGCAGAGCTGGAGATGACACAGAACGCATACACCTTAGACCAGAAGACAGTGCAGTGAAAGTGTGATAGGGAGCAGGATGTGGAATGATGTTTGAAGTTCTCTGTGCAAGGGAACAGAGCTCCACTCTGAGTCTTGGCATCTACCCTACGTAGCTGGTGAATGCAGGAATCCTGCCTCTCTGCCAGGTTTGGCTCATGTAGGGGTGACTGTGTTGCTTTTGGAGGCAGGGTAGTCAATCTTCACACTGGTTCAGAGGTCCATGGCAGATTGAGAGAAGGTGGCATGGAGCTCAGCTCTGCTTCCACTGACTTGAAGCAGAGCAGGTGAAATGATCTTCAGTCAGGCTTTTATCTGTGGAACATAATGCTCTCCTTTTAAAAGCAGAACAGTCAGATGTTTTTTCTCCTTTTACCCAGGTATATATTGGCATATATGTAACCATAGCAACTATGCCTGGAAAAATTGCTATTTAGGAGTTTTTAAATTGCCTTCAGCATAAGTTTAACAATGAAACTTGAAAGCAGACAATATAGCTCATGGAGAACTAGATGATAAAAATGAAAGGAAATTTTATTGCTAAACTTACTCAAGCCAAAAAAAGTTTTAATAAATGAAAGAATAGCTTACCTCCCTTAAACAGGCATTTTTACATCTCATTAACATTTCAGCTTTACCTCCAGGCAAACTATCATATTTTTGTGATAAAATTGATGTCTACTGTCATTTACTCATAGTAATTATTTTAAAATACATGTTCTTACTACATGCTGAGTTCACATGAGCTCAGCTGAGCTTTGCTCAACTGAGTGTTGACTGCATGGCTTATGGCTTTAAACAAAGACTCCTTCAGTTGTATTGCTTACCATGCTTTGAACCCCACTGGCTGTGCCTGAACAAGTGTCAGAGTCAACATTTACAAAGCAACATACAAATGTGATCCTCTGTGTTTTGTACCTGAGCTAGAGCCTGGGAGGGATGTCCAAAGCGATGGGAGCAGTAGATGTGGACAAGCTTTTGCTACACATGAGAAAATGGCAGATGGGTGCTGTTAAGATTACCCCCAATCACCTGCAGTTGTTTGCTTTTGGAAATATAAAGTCAAGGGACCTTAAATCACTTGGGTGTTTTTGGGAATTCAGGCTCTAGGAAATGAAGCAGTCTATTGCACACTAATCATAAAATGCTTCCTGGAAATGAAGTGATAGGAAACAAAAGTACTATGTCTTTCTTTGTAAAAAGCTTGAGAAGATCCTCAAGATAATGAGTAGACAAATTAAACTTGGAAAAGATTGAATGTATGCAATGCATTCCCACTCCTTATTTAGAAGACTTTTTTTCTTTTTTTTTTTTTTTTTAGGAGAATAAATTACTCTTCATCTATCTCCACAGAGGATTTTTGCATGTAGAAAAGAATGTAGCTGCCTAGGACTTCCATCGGTCAGAAACCAGGCTTTAAAAAAAATTAGTAGGTGCAGAGGAATGCCACACATATTTACATACTGGAAATCAAAGGCTTTCTTACAGCTTTGTTAGTTTCAAGTTCAAACTCACTGTTTTAACCAGAGTACCATCCAGGTGCTCAGATATACAGATCTGGGGCCTGATGCTGGGAGGAGGAAGAGCACTCATCAGTGTTATGGTTATCAGGCAACAAGAAAGACCTTGTCTTGATACCTACTTTATCATTTGGGGTTCTTGGGATGCTGGGTGCTGAAATCAGACTGAAATCTGTTCATCTCTGCTGCATGGCTGAGGGGCTGGAGTGCCCTGGGAGAGGGAAAGAGTTAGGATAATAGCTATGGTTTAGGGGTAGACAACAGGCAGCATGTGTAGGAAGAGATAATACTTTAACTAACTGATACTAGTAAAATAGTAAGCAGAGAAAAGCAACTCCTTTATTCAAATGTAAATCAGGGTTTTAGAAAATAGTAGGCTCAGAAGTGAATCACTGGCTATCTAGAATAGAGAGAGTCTTAAAGGGAGCTCAGTTCCCAGCTAATCTAATCACCCATCCTTTGTGTCAAGGCTTGGCAGAAAAGAGTGGATTTGTTGGCAAAGTAGTTCAGAGTTTGCCCTCTCTAGATGAGGAATTTACATGCTAGTGTCAAGAAAGACATACTAATTTAAACTTAATCAGCCATAATTTTGATAGTTGTTTAACTATAATAATAAACAAAGAGCTTGTAATCAGATATTAAATATTAATTTTAGTATTTCATAGTGGTTGTAGTTGCAGAGTAGAATTAGATTTGCTAATAGAATATTCTAAATTTCTTTGTGATGTGATACAAGTATTTTTAAATGGTATTTTCAATTAAGTGGTTAAAGATAAAGGCTATTTCTTTCAGTGCACTGAGAACTGGAGTGTAGAGTATTGCATCTGGGCTTGGAGCCATCAATACAAAAAAGACGAGACCTGATGGAGGTCCAGAGGAAGGACATGAAGAACATCAGTGGTCTGGAGCACCTCTCCTATGAAGACAGGCCGAGAGAGCTGGGGTTGTTCAGCCTGAAGAAGAGATGGCACAAGGGGAGAGATTTGAGGAGCCTTCCAGTACATAAAAGGGGGGGCTACAGAAAGAAAGGGGCAAAGATGAGGCAAAGTTTTTAGTAGGGCCTTTTGTCATAGGACAAAGCATTTTATACTAAAAGAGGATAGATTCTGACTAGATAGAAGAAAGGAAATTTTTACAGTGAGAATGGTGGAACTCTGAACCAGGTTGCACAGAGAAGCTGCAATATCTAAATATTGCAGCTATCTAAATATCTAAGGTCAGGTTGGGTGGGGCTTTGAGAAACCTGATCTAGTTGAAAATGTTCCTACTCATTGCAGGGAGTTGGACTAGATAACCTTCAAAGGTCCCTGCCAACCCAAACCACTCTATGATTCTATTCTCTGCCAATCCAGACCAGAGATTATTACCAGTAATTAGATTTCAAGCACAAATTTTTTTTTAACTATAGGAAAGCACTCAAAAATGAAACATTAATTTCCTTACTTTGTCTGTTGTATCAGTCTTGTCCAAGGGCACAGGGGAACCATGGGGTTGGAATGCACCCTTTAGTTTGGTACCCAGGTAATTCTCAAGGAAGTGAAAGATGGCACAGATGGAATAGTGGAGTGCTGGGTTTCTGTAGCTGAGCAGCAGCTGTTCAAATTTTGGAGCATAAAATCTTATAGATCTGGAAAGAAACCAATATGCTCCCAAAGGAAATGGGAAACCTCCTAAGTTACATGATATATTTCAGGATGGATGGGGAAGATGGTAAATCTTTGTCATATTGTACCTCATCTGTGATACTCGAGCACTTTGTTTTGACAACTATAAAAATGGATATTGGAACGGAATTCTAGACACCTGCCTTTGATTATTGCACTTTAACATCTATACCTTCACCCTGTGGACAGACTGGTCATATTTTGGCCTCCTTTTACTTTTCTGTTGTCACTCAGGATGATGCCAGGCAGCACTGGACCCACAGTAGTCCTGTCCCACTTCCGTGCTTCCCACAGCCTCTCGGGAGCTCCTTGCTCCTGCCTGCCCTTATGGAGCTTTGCTGCTGCTTTCCCTGGGCAGCAGGGGACAGCAAAAAGAGAAGCTTCAGCAGCAGCTGAGTGCACAGAACGTGAGTTAAATGTCAAAAGCATGTCACGTGCTGTTTGCTCAACATATCCAATTATTTGTTAGGTACTTATGGAAAAACTATTTTCTGTCGTATAGAAAGACATCTATGTTACTGAATAGGACTTTTAACTCATTTCATGCTGGGCCTTACAGACGTCTAAACTGTCTAAGAAATGTTTAGTACCTGATGAAATATACAAGTAACAAACATACTAGTTGATTTTTGGAGACAACTGAGGTATAAATATTGAAGCAATGAGTGAAGGAAAACCTGATAACAAGATTTCATAAAGTTAAATCCTTTTCCCATTAGTGACTAATATTTTGATGTGATTAATTCTCTCCTTCTTCACAGAGTATCTGTGCTGATATATTTTGAATAATTTACCTTGGGAGTGAAAAATAATACCAGATAGGAAATCAATAAGAACGTTTATTCTTATTGTTTGTGTCAGCTATTGTTTAGGGGACATTAAAATCACTGTAGTATTTATACAACAGCACTTGCTCTCAGACCATTTCAAGTAGTGTCATATTTTAGTGAGTGATGCCTACTAATATTTTTTTTATTTTGTTCCTCAAGAGAATGAATGAGAAAGAGTAAACATTGATTCCTAATTTGGGTAATGGAGTGAATAGGCTGAAGTGGGGAGAATTATTGTCAGAACTGATTCTTCCAAGGGGTAATTAAAAAAAAAAGGCTTTGATTTGTAAAAGAAAAAGATCCTAAAGTATCAATTCATCAAAGCCACAAAATGTTCCTGGCTCTCCTCTAAGATGATCCAGTTAGCTGAAGTCTCTAAATGTGGTTGTCTTACTTTGTAGATTTTCATCAGGCTGTGCTAGCCAAGCAGCAATTCCCAAGGAATATTCTTGCTTCTGAAATGTCCACTTAAGGAGTGGCATTGTGAATGCAAATGTGTGAAACATCATGCCGGTGACTCATGATGTCATGGCTAGCTGAATGATAAAAAGTGGCAAAAAAGCCTGAGAATGTTTGTGTTTCTTGTGCTGATCAAGTGCACATGCCAGAAAGAACTTTTAGCTCTGCTATTGCCAAAATCCCTGGAGATGCTGAGTGGTGAAGGCACTTGCCATACCAGACCTTGATTTGGATGATCCCCAAGTCACTTTTATTCTAAGAAGGCCATCAGAGAGAGGATTTCATGCCAAGTAGTCTGTCACTGGCAGCACATTTTCATGTGGAACCAATGACTGAACTGCAAAAAGTAATGTGAAGAATAGCTTCCACTGTGGGATTTAAAACTCCCTAAGCAGAACAGAAGGAGATCAGTGAAGCCAAGAAAAGTGTCTGTGGAAAGATAACAGCAAGAATGTTGCAGCTGAGGTAGAAAAAGCGAGGTCTGAGGTAGGTTCAATTGTTACCTACCTACTATCTAATGCTTAGAGGAGTGGAAGAGACAGAGATCTCATTGTGTGAGTGCAATACCCCAGGCCTGAATTCATATTAATTGTCATAGTGGAAATAAGAGATTTTGCAAGATCATTAAAATCCTGCTCAGCTCCTTGTGATAAAAAACTCAGAATAATACTACTAGACTGACGAACCATGCACAAGTGGCTTGAAGGCTGTTTCTCATGTCAGCCTCTCTCTCTTCCTGCCATTGAGAGGCAAAATGCCATTCTCCTTTAACTGCAAGTGAAGAGCTGCACTTTCTTGAATCTCCAGCCCTTGCATTTGTTATAAACTCTGCATGGTAAAGGTTTGCTTGTGATCTAAGCCACAGGCAGTTTTCCATTTCTTCAGCCAAAGCAAAAGTCACATTTGTCTTGGGCAGCTGGGATGCTCCACAACCAAAGTTAATCTTTTAACCTGAACTTCAACCTATAAAATTACTATAATGTTTTGAAAGTGCTAATGTGTGAAAGCTTACAATTTTTGGATAGGTAATTTTAATGGTGTTTAAAAGACTGGAAATTAGAAATACATGTATTGCCAAAGCCCAATCTTTATATCAGTAAAATGCATAAAAATTACATAAATATATTTTGCAGTTTATGTTAGCATAATCAATGCAATGTGATTGTGTATGTTTCATTTTTTTTCCCCCCAGTCCTAATACAATGCAGTAAAAGACAACTTTCTTATATGAAGACATGATGAAGTCAACTCAAAAGTTGTCTCATACTTGGGCATTGAGAAAAATCAAGGCTGAAAGACTTGTTCAGAACAGAAAGAATTGTTTTTGTCTCTCAAGATCTACAGTAACTTCATTAGTGAGACAGACAAATAAAAAGGGAGATTTTTTAAAAAACTCCACTGACTCCGCTTGTGCCCTAAGATGATCCTGCTTGATCAGGGAGGTTGGACCAGATAACCCACTGTGGTCCCTTCCAGACAAGCAGGACTATACATCTCCCTCCAGCATATTTCCCAGTTTGCTTATAATGGTGGTTTGCGTGAATGGTGACAGAGTTGATAATTAGAGACCAGCAGAATCACCAGATATGCTTGAATGATGCCAGCAACACTGCTCCCTTCATCAGGGTGCAAAGGATTTACCCTGCAAGAGGCTGTGGCTGGGTAGTGAAACCATCTGTATTGCCCCCAGCGCCTGTGCTCTGACAAGTCCCAGGGGATAAAATGGAAAATGCACAGCTTCAATGGCCCTTTTTTTCAGGTGCTTTTGAGTAGAGGTAAAGTAACCCATCTAATCAGGGATTCTCAGACTGAAGCTGCACAGCCTGATATTCCCTCCCATGTACTATCCAACTGCCATGGAATAAAAAATGGTGTGTGCAATCTCATTAGCCGAATTAAAATTTACAGAGCACATCCTAGGACAAGAGGCATAGCCTGTGTCAAGAGATGCAAATCTAATCCGAGAAAAATCAGTGGATTTACAAAATACCTTTCTCCTCTCAGTGACCAAAGTCCATCTCTTCAAACGTGTTAATACTCTCTGTATTAAGACAACACCTTTTTCTGCCAGGAGAAAGACACAGCATTGGGATATGAGAGTGGAAAATTAGGTACTACAAATATGGCAAGGAGCTGGAGGAGATCAGACAGACTCATTTCTATTGAAGCTAGTATTTGTTTGCATGAAACAGTAAAGCCACTATGAATGAACATTTTCCAAGATACCAGTCTGCTAATAAACTGTGAAAAGATACTGAAATTCATCTATTCATCTTTCATTAATAGCTTCATAACCAGGCATAGTGACTCTCCCTCCCTTCCTCTGTGAAGCATATTAACTGATGGCAGTTTCGACACTTTTCGTCTTTGTTCTTTATAGGCCATTTAAAAACAAAGACTTTAAAATATGATCAATTGTAGTGGCTCAAAGGCACAGAGAGAATAAGATTTTATGTCCTTATACATACACATAATGTACTTTTCTGAAGACTTGGAACACCTATAAGGAAATAGAGATAATTAGATAGGAACATCTTTTGGTAGCTATCAATAGTTTATCTTCTTTTTATTCATAATCAACTGGTATTTCCCTGTTTTTGATATTTCCCTCTTTTGCTTGCCTGCCAAGACAAATTGGATCAAATATCTGTTTTTCTGTTGTTTGAATTATTTCATTATTCACCAAAGCAGTGTTTGGCAGGGTGGGTAAACAGAAGAATAATGAAATGAGTTGAAAAAGTTTAATAAACATAAATAAAACTTGAAAACAACAGCTTAAGGTTTTTGAGCCTCCGATGACCCTTTGATTACTTCCATTTTTCACTCCTGTGGGTAAGTATGCACTGCAGCAAACAGAGTAGGAGAGTGAGCGGAATAAAATTTGCCATAAATAAAAAAGGAAAACCAGAAAGAGGTAGAATTGGACTTGACCACTTGAGTGAAGAAACACTTTTTGTTGTAATTCATATTTGACAAATGCATCTGTTGAAAAACCATGCTGAACTATATCCTCCTACATTTGAAAGCTTGCTGGTTTTTGAAGCTGAATGCAATGGTCCAAATCAGTTTCACAGGGATGCTCCTTCCCATGGGAGACTTGACTTGTTTCTCCTCCATATGGAAGCTGTGGCTGTGGAGGGGTCTCTGGCTCCTGGACCCCACAGACATGCACTAGTTATATTTTGATAAAGTTTGGTTTGGAATGAAGAAGTTACCTGTAAGTTGAAGATCTACTGCATTATGCTATAAAGATAGTATTTGTGGGAGTGAACACACTCTGAGGCCACACAAACCAAAATAATGAGGAAGAAAGTCAGAAAAAGTTAGTACTGTTACCAGGAAATCCTACCAAAGGAACCAGCTATTGGGTGCTGCTGTATTCAGGAGCCTTCCTTTTCTCAGATTCTGAGAAACAATGCTTCTGGGAACCTGTACTACAAGATCTCCTTCTTCTACTGTAAACACCTGTTTTGTGTATGTTAACTTAAAGGTAGAAATATGAGTGTCTCTCAGTTGTGCCTGAGATTATGATTCATCATTTCATACGTTCTCTTGAAAAAGCAAAATCCCTCTTTTAAAATTCCTATTATTTTCAAAATTCCCATAATGATGGTTAAAACCCCAAATCTCATGACAGGAGGGTTGTTATACAGTCTTTTTGCTTGTCACCTCTGGTCTGCATTTCAGCTATGTGCTAATGCTTCCGCTTCCTGCCAGAAGAAAGGTCAAAAGAATAAGTAGTTGTTGGACCTGATGCCTCAGATTTTCCAGGTTGATGTATCCCTGTCCCTTCCCTCCAACAAAGTCATTGCCCAAGAACCATTAAGATTTCTTTCCCCCACACTTTTCTTGTTGATTACTGAAACTTTACGCACTTTTTTTTGCTATTTATTTTTCATTTTCTTTTTTCTTCTTTCAGAAGACTGGCCTATCTTTTGCTTGTGTAGTTTTTCCCCACCAAAAACAATCCTTACTTTTGTGGGAATGCAGGTGAATTGAGGGTTCTGGTGGGAGCATTCCAATCACTGCAATTTAAAAATTACCAGACTGAGGGTGACCTTCAAACAGAAGGTGCAAGTGTTTCAGTTTTCTAGCATGTTTTTAAAAAGAATTTAAACCAAGAGCATCCACAGGCAAACTCATTTTTCTCCTTCCATCTTCCAGGGAAAACTGATTTGATATTTTGCGAGAGCAAAATGTATTGACAAACAGAGACCACAATCTTCTTTATTAATGACTGTGAGGTTGTGGTGTGAAAATTTGTCTCAGTCTTCAGTGCACTGCAAATGTATTCCTGCATGGCAAGCCTGAAATTGTAGAAATACTGTTTTCTATTATGTTGTAAATTGACCTTCTACAATACAAAGGCAGCACAACAGGACAGCTTGGATAATGCTACAGTTACTTCTTGGATTTTTCAGAGACTTGGTGCTTCCCACCTTTGACCTTGTGAATTTTGTACATAATAAAGAAATAATAAATACTTTGTGCAGCCTAAGTTCAGGGTAGGTTAGATCAAAACTGAAAGAGGACTGTGACAAACTGTAGCTGAATTTTAAATTAGTATAAGACTATTATGACTACTGATGTCTTGAATCCTAAGTTCTGTATTAAGGTCAAGATAATGGCTTAGTGTTTTATGAGCCTTTGTAGTCTGAGCGGCACCATCTCTTTAATCTTAACTTTGCCTCGAGCCAAAATAAATCTCAATGTTGTAAACTCTATTGTAACATAACTGCCCTGTTCAGGAATGATCATTTTTTTTCTAAATGTCACTAATGTCTTACTGTGGCAAAACAAGAAAGGAAATCTTACTCCTTCTCTTGAAATGGCAAATCTGGAAGTATTGTAGCTTTTCTGTGTGAACTGAATCTCTATATTTGAGCATTTTATCTCCAGCAGTTCGAGCTTGTTCAGTTGTTTTCATCACTGCATAAGTCAGGTTGAAAAGAAAACTGACTGCCATCTTCAGTGGCATTCTCTGAATGTGCACAGCTTATTTGTTTATGCATCTGCCGTAGCCCAAGACATATCTGAATAAATCAAGAATGGACCTTTTGAGTGTCTGAATGTTTGAAAAAGAGCTGCCTTGATTGGATGGAGGGAGAGAAAGTAGCAAGCAGGGTAAGGACTGTATTTCATGAATGTCACAGCCCTATAGTTTTGTTGCCTGAATCAAAAATATGTAAGACTGTGCCTATGCACAACACCCAGTAAAAATGGATTTGTCAGAGAAGCTCTTCTAGAGGTGATACTTCTGTGATTTTCCTTAACATTGCTGCTACAGTTATTTTCCTCATATTTTATTTTTTATGCTTACTTGTCAGCTTTTTTTTTTTTTTTTAATTCACAGGTATTTATTCAGCATCTGTTGGTTCTTTTCAGGATCTTAATAATTGGGAGATCACTTAGAAATGCAGATAGACTCCTTTACATTGTACTTTGATAATGTTTCTAATTTCATGCTGTGTTCTTTGATGAGACATAGGGTTCATCCTGGATTACTCTGCACATCAGATCCGATGCCATGTTGCCATCAGTTCCTAGAAAAAGCTGATAATGAAGTGCATGGATGGATAGGTATCATAATTATTTGCCAAAGTGAAACAAAGAGTAGACAATGTTTAATAGTCAATTTAGAGCTTTACACTGTCCTAGAGAAACATCATGGAGAGAATGCATTTTTTGTAGCTGTCTATTGTCAGTTGTCTATTGTCTATTTTTCTATAAGTAATAATTTTATATTCAGCCACTCTCATATTCTGGATGCTGATCTGGTGAATGATATCCCTGAGCATGAAGAGGAAATTGGACTAGATGATCTTCTGAGGTCCTGAGATGAAAGAAGATCTTCTTTCGGCTAAAACCCTTCTATGATTCTACTTAGTCTTAGCTCATCCAATCTGCCTTCGCAGCAGTGGAGAGAGATGCCTGCAGAAAACGATTTGTTGTATCCCAAGTTGTATCCCAAGTTGGTCTATGTAAGAAAATAATAGTTCTCTAGGAGCACTTGCCACTCTCCATTGCATGGAGGGAAACTTGTTTGGTGTTATAATAGGAAACATAATTTGCATCTTAGTGAGATACCCTGGACTGAAGGGAAATCACTTTCATGAAGCATTTTTAATGGGAACATTCACATGTGGAAATATTCACAGAAGGAAGAGATGCTGGTGTGACTTTAGCACCAGTTACTCTGAACCAATTCATCAATTTTAACCCTGGAGGAAAGTCTTACCTTTCGTAGTAACCTTTTGTGGCACATGGTAAAGAAAATTTGCCCTGTTTTTTGCCATTGTACTCAAATTAAGATACTTGCCAAGTGTAGTTCCAAGCCTGAATGGCACAGCAATCTGCATCCATTTCTCGCTCTCTTTTTTTTTTTTTTTTTTTTAACTTGAAACTGCATTGCAAAATCCCGGTTTTTATTATCACTTCTTTGGAGCTCAAATCTGCTCTCTAAATGCAATAAAATGTTATTTAATGCTCTCTCTGATGCATATTTATATCTTCAGAATCTCTGTAGGCTGACATTGGTCATCCCTGTCAGACATTAGGTCTGCCATTCTTCCTTCAACTCATTCACCTTGAATCAAGGAAGGTGTGAGGGTAGATTACTCCTTTTCTGCTGTGATGTTTGCTATCATTTAACAGCCTAATGTCAGGGCAGAAGTGCTTACAGGTTCTGAATCATGTATGCTTGTGAAAATTATTCATTAGAAGTGAAAAAATTTTCTAGTATGATGCACTCAAAAGAGTTCCTCCCTCCGTGGAAGTGTTTCTGAACAAATTAAAAAATGTCTTGTTTTTACAAATCCAGTTAATTCTGTTAAAGTAATAATATTATTCAGGGCTATTTGGTCTGTGCATATTGAAGGGTTATTTGTTATTACAGTAGGATCTTGAGGAAAAAGTTTAAGAAAACCCAATAAAAACGGTTAGCGTAAATTATTGTGTGATCTCAAGAACTGCGCCAAATGAATTTTTTTATTGTGTTGTTGTTTTTTTTTTTTTTTTAATTGAAAGCTGCAGTACTTTCAGACAAGGATCTGGAATGCAGCCTCCTTCCTCCATCTTGTATTGTTAACCAATTTATGGCATAAGAACTTCTGGGTGTGGAGTTCTTTTAAAACGATTTTGTACAGTTTTAGGACAGTGAAATTTCAGTCCTATTTGAGATCTGCTGAAGTTACTGTATTGCTAATAATAATGCTCTGAAAAAGCACTGTTAAAGCTTAAAGCCTTTGGGGACTTAACATTGATGATATCATGCACACCAGCTCACTTCTGCAGAGATCCTTATTTGTGCTCTTAAGACAACCTGAAGTCTTGCTGCCTTAGACATTTAAACTTCACTTAAACCAACTTATTTATGATGATATAAATCTCTGCCCTGAGGAACAGTTACTGTCAAGATCTTGACCCTGCCATAACTGATCATAACAGCTACTGTACTTCTATCTATCAAGTATTCTTCCCAATCCAATTGCAAAGGGAACTGGTTCTAAGAAAGCCCAGTTTAAAGTCTCTCTGGTGGCACAATTTAACAGTTGTTGACATAACCCAATAAGCTGGTAGTAGCTCGCAGAGAATAATGCATGTGACAAAATTAGACACCACCACTGAGTAGGGGCAGTTGTCAGGCAGAGCTGCTCTGGACTTCTTTGTGAGCACCAGTGTCTCTTACGCTAGGGAAATTATTTTGGAATGGCCATTTAAAACCAGGTTTCCTAAATGCTCTCCTGCGTTGGTAACAGGTTGTGAATTTAGAGGAGATATTTCTGTTTCCTGGTTGGCTGGGTGCAGAGAAGAACCTGAAAGGATAAACATTGAGAAGCCTGCAGTATGTCAGTGAGAACGCTTGGAAAAGCAACTTAAAATGTACTTTCTGCCTATGCCTGTGCAAATAAAACACGATTGTTCCAGTCTTGAACTAAAGTAAATGTCAAAGGAATATAGAAATTCTGTCTTTTTTTTTCCCACGTGCAAAGTAAAATGTCCATAGTGATTTTTATTTTATCTTTGTGTTGTTTATCTCTATCAATGTGCCCATTGGTAACTTATACATAAATACTTGGTCAGGGTTCTCATTTCACTACAAATATTGGGAGAAGATATAACTTGTATTCCTTTACCATGTGAAGCACACGAATAATAAATTCTTTGCTTCTTAATATTTTTAAATGAAAGAAAATTTAAATTTTTTTTCCTGTGGCTTATCTTTAGATGCAAAAATTTGTACCACTTTTATTTTTTCTTTCTTATATATAGAGCAATATAACTTTTGACTAGAGTCTTTTGGTTTTAAGTGATTTCAATTTTTAAAAATATTTCATCTCACTAAGTATATTTCTTTTTCCTGTATCTATTTTTTATGTTCAACAGTCCTCCAGATTTAATAGTGAAAGCAGATCAATATTTTTGCAAGTAATTAACATATAAATATGTTAGAGTTCTTGCAGCTGTTCCCACAAGATTATAAGAGATGAGTGGAGCATATAACCCCTTTGAACACACTGTGCATATGCAGACTCATTTGGGGGACAACTGCATATCATAAGCAGGTACAAGGACCCTCAGTGCCTATTACTGAGGCAGGAAGATAAAGAACTCACTTCACCACATATAAGTCCCAAGATGTATGTATTGTTACAAGTCCCAGACTTCTTATGCCCTCTTTTTAATCATTGCCACTTAAAGATGCAATTAATTAGATGTATTTTAACTGCTTGCGTTAGAGTGGGATGATCCAGGACAATTCATTGAGCTTGAAGGGGCAGTAGAGTGGGCAGCCCCATGGCACTGTGCACCTCGCATCTTCTCACCACTGGAGCCTCTCCCAGTGCTCGTGGCTGTTCTTCCTGAGGCTTAGGAAACAGATAATTTACCTTCCTAGTTATCACTACTGACCAGGAATGTTGCTCTCCTCCTTTGAGGTTGCAGAGAGAAATGATCTCTTTCCTTTGAGCTGCTGAGTACTGCCTGCAAAGTGGAAAAAAAAAGCTCTTTCACCTTAGAGACAAAAAACCCTTGTTTGCTTTGTCTCATAGGATATTTAGTGGTTATGAAATTTGTGAAGGGCGGTATGGAAATAATTTAAGACTAGTATACACTGGGCTTTATAGAATTATTTTGGTACATGCAAATGAAATATGTGTTTGCAAACAGTTATTGCAGTTGTGGAATGCTTCAAAACAATTTTTTATACTGGCACATGAGAATATTCACATTTTTACACAAGTATTTGACAGAGCAGCCCTGTTACATGATGGCTAGAAAACTCTTTCCTTGGAGTATATTCAATCTGAGGTTGTATTCTAGGACACTTAGAGCTCACAATTTCTCCCTCTTTCTTTCTAAACAAATTCACACAAGATATGGCATGCACGTCCACGTGTTCTGCTGTGGGAAACAAGTGTTGAGGTGCCCATTACAGATTGCATATTAAAGAATTTACCTACCCAATCTGTAAGTGGCATAGCTAGTAATAAACCCAGGTAAGATTAATGACAGGAGGCTGAGAAAATTTTCTCACCAAACTGAACAACTTTGGTGGTACTAATAATTGTTATTCATTACAGGTTAGTTCTAGCAGCACAACAAACACTGTTGTCAAGCTTGCTAATTCCCTGAGCTTGTTTACCCTCTTGTTTAAGAAGATTTCAGGCTTAGTGCTGTTTATTCATGTTCCTCTCTATCTTTTCTAGGGTTGGTCTTGATTTTTTCATGTTCTCCAGAGCAAGTGGATATGTTCCCTCTTTGCAACTCTTGACATGGCAAAACCTGCTAAGAAAATGGAGTGAAAAGTTTCAGAAATATAAAAGGAACTCTGCTGCCTCTCAAACAAAGAGACAATACAATAAGGTTGGAGATACTTTTAGCAATTGAGCAGAGCAGTTATGCTTTGATTAGCTTGAAAAGGCACAGTCCCTTTAAAAAAAGAGGAATTGTATTTAAGTCTTCCTTTTTTTTTCCCTGAATCTTTAGCAAATGAGTTTGTTCTAGGCTCATTTACACTGAAAACTTCACTTTGGCATTGAAAGATCAATGATTGCCTTATGATAAGCACATAATACATTTATAATAGAATTTCTATTTTTATATTCCTCTTCATTTTTTATGATACCTGAAATTATAGGACATTAGGAAATAAATTATATGAAAAATTAAATAGTGTACAATTCCTCTAACTTCTAGAGATACTAAGTTTTTAGGATAGCCATGACACTTCTTTATGATCATTTCTCCTCCATGTCTCTTTTAATGTATCCCCATCACATAACTATCCATATAGTCTGGTAACAGGAAAAGAATACCAGTAGAAAAAAATCCTAATGTCCTAGCAGGATGCCTCTCTACTTTTATTAGTACAGCAGCCAGAAAGCCTAACCAGAATTTGATAAATAATATCTTTTAGTTTTTGATTGATTTATCAGAATTCAAGAATCTGATTTCAAGTCAGATAGAAAACAAGGAAATAAAAAACTCAGAAAAAACAAAGTAGGGGAAAAACAATGCAGTGGTAAAATACCGAGGCTTTTTTCATATAATCCAAGAGTGAGTAACAGACATAGCTGGCTCATATTTCTGTTCCTTTGATATTGAGTGAGGAGGTTGACTCAAAGGCTTTAAATTAGCTTTTGCTCCGAATTGCCTCATGGAGGAATCTGTCCCTCTTCCACTGGCTTTAATGAAATCCTGTATGACTAGCTGGATGAGGTAAATTTCATATGAAAGTTAGCCCCTCAGAGGATGCCATTTGTCTTCATGTATTTTCTATAAACTTTAAGAGAGAGACTTTCTGTATATTTGGGTGGTATCTAGCGTGATGGGAGAGGATTCACCAGAGGACCTCTCATCTGCAATTGTGATAAATTAGTATTAAAGTAAGATTTTCACATTTGAAGCAAGTTGTTCAAACTATCAAGAATTATGAATAATATTTATTTAAGGAGGTATGGTGGGCCCAAGTAGAGTTCTGCTTAAGTTCTTAAGAGAAGCAGCCAGAAAAATCCAAAGAATCATGACCAAGTCACTGAAAAATCAGAAGAAATGAAAATGAGTAATAGCAGCTAGAATAACCAGAACTGCTGTCCTCTCTTCAAAACCTGATCATGTCAATAAATTTAATGTCCAACATCAAATACTGAGATGCTGGAAGAATGTGAGAAAGCAAAGAAACTGACAAAATCTCATCAACATATCTGAGCTATGATCTTGCCCTTAAATTGGATTCCAACACATCACGCTGTTCAAATGACCCCTTCTTAAAAAGACTGCCAAAAACTGCAGTAAGTGGAGACCCGTGCTGGCCTCTGATTTCTCTGGGTAATATATACCCTGGAGAAAGGAAATAACTCACAGCATAATCAAGTCAGATCTATAATTTCTAGGGTATTTTGTACTGTCCTTTCAGATAATGTAAGGTTGGTAGATAAATCTAAAAAAGTAAAATGTCAGAAAAAGCATCAACCTTGTGTTGTATATAAAGGGATCTTGACATAATCCAAAACAAAGGTTTATAAGATCATGTCCTTGTAAATAATGTTCCTGGATGTTAAGATCAAAATGTTCAATGAGAGTTTAACATGGATGACAATCCTTTCAATATGAACAAACTAGTGAGATTTTCTTGCTCCCCCACCATTCCTTAGATACATGAAACACAGGTCAGGTACAATGCCGGTGTCCAAAACTTAGAGCAAAGTTCATTTTTTCCAACATTTTCCTTTATTACTTTGTTTATTGACAAATAAGGTTTCTCTCTGGATTCATAGTACTGTTTGAATCTTGGGTGAACTACTGGACAATGATGCTGAGGTAGGTCTCCCTTCCACCTGTAACTCTGTTACTGAGCTTCTACTAAATCTGGCAAGTTGTTGTATTTTTGTAATGCAGTCATTATTCACTCTGTGTTTTTGGAAAAATGTGTTGTGATCAGAAATATCTGTAAAAGAAACAGGAAATCAGGAAGGTAACAGTAATTCCCACCATAAAGCAAAATGACCAATGAAACTTTTCAGAAGGATGGCCACAAATCTTTACAATGCAAGGCTACCATTGGAGACTGAATTGCTTCACAGAAAAATGTCCTTTCCTCTAGAATTCTTTTCCACCTCATTCCAAACATTTTAAGCAAGAAACTATATTGGCTGATTTTTCTTTGTATATAATTTCTGTTAGATGGGCATTAGCTGAGAAGCCTGGACCTTTGTGTATTTCACAGGAATTGAGATATGAATTCTGGTCTTCTCAAAGCCATGACTTGCAATTGCATGAGGAAAGTCACATGCCAGTCTATCAGCACGGGTGTAAATACGTGTATGGATATCTGTGGTGAAACTGAAAACAAACCCCAGAGTTTTATCATCATTTTAAACAGATGCAGATGGTGTTTGTTACTTTCAAGACCTAATTTCTATGCTTTTCTGTTGCAGTTCAAAATCAGGAAAAAACCTTATTTTTGGACAAAGGTCTTCAGATTTGGTTTCTAGGCCTTAAGGTAGATATGGAAAACTGGGGTGAGGCTGTTCCACTTCACTGGTGCTCATAGGCTGTGTGCATAAGCTTGTAAAACATGGATTCTGCACATCATCTAAATAATATAATGTATGACTCTGTGCCATTTGTTCTTATAACTGAGTTTATTTTGACATGATAAGGTGTAATTTTCAGTTCTTAACCCCTGTGCAGAATCTGTTGCCCTGTAATTCACTTACAGAATATGTATGATCTTACACAAGCAACTGGAATATTTCCTTTCTGAATGTAAAAGGCCTTGTATTAAGACAAAGCTGCTTTGCAGGCTTGCATTGAGAGCACAAGCTTTTAAAAGTCCATGTGAAAGTTTGTTGAGACCTCTGATAAAAATCAGAGCTTTTGAAGTTCATCAATTGCTACTTAGAATAATAGGAATAAGGACTATTCTCTCCTTTTAATTAACATTGGCTGGTGGATGAAGCACTAAGAGATAAACTGTTTGTTAAAGCTTAAGAGTACACCACAGAAGTCTGAGTCAGTATTGTTACTTGAATGCATCAATGAATAACAATGAAAGCCATATAATGAAAAGTTTTTTCTGTCATTTAATTCTAATATGCCATAATGGAAGCTTGTGTGGTATGAGAAGCCTTTTCATATATAATTATATTGTTGAAAGCCCCCCAAAAATGAAAATTGTAAATTCTGAAGGCCACAGAAGGACAGATAAATGAATGGCAAATTCCACTGAGCATTTTATCAGCTTCCTGCCATTCTCTGAACAGTGCCAGATAAAACCCCTGGTGCTTAAAGGTCTTGTGAAAGGCTGTGCATAAGCTTGTAAAAATGTATATTAATTGTAGAAAGTACATCATAGTCTCCTCAAACTTCTGTTAGTTTTCTCGAAATACACAAACATCTCCAGCGCTTTCCTATCTGGCCAACGTGGCTGCTTTTAAGATTGAAATTGCTGAACTGTCTTTATGAAATTAATTGGCTGAAGACTCTTACTATTTAGGGTTTTAGCTTATCTCCTGACATTCTTCACATAGTTTATATTATAGACAGAGCAGGTAGTGAGATAAGCCCTTCGCTTTGTTCAACAGACACTGCTACACTGATCTGAGCAGCTTAGACTTCATAGATACTTGGGCTCAATCTGTTCATGATGGCTACTCAGATCAACAATTTTCCAGCTTCACAATATAAAATGAGGGAAACGTTATTATGTCTGTCCTAGAAAATTTGAAAATTCTGTATATTTCAGAATTTAGGAGTGTGCTATTAGGTAATGAGGAGGGGAAGCAACCTGAAATATTTTTTGGGTAGCACCTTGGAAAAAAAATTCTAAATCTGAAGACTCACCAACATACACACACACAGAGGGAAAAAGAAAAGGAAGTGGAAGGTTGTTGATTTTATGAGCTGAATTTTTTCAAAGATTAAGCATAGCCCATCCTCTCCTACTGTTAACTGTGACATGGCCAACAGTTGTTGGGAAGAAGCTGAGAAAGACCTTCCCTGAAACTGTCTTTCTCGGAAACACTGAAATGCTTCAATGACAGGCACGATCAGGGATCGGTTGTTGCTCTTGGGTGCTCCTACTGCTGCTCTTAGGGGCAGAAGAGGGAAAAGAGAAAGAAATGCAGCTGGAATGCAGACTTCAGGAGAGAGAATGAAAACAAATAGGGCATGGGTTTAGGGAAATATGAGCAAAGATGTGGAAGAAGTGATATCAGAAGGTACCAGAAGATCACACAGAAATGGGAGACTTGAGCTGAATGGAGATGGAAATAGAAACAGATTGTGTATAATCAGTGGGAGAAATATTCCTGTGGAATCTGGGGCTGGGAGGATCCTATTGAAGTCTGCCTGTCCATGAGGCAAGCCTATTCCTTCCTTTTTCAAGCCTTTCTGAACATTTTACAGCAGTTTCCTGAATTGATATAGTTACTGGTTGGCTTGGTTGCTTTTGTTTGTTGAGTTTTAAATAAAGTTTTTGTTGCTATGGACGAAATTCCTTTGCATCTCTCTAGCATTTAACAGGCCCATTGGGTCAGCTGTTGGATCACCTAGAGGCTTCTGAATAGTTATGAAGTCAAAATAAAATTATGTTGAGGAATGCAATTAGTGCAGGTAGCTTGGTATGCAGCTGAGGTGGGAGCTGCAGGTTGAGCTCTGGGTGATGGGAGCCCCAAGCAAGAGGCCAAAACTGGTGCTGACCCTTTGCACAGGAAAGGGCATGGGAGCCTGTGGCCCTGCCAGATGCCTGGACACTCAGGGACACAGCAGGAGCCAACGACACAGAGGAAAAACCCCACACTATCAAACACAGACGGTGAGGTTATAAAAGCCATGGGGTTCCTTGGTTTTTGGTCCCCACTCAGGGGCACCAGTTCAAGCTGTTATTCTGTTGTTACACCATGACCAAGATCTTTTAAGGATCCAGATACCTGAGGCTCTGCTATGGGAAACCAAGGGTTGAGTGGGTAAGGAAACCTTGTCTGACTGTGTGGGTGTGGGGTGTGTAGGGAGTCAAGCGAGGCACCCCTCGGCTCCCTGGAGATGCCTGCTGCAAAGGGGCCTCAGTCCAGCTCAGGTGGTCCAAGTGTGTGACTGCCAGAGCAGCTCCTGGATGGACTGACAGAAAAGCTTCCTTAATATTTGCATAGTTACTGTAATTGGAATGCATGCTGCATTGCTATTCCTGTAAATACTTGTGAGAATATCAACAAAATACATTTTTCTTTTGGGAATTCTTATGTGGGGAGAAACTTTGTTTTATCTTGGTATTCTTTTAAAAATAGTTTTACCAGACTCATGAAATACTGTGCACATTTATTCTCTTTTTGTTCAAAGGAGAACTGAGAAGAAAGCACTTCCCCATTTTTGCAGTACTACTGTGAATATGAACAAAAGCAGCTTCTCTCCATTGCAGTCAATCAGAAGTTTATGTTACAAATGCATTTCAATTTTATCCCTGCTTACATTCTGGAGCAGTTCCTTTTCTATGTTGACACTCGAGAGGCATGTTACCTCTGTCTTAATATTAAGGTACAAGTCAGGCTTGTCCTTTGCATCAACCAGGCCCAGGCTGATGCTGCTTGAGACAGGTAATGCAACTTCTGTTGATCATCATCACAGAGCAGGGCTGTCTTTACTTCTGCAGCAGTCATGGCTGCCCTGTGCAGGGTTGTCATCTCCCCAGTGCTGCACTTCAGGGATTATGAAGTGGATGGTAAAAACCCACATCATGCAAGACCCACTGCTTCCTACCACTGGAGCAAGGGGTTTTATCATATCCTGGAGGGAGCTCACTGAATGGCTAGTCACAGCTGCAATGCAATTCCTCTAGAAAGTCTTAATGGTCTCACTGTGCTGGTTTTTATTTTTTTTTTAAAGAAGGTAATTAAAATCTGTCTGAAGTGCTGAATTTTAAATAAAAATAAATTTTCTTAAATCTCCATTATTTTTATTTTAATGTATTTTACTAACAGCTTCACCCAAGAAATGTAATGCTGAGTAGAGTCTTAAGCTGGCTAATTTAATTTTGTTCTTTAGCCTGTGGTCAAGCATGTCATGGGTCACACAAACAGGGCAGTGAATCACAGTCTGTGAAGTCAGCTGGTGGCTCCAGCTGAGTGTGTCGGGTGAGCTTTTTGCCTGCCTGTCGGCAGTTTGCTGGATCAGAACCTGGAGTTAGGAGCCTTGGATCTCAGCAGGAGGAACAGCTCTGCCTCTGTGCTTGGCTTGTAGCAGTCTTTTAGCAGAATTTAATTTGACTGTAGGTTAATAGTCACACTTTTAAAATCAGTTATTAGGGCTTGGATGGCTCTACTAATGTATTTTGTAAACTCCATTTACACCTTCACAAATCTTAGTGGGAGTTCAGCATTCACTGTGAACAATAAAATGTTTGGCTAGTTTGCTCACAAATTTTTGTTCTTTGCCAGAGGCACTTAAAAAAAACAATGCTCCAGAAAAATGCCTAGGAAATGCCTGTGTGGATTTTTTTTTTTTTTTTTTTTTTTTTGTTTCTCTTGCTTATTGCTGCTTTCCAGTGCCTCACCCACTTCCCTCTAGAGAGTGGAGGATAAAAAGGAAGGTTCACATAGTAATTTTCCTATCCTAAACTGACACCCAAAATTCTCTTTTTTTGGTAATCAGCAGCTCAAGCAGGTAGTGGAGCTGTTGGCAATTTTTTGTCATAGATGAGTGTAAATTGTAGAGAGCTGTCCTCTCTGTCAATCACTTTTGGTGTTTATGGCTTGTTTAGAGGAAATTTCTTGTGTCACAGTGATACTCTGCAGTTTCAATCAGGTTTAGATTTGTTCCAGGACCACTTGATTTGTGTCAAGCTTTTCCTTGCATACATGTCTGCTGAGATTTTAGAGGGCACAAAAAAGTTCTAATTTCTCAGGAGATGTCTAAGACATTTTGTTTAGCAGATCAGAAGGAAATTTAAGAGCATTCAGAGTTGTATGGATAAGTGGGAAGATCAGGAATCCTTCAGTCATTTCAGGTACCCATCCTTCTGTGCTGACATGTAAGGGCCAGGTGGAAAATGTCTCCTATGATCAAGAATATGAGTCTTTCTGCTTTGCCCCCCACTGAGGATGGTAAGGATTGATTGGAAATAATGCCTGAGCGGTGTAGCTGTAGGGACTCCCTTGCTGTAAGCTGGACAGAGACGTGGCTTCAAGCTTTATGGTATCTTGCTCTTGTATCTAGCTATGGGGAATCTGGATTTTTTAAAAGCGCCTTTGTTTTCCCAAATATTATTTTTAACTATGTTCAAATTACTAAGTTGGAGTATTTTTTTTTCTTTTAAAGCAACAGTGCAGGCCATGGATGAGCTGTAGAAAAATCTGCTTGGAAATTCTGATCTGCCTTTATTCTCCTAGGCTCTCCTGCTTGTAACAGTTGAGTAAATTCTATCAGAATCATTAGGACTATAAGTAGAATCAAGGAAGCCAGGGAGATTGTTCGTTTGTACCTCAGCTGTATCAATTAGTTCCCAAAAGTCATGAGATATTTCTGCCTCATCTTTGAACTGTCACCAGGGGCTACATGAACAGCAAATGTTTCCCAACAAATTGGGTAACTCTTTTTGAGTTCAGACACACAGTTGCGTGGTGTAAAGAGGAACAGGACCCAGGATGCTACTTCTCTGTTTGTGTCATGTTAGGAGCTGCATCTACCTCAGAGTCATTTACCTTGGATTGATCATCCACTTTAATGTGAGAGATTCCAAATGCCCTTGGCTGCTAAAGTTGGGTCACCCAAAGAATGCTGCAAAGACCTGGAAATATTCCCTGTACTTACTCCTTATGAATTAATTTCCATTGCTTTTAAATGAACATTAACTTCCAGCAAATAATGGCAAGATTGGGGAAATAGTGAAAGACTTTTACTGAATTTCACACTTACATAAAATCGCAAATAGAGCTTCACTCTGTTTGATGATGACTAAACCATTGTAAGATCAAATTGTTGTTGAGTATTCTACCACTCCTGCTTGGGTTCTGCTACATCTTAAACTATATGCTGATTTCTGCTCTGATTCCTATTTTCATGTAAAGAGGAATTAATTATAACTATAGAATATTCTTTCTTTAGTCTCCAGTTGAAAGAAAAAGTGTTCTATAAAAGAATACACATATTTCTTTAATTAAAAGTATTATTTTCTCACACTTGAGCTCAAATGACAGAAAGTTAAGAGCTAAAATTTGTCACGAAAAACTCCAATCTGTAATAATTTCTTTAGCAGATTGTCACAAAGACTTGAAGTTTGCCTGCAGAAAAAAAAATCAATTGAATTAAACAAAAATTATTAGACACAAATTCAGCAATGATTTTTTTTTTAAGCAGGAATGTTATTGAAATCTTTCAACATTTTTTGTTGCTAAGTTGACTCTTAAACTCACCTGCCTCACAGGTCAGCTGTACTAGTACAAGTCTAAATTCTAATCCAAGTACCACATTTGGAGTTACAGAGAGACCATTCCATTACTGTCTGAGGGTGTTTGCATCAACTGGGACTCATTAACAAAGACAATTCTGCTTTAAGATGTTCTTAATTTGGTTTTATATAAAAGTCACTGAAATATTTAAGCTTTCATTGCAGAGATGGAGCAGTTTCTAAATTTGTAGCTTATTTGTAATTTAGTTAAACTGTACATATATGCATTCACATTAATAAGTCCCAGCTCAGATCTTCATCATTAATTAAAAGGGATTTGCTGAATCTGATGCGGATTGTACCAAGTGTCATACAACACTGTCTGTCTGGGCACACGTAGCCTGTGAGTGCCAGCAGCAGAGAAGTCAAACCCAGCTCTTGGCAGTGGCAGTGACAATGCAAAGGAAAATATGTGGGCTGTGTGTGTGGGCAGAATTCTTCTTTATTCACTGTCTTTCCCTTTGACTGCTTTTGCTTATCAGCAGCTGCCACTCATTTCTCCTGTAACCTGTTGAGATTTTTCTTTAAGTCTTCACTTTTGAGTTGTGTTTTCATTTTATGGGATTGTTCCATACAAAGCCTCCAAGACAGGCTGTCCTATCCATCTATGTGTAGACATTGATAGTGCAGGTCCCCTTCACATCTTTGCTCCTGGGTTCTCTTCCACTGACACCTGATGTCTTTTTTTGTTCACATCCACTCACAGTGTTGCTGCAAAGATAATTTTTCTAGTCTGCTAATTTGAAATCAAGTGTCTATTTCAGGTCCTCAGCTGCCATTCCTTCTCTCAAACATGAGTCACTTGTCTTTATTTTCAAGACCTTTTCTCATGTCTCTCACATTTTTTTTTTACTAATGAAATATCTGTTTAAATCCTTGAATGGCTGTGGTACCCTGATGAATTGAAGATGACTTACAGACCACAGATTTTGGTGTTTTGAATCAGCTTTTGTCTTCTAAATTTAGATTGCAAGATGCTATTGCAAAATGACTAAAATTTTAGGTGTTCCCTCATTCTCCCCACTGTATTCAGCAATTACCTCCAGGTCCCTGATTCCTTTTCAAACCAAAAGTAGCAGACTTGCATTGAGAAAATAAATCTGGGATTTAAAAGACTTAAGGACTTAAAGGCTGGGATTTTAAAGACTTAAACTCTATTGTGAATATATTCAAAATGAAAATGCATTTTGAGATTTTATGGGCTGTGGAAGCAGAACCATGTCCATTGTAAATAAATTAATATTGTTCTTTATTCCATTGAAAAGAATACAGATTTAAAGAATGAGATGACATGAGGGAGAGGCTTGGGTTCAGGTAGCCTAAGTTCTGGCTGAGTTGTGAAATGCCCCCAGGCCCTCCCCTTAACCCCAGCTGGTTATTCCCAGGAGCTGGTACAAGTACCCCTAGAGCATTTAGTGGGCCCATTGTACAACTGTGATATTCATGAAAAGTCTTGGTTCCCCCTCTTTACTTCATCAATCAGAAGAGTGAAAAATTCTGTCCAAGCATACACCACTGCACTAGCTAGTGCATTTACTTTCCAAACCATCAGGACTTCACTTACTAATTCACTCGTCAAAACATGATTTATTCTGCAGAGCCATCTACTTTAATTACTGTTTGAGCTTTCTAGAACCACAGGTCTGGGTAATTATTTTCATTGCCTCACCTTGGTGGCTTATGTTGTATAGATCTGCTGTTTAATGAGTCACTCAGAGGCCAGAAGAAAAACTGAATTCCTGAAGTACAGGGTGTCTAGACAAAAATGCATAAGCAAATATTTCCACCATAAGCAAAGAGATAGTGTTTGCTTGTGGTAAAATGGTTCTGAATAATTAATTTCTAATCTTGATGTGAGGTAGACAGATCTTATCATAGGGATAAGAAAGGGGGGAAAGGGAAAGCAGTGACGAGTGCAGTGATTTCAGTCATTCACTTAATTATTGTTATTTAGAATGTTGAGAGTGTAGCCCCACTGAGCCAGATTCTGCTGGTGTATAATGACAGTTGCTGCAGTATAGCTTCTACACAGGTCAGTAAAGGCAAGGTTAAAATTTAAACTTTGGCAAAAATCGTACGTGCATGCACTATCCTCACATAATTGTACTTGGCATGGGGTTTTTTTATTGGCTGCAGGTTTTATCAAATGTTTACTTTACAAGCAGCTGATTTCCACTTTTCATTGCAAATAAAGTTAGCACAGTTATCCATACAGGATTTATTTTATTGGTGAATTTACAGTATCACACATGGGACAACGTGCTGACTGTCTGTGTGCAGAGGGGTGTTAAGCTTGGGTGTGATGCTACACAAGTGTGGCTGGCTGAGGTGGCTGTGCAAGGGCCAGAGGTGCAGGTGACCAGTGGGCTCCTGACGTGACAGTGGTGTCCCTGCTGCGCTGGGCTCTGGCAGCAGCCCTTCCCCAGCCACCTGCCAAGCAAGCTGGTGACTATCTGTGCCCAGCAAGCTCGCCCAGAGAGCACACAGGCTGCTGAATCATTCCCATTTCTCCCAAACCTGGGAACACTTTATACAGATAAACCACAGAGGCTGTCAGCATAAGAAAAAGAAATCCACTGGAACTGGGTTGCTGCTAATAAATTCTGCTGGACATGAAAGACCCTGGGCTGTTGCTGCACAGTATTCTTCAGACCTGCCCTTGAACATATAATATCCACCTTTTTCTTCATTTCCCAGAATATTCCAAACATCTGTGCTTTCTGTTAATATAGGATATCAGGTCTGAATAAGAAAGAGTTTTCCTATTCTGTGGAAAATTTCCCTTCTGCTTCTGTAGTATAAATTGAATTTTTTGATGACTGACCAGAAATTCTCTGTTTCACAGTGTAAGGTTAGGGATAAATGGCATCTTACATTGATACAGAGCACTTTTCTGATTGCATTTCTTTGTATAACATCCTTAGAATGTTGGCAGTGATTGATGAAGTTTGATGAAATTATAATGACAGAGTTAAAGTAATGGTGTTTTTCATGATTTCGTGTAGAAACAGAGAGACAAATAGAAATGTTGGGTCGGTGGTTTGTGTACAAGGCTGTATATTTTGTGCAAGTACTATGGAAAAAAAGAAGCAGTTGAGACTACTCAGCCCTATGCTGTAAAAAATACGTACTAAAAAAAAAAAAGAACATTAGTAAGAAAAATAGATTTGTATTCTTCTGTCTTCCATGGGTTCATTCCCCATCTCTGGTGTCAAGCCTTGTTTTCTAAAGTGTGTTTCTCCTCTGGTAGTCAAAACCATCTCTTTTATCATATGCCATGAAATGATAGTTCATTCTCTTGCCTCTAAGCTATCACACACACTTAGAAAGAAACTCATCAATATAAATGTTTGTGTCTATGTCTGATTGGTTTCCCATGTTTAAAAAGGAAGAAAAGGGAGATTGATTGCAGAGGCCATAAAAGTAATGATGCATTTAATGAAAACATACATTTTATAGGAAAAACACGCTTAAAAATTACTTGAAGCCGCTGCATATGAGTTAATGAAATTAAATGACCTTCAAATTTCTTTTAATTTGACCTCGGGTTATCCCTTTGAGCCTTCAGCCAGTTTTACATTTATTTGCATACATGGGGTGTATTTTTTCATATTTGGTCTATCTCAAGAGCTTTCAACTCTCCCCACTGAACAGAGTCTGCAGAGATACACTGCAGTGGTTACACAATGTGGAAAGCAAGCTGCTGCCTGTCTGGCTGTCCCTCCAGTGGCAGCTACTCTTCCTTTCCCAAGTCTTTCACTTTATGGTGTTGCCATAAGTTTTGCTTGAGGAAACAGTGCCCCCTAAATTGTCTTTTGCTAGCTGCTTCTTTTTGTATCAAAACCAAGCCATAACCAGGTCCAGCTTGAAATGTGGTTGGATGGCTGGGCTTTCTATGGGACATGATGTCAGAAAGTCTCCATAGAAGTGAGTAAGTAGTATTATGGAATAATTTCATCTGCAGCTGGGCTGAACAACTCAAATTGAGATAGTATCCACTGTCAGGCTAGTCCATCTCTCTGAGGTAGTTCTTGTTCATGGAAAAGAACACAAAAAAGAACACAAAGTGAAGATTTTGGTATGTTTTAAGTGTGGTAGTACTTATAGCATCCATCCTAATGACCTCTCTCATGCCAAATGGTACTGAAAGGCTCACGTTCACATTGGTCAAAACTATTCTTCTGTACAATGGATGAGTTGTCTCAATACGAACTAGCATTTGGATTCTGGTTATGCAGCCCTTTAGGTTTTGAGATGTTATAGTAGTAATAATTAATTATAATGAATAAAATCAATTATTCATTAATAATTGATTGTATTGGTGGGGTTTTGTTGTTTTAATTTGCATGTAAGTACTGATGAGGCTGTGTTGAAACATGCAAGATTTTTTTTTTTTTAGTGTTACTTCTCACACACGTATTTGCAGCCCCAACTGTGGGGAGTAAGGTGAGTGGGGAAGTTTGTGACCAGGATCAAACAGAGCTGGGAGGTGGCTTGAGGTGCAGCCATGTGCATAATGTACAGAAACTAGTCCCCAGAAAGAACTGTCTGCTGAACCTCACCTGGATTTATTCACCACGGGAGTTAGAGCCCAAGGGTGAGGTAGCACATGCATGATGCAAATGTGCAAGGCTCATCTTCCTGAGCTGGTACAAGTGGCTGTGACTTGTACATTGGCACTCGGGTGAGATATGGTACCAGGTGCAGCACTAGGATGGATCACATCCCTTCTGGAATGCAGACTATGGCATGGCTCCCTGCTTCACTGGTGTCTTACCCCTAAAGAACTTCCTCATTCAATTATGCTATAAAACTCTCTTGGGTATACTTGAAACACCAATTAAACTTATGAGCAACAGAAAACTCTTGTCTCGAGTGTCTCTCTGGTGGTCCTTAGTGGTCGTCCACCCTAAAGTTATACCTGACTACTTGAACTTGATGTTTCTCCCCAAGTTTGGAGCTGAGTTGGGAGCACTAGTCTGGTTCATTATTTTGTGTTCTCTTTTCAGTTAATGTTCAGCATGGTTTTCAGAATGAGCACTGCATTTTTCCACCAGCTGAGCAAATAGTTCTTCATCTGGCAACAACCTGGCATTTAGCATCTTGTCTGTGTAGCTGTAAGAAAAGTAGGGATGAAAAATCCCTAGTGCTGAATGAAGCTAAAAGTCTTGACCAAAAGACTCAGATGGTACCTCTCTGACCATCACTTTGGGAAATGAATTTGGCTCTTTACAGATACATATTAGGAGAGGCTACACTTGTCCTGAAATTTTGGCACAGCTGCAGGTACCTAGGAGCTGAGACATCCTGCTTTTCCTCTAACCATGGCAACATCTGCAAATACCAGACAGATACCACAGTATATTTATTGCAACAGGGAAACAGCAAAGAAATACCTTGCCCATGTTCCACTGGAAAGGGTCTGGAATGGAAGATGGCAGATGTCTCATTCACTCCCTGTTATGGCAAAACCTCTGTGTACAGTCCTGTGAACAGCTAGCTCTCTGGGAGGTACCACCTCACATCTAAGTTCGTAAACAGGGAAGGTGTATTCCATAAAAATCCATGAGAATCTGAACACAGTCTGTTGGTTGCAGAGAAACCACTAAGTGGCAATTGAGGAACAGCATGAAACTGGAGCACATCTGATTACCCTTACTTATTGTATTCACCTAGTTTCAGACCACCAGGCTGTTGGAAGACTAATTTAGTTCTGGGCTATATATATATGTATATATATATATATATCTGGTGGTTTTTTGAGGTGCAGGAAATAGCATGGAAATCCTTGTTTCATTTCAACTGAATTTAATATCTTTGAGTAAAATGGAAATCTAACATTTGGCTGTTTATTTCTCTCTTTCACTTTCATTCTAAGATTTCTGTATGAGGGAATATATTAGACTGTTTTTTAAAGTGGAAACAGTGGTACTCATTCCCATTTTAAGAGGCATTGTAGTGTCCTGGGACAGTGCTTTGCAGCCTAACAACATATTTTACAGTGTTCTAAAATTATAGTAAGACTGTTTTTGACAAATCTGTTTGGATTTTTTTTTTAAGACAAGCCTTTTCAACAGTTTATGGAAAGACAGTAACATTTTAAGTGTGGTCATAAACCACATGAAGGTCTTTATAATTCCACCACAAATCCTAGCTTACTATTTATATTTAACTCTCCCCCTCTACTGGAAAGTGGAAGAGGTTGCTTCTGTGGCTGCAACATGCTGCTTTATCTGCAGTTTGAGAGGCATAGAGATGTCATTTTCTCTCAGGAAGATTCAGATATCACTTCTAAGCCCAAGGTCCCACCTGTACTGGGGGAAGAAACCCGTGGAAGTGATGCTGATAAATTCAGTACAGGATGAAGACTGGCTCCCTGTTCTGTTTGCCATCCCACAGCTGCTACCTACTGAATGGTTTTCTCTCATTTCATCACTTCTTCATTCCCTCTGAATGCCTGTGTCCTCCCTGACAATTTTGCTTGCTACCTTTGTGGCATTTGGGTCCATCTAGTGCCTTAAGGTGAGCGGAGGATTTCAGATATTCATGATCAGTAGATTTCACCATGCAAACAAAATCATAAATCCACAGTGTGTGGGCAGGGTTGTCACGTTTCAGAATGGAGTTGCTTTTGTTCCTGAGGTGCCTATTGAAAACACAGCATGGATTCTCCATTCTCTGGGCTCTTTCATCTTCTGAGTGAACTGTGGACCTGAGTATTTTATTCTAGCATCCACAGAATTTACAATGCCTGTTTTGAAGCAGTCTTCCTGATAAGATGTATTGAGGAAACAAGGAAATAAAAGTAGACAAGATACTTAGTTCAGGCATTTTTCTTCACAGGCAATGAGACGGATACATTTTCTGGCTCACAGAATAGGACTATTATCCTTTTAAGAAACCTTAGAACAGAAAGAGGCTGAGGCCCATCTAGGTCAATCCCCTTTAAATCTTCAGACACTGTGTGATTATTTTTAAAGTATGCAAAATGTAACAAATAGTTTCAAAAATATTAGAAATTTACCAGAAAGTGCTAGAGAAGAGCTTTCAAGAAACTTGCATTTCAGTGTACCTGTATCAGTCCTTGCTGTTGGTTTCTTCTTCATATTACTGGGTGCAGACAAGCTTTTATGTAAAATGCTGCACAATTTTAGGCTAAGATTTGACCAAGACTCTACATGGTAAATTCCATGTTACTACAGAATAGCCACAAGCCACTCATTTCTGTCCTCTACACTACAATCTTCTTGTAATGCTGCGGATTATATAGTAATTAAAGATGGAGTAACATGGGCTCTTCAACTATTAGTACTCTGCAATTTGCAGTAGCAAATGGAGTATTTCTGTGTCTAGATTAACTTGTGTCTTAGAAGAAAAGAGGAGTTGTAATAACATGATCAAATGTAGGAACTAGGAAGGAGGTTAGGAAGGCTTTTTGCTGTTTTGTGCGTGTTAAGTGCTTTCCTAGATTTGTTTCCAGATGCTGGGGATATGACACAGCTGTTGGTTATACAGACTGATCTCAAGGAAGTCCCATGAAAACTGTATTTTTGTTATGGACGTCCCCAGGTTTCTCTGTCACCAATATCTTTGGCTAGCACCTATATTTAAGATTTTTCTAATTTTTTTCTCCTCTTTTTCCTTATAATCACAATTTTCTTCCTGTGCTTGGATTTACATTTTAGGAATAAGTTCAATGATTTATTCCAGGTTTTTTATATCTCCTGAAATATACCTGATTCTTCTTTCCAGAGAAGGCTGAGCAGGGCATGTCTGCAGACATCCTCTCCTGCTCCATTCTCTCTGATATATTTTACTTGCTCCTTAATTTCTGGGCAGGCTGTTTCCAGCTATATGTCCCTCTGTCTTCAGTGTAAAGGGAAGCTTCTAGAAAGAGAAAGGAGGCTGGCAGATGAAAATGAATGACAAGGTTCCATTAATTTTGTATTGGTGGTGGATAGAGTAGGGACAGGTATAAAGCCTTCTTTTTGACATCAGGAATGTTCATGCAGAAAATACAATGAACCTTCTGCTTCCTCTGAAGTCTTTGTTCCCAGTGTACCAGCAGCTTCCCTCTGACCTCAGTTCCTCCCTGGTACTCGCAGGGAACCTGTGCACACAGCGTCAAATGAGCCCTGGGAAAGGTGCAGGGTACTATCTTTCCAACAGGTGATGATGCTGTTAGACACAGAGCTGGCTGCCTGTAGTCACCCAGGAGTAGTACTGGCACAGTCCCTGTAGTAAAGTTACAGACCTGATAATTATCTCAAACTACTAAACCTTGCATGCCTTCAGCATATTGATAAGATGAAGACAATCTTACCCTGAACTCCCACTGATTCTCACTCCCTTTGTAACTGTCAATGATACTGCTTTTCCCACCAGCTCCTTTACAAGAACATCCACCTGCTCCTGCAGGCAGTTCGTGTCTTTGGGTGTGGAGGAGTCCATCTGCTTACAGATGGGCTTAGGTGCAAGCCAAGTAAGCCAAGCATAGCCAAAAAGGGTCATCCTTCCTGCACAAAGCACAGTGAAATGCAGGTGCAGCACAGTCCACACTGGCTATGTCAGACACAGCCTCTGGCAGGCTCCATGCCCTTGCTGTCTGAGTTTTGTGGTTGTTCTGTGCTTGCACTGACAAGGACAGTGACATCCAGTGTGCATGGGCAGGGACGTGCAGCAACTGGGAGATGTAGATAGAGAAGGATGCTCCTGCTCTCAGCCCTACATGTCATCTTCTATACCATTCTCTGAGAACTAGATGTCTGAGATTCTCTTGCAGGAAACCTAGGGCACAGAATTTTCTTTCCCATCCTAAGGTGATTTGGGGGATAGTGACAGGGCTGCTGGTGCTGCTGGGAGCTGAGTGACTCGTAGCATGCTCCTACCTGGCAGGTGTTGATGGGTAGCCAGCACGAAATCTGTGGGTGTGGATGTCCCCCACATATCACTGGTTGCTGTTCAGAGCTGGACATTGATGAGGTGGATCTTGTCCTCCTGCAGGACATTACTTGGCCTTTGAGCTGTGAGCACAGAAAGGAACGAGCATCCAGCAGGTCGTTGTCAGTTCTCACCTGCCTGAGGGTGGCCTCCTTCCCTAGGGCTTGGCATTGTCTCTGGAGAGGTGCTGCTATGTCCCTTCTGTCTGGCTTTTGGGAGAGGGCCAGGTCCACCTCTCCAGAGCTATACATCCCACATCCTGACTCTGACTTTGGTCTCTGTTTTTGGGAAAGACAAACCTGTCTCCCAGGGCACCAAGCTTGCTCCCAAGAGTACAAGTCCTCTTTGGGGACTCACCTCTTGCAGTGCTGGAACTCCAGGCAGAGGCATAGCAGGTGGTGTCAGTGTGGAGCCAGGCACAAAGGCCAGCTCTAAGTAGGGATTGTACTAGACAGGCTGTTTCCATTCCAGCAAGGTGATGCTAATCCTCTGGTGGCAGCACTATAGTGTTGGTGAACCAGGACCTGCTCAATCTGGTGCACTTCAGCCCCAGGGTCCAGCTAAGTCAACTGGGTGATCTTGATCACCACATGCCATGTACCAATGTTCCTGGGAGACAGATGGAGAAATGGGTTGAAGGCACCAGAGCCATCAGCTGTGGCACGCCAGTAGCTCTCCACCTTCTGCTTCACCAGGCAGAAGCTCCAGGACTATGGGCTGGAGGCTGCCAGGAAGCAGTGGCTCAAGCCCAGCCTTCTCCTGAGCAGTCTCTCATCCAGACTCAGCAGTACCCAGGCACTGGGTCTACTGTAAGGAGAGGGCATGGGAGCAGCACAAGGTACTGCCAACAGAGTACCTGTGCATGTTGAGATGTCCCCATCCTCATCCTCCTTACCTGGCCATGGCAAAGCAGTGGGCTGCTGTGAGGACCTGCCATGTGAGGACATAGGCCACTTGTCTGGTTGCCAGGGATGCTGCTGAGCCAGGACAAAGCCCCTGGCTGGGGACCTGTGCCACCCACAATGTGTGTCACTGAGTAGCCATAAGCCACGGGGCCATACTCATCAGCCATGGACTGGAGTCCACAGGTCCCTCTGTAGTGGAAAGTCATCACTGTCCTGCTCGATGGCTTGCTGCTGCTCAGGCTCAAGGTCAGCTTTCTACTCTACCCACCTGGCATTGCTTGGACAGCAGGCCGAGAGATACTTGTGGCACATGCATCCATGCACCCAGCACCTGGGTGCTGGCGAGGAAATGCGGCTTTCCCTTGTGGTGTGGCCGGGGGATACAAAGAAGCACCTTCCAGGGATACCCCTAAATATCAGCCAAGTTCCCTTCCAGAGCCTGGGGCCACTTATCCACAAGCATCCCATGTGTCCAGCACAGGCTCCCACGTGGCCGGGAGGACAAGAAGGCACAGCAAATACATCACTGCCAGTGGCACATCATCTGCAAAAATGAGGGCTCCTCTCAACACAGCCACTGCCACAGTTTGTGCTCATTGCCCACAGTGCCCTCAGCTCTACGGCTGATGTTACAGAGGGGCCCAGGCCTCTGAGCCAAGGGAAGAGATGGGAATGGTGGGTGGGAGGAGCAGCACAGAGCCATAGAAGCATAATGGTTTGGGTTGGAAGAGACCTTTAAAATCATGTAGTTCCAACCCCCCCGGCCATGGGCATCTTGGGCAGGGATACTTTGTACTGGGCCAGCTTGCTTGAAACCCTGTCCAAATTGGCTGGGAACACTTCCAGGGATGGGGCATGCATTCCTGCTCTGGGCAATGCATTCCTCTCTAGCTTTCCTCTGCTTGCAGGATGAGGGTGTTCAGGCCCTGCAGCAGGCAGGCTCCCAGCACTGCCTGCCAACAGCAGCTAGGAAAACACCCCATGTGGCATCACTGCCATTTTGGGAAGCTAGCTCACTGCCACCCTGCTCTCTGCAGCTGTTTGCCACCAGCTCCTTCACACAAATAATACTGCTGATAATACAGCACACAAATAATACAGCATAATACATGGCTCCTGCAGGCAGCATGCGTCTGTTTGGGAGTGGAGGAGCCAGTCTGGTTACAGACACGGTGTGCAAGCAGTGAGGGTTAAGTCCAGTAAGCCAAGCAGGTTCACCTTTCCTGTGCCCAACATGGTGAAACACAGCTGCAATTGTTGATAAGATGGACAATTTTCCTTTTATTCTTTGAAGTACAGAAATTAGACTGATTTTTTCCTGTCATGTTGTATCTCAGTACAAGTCAATTCTGTAATGAATGCATGGCATTTGGGCCTGAATATATAACATGAAAGGTATCTGTGTGTCACTGCTCCATAGGATTACTTCTCAGCTGCTGTCAGCCCTCTCTCTGAAGGACTATATAACTGCTAAATGCTTCTCACAAAGAGCAAGACATAGAGAAAACACTGATGAAAGCACAGGTCATTAAGAAGCATTTAGATACATCTGATAAAATCTATCTTTGCTTTTTATGTCAGCTACACACAATTACACAGATTAAATTAGCCTGCACTGAGCTCTGGGTGGCCACACCAGCTGCTTCTGCTACCCAAGTTGCTTCTTTAAAGTTTGCTCAGAAATTTCCACAGCCTAATGTAATTTTCAGTCTGCAGTGCTTTCCCATAGACTGATATTATCCCTGTGAATAAAAAACATATTTAATCCCCACTCTTTTCTAAAGTAAGATTAAAAGGTGCTTAAAATATAAACAGAAGCAAAGCATGCACATGATTAACATCACCAGCTCCTTCCTCAACTGAGTAACTTTCCCTGTTTTCACAGCTTCCCTGGAGTCAGTGTGATCATGGCTAGAAGGCAGTCAATGTGAGATCTTATATGTTTGTATGCAAAGTTTTTCTATGTAAGCAAATAATGTTCCAAAATTTCAATTTCGGCTTAACAGAGGTAAGCTCTGGTAACAACAATCCCACTGGCAGTGTTACCACCCGGGCTAAGTGCCCTGCCTGTGTCACACACCAGGCTGAGGCATCAGTAAAGCTCCAGGCACGAGGGAACCTGCCCAGTGGGAGCAGGCTCAAAATGGCCTTAGGCTGCTCTAGATGACTCACGAATGCAGCTTTGTAGAGTATGGAAACGTCAAGTTCCCTTTTGACATTGTAAGACCCAGCTGCTTTAAAGTGCCTGCCAACACAGGCCCACAGAACCTTGATACCTTAGTTGTATTTTACCTTGTGTCTAATTTACAGTTTGAATTTTTGGAGACTAAGATAATTATGGCAAATCATCACAGGCTTTTCAATGAACTGTCTGCAGGAATCCTATCTACTGCTGGAAAGTACAAAACAAAGTAAAAATGGGGGAAAAAAATATAGAATCTTCTCTTTCCCTCATCCACTATGTTCTTGTCATTGCCCATTCAAAGACCCAGAGCTCCCAGGCTTCCTACACTCACCTTTCAGCCTTCCTGGAGGATGATGTTCAAAGAAGTGGACCAGAAATATTTATGGCTTTCTCCATTGTAAAACATGTTTGCTCTTCATTTCGTTCCTTCCTCTTCTCACCACATCGAAATGAAGCCTCTTGGTATCTAGTCAGAACTCTTTCAAATATGGTAGAATCAAAGTTGCCATTTTCCATTGCAGTGTTGCTGCTATGTATAAATGTATATGCTGAAAACCTCTTTAAGATCTTTAACAAAAAAAAAAAAAAAAAAGGAAAGATGGACTAAAAACAGCATTTAAAATTAATCTGATGACTGATGGATGTATGCAATTAATATGTGTATATATATATACCTGCTATTCTAGTCCAATATTGTATCATGCCCTTTTGATGTTTGAAGTCAGAGCAAGGAAGAAACGACACACATAAAGAAGAAAGAGTGAAAGACTTGGGAAACAGGTAAAATCTCTATTTGCAAGCAAGTTAAACTTTTTGGGCACTCAAGAGTGCCTCTTTTGAAATTTTTTAAAACCACCCAGTTTTCAGAGAGCACCTATCCCCCCATAGTGATGGCTACCTGCAGTGTCAGTGCCAGCTGAGCACCTGCCAACACTTATTATTTTGGGAAATGCAGAACCAGTGGGTTTACACTTCTGATTGTGGATCTCTTTCAAGGAGCTGGCAAATGGTTTGCACCTGCATTGGTTTTACTGTTTGAATGGCTTGTCCATTCCCATGATAAACCTTTTTCTCAGTGAGAGATTGAATTTCTGGTATGGTGATAACTGTCCATATGAAATGAGAGTTCAATACATTTAAAAAGAGAGATACTTTTAATCATTGATGAAGTTACAATATTCTAAGCATGTCTTGAGACCACCAAAAGTCACACATGGATTTTGTCCCTCCCTTTCTTCCCTTCCAGCCTTTTTTGTTGTTGTTTTCTGACACCTATACAGCTGGATTTTTGATACTATGAGGTGGTTAAACTTCAGGGATGGAAGGTACTTAAAAATTATACCACTTAATGTTCAAACAACCCCAGTGTTTCTAACACCTTTTTTTTTCTTTTGAAAATTACTCTTCTACCAGAATATAAAGCGGTGCTTATTTGCATAACTTGACAATTTTATAATGCGCTATATTAGTGTCAAACAGGAGAAATTAAAAGCATGTGGTACTTCTTTTGAAAAATGGAAACAGAAGTCAAAACATTTGGAGAAATGCCTCACACTGAATATTTATTGAGTAATACCAGCTAGAAGCACAACCTCTGTTGGCATAAGGGTCATCTAGAAAGTCCTGTTATTGAAAAAGATGCTGAACAACTAGTCTGAATGGGATATATCCCTTGTGCTGATTTAAATTTTAGTAGAGAAATACAGACTTTGGAAAAACGGCAGAGTTGTCGGCTTTTCATTTCATCCTCTCGAAGCATCCTGACTGTGTGTATAAATATTGTTATCTAGCACAGATGTTAAGTACACATTAATATTTTTTAATTAATACAGTTCTGTGGTATTATGTCTTACAATTAGGTTGAGACATGTTTCAACTCTAAATCAATTCCCAAACAAAAAATAATTGAGGGTACTTAAAAACTAGTTGGAAGTGATTGATCAGACTCTTCATTTAATTAGTGAAAAATCAAAGAGATGATGGAGCGCGTGTTGCAGAATCACAAGTAACTGCACCAAATAAGCACAAATCAACAAAAAGCTAATAAGAAATCACATAATTACCTACAGTATACTCTTGAAAGAAAAGAGGAGTACAAAGTATCTACTACTTTCAAAACAGAGGGAATGGAAACAGTAGAAAATATTTGAATATTCCAGTGTTCTGCCCCATTTAAAGAACTGTGTCTTTTACATGAATGTAAGCACAAAGTTGAAAGTTTCATAAGAATATGTGTATTTGTTAATAAAAAAACCCCAAAAGGTAACTCCTGTCTTGCACAGCTGAGAAGGATGGTGTCTAAGTCAAGATTTTTAAATGTTTTAAATGTTAAATGTTTTTTGCATGTTGACGCATATGAGGAGGATTGTAGTTGTGCCCAGACTGAGGGCAAAGCTTGTTGTCTTATTGTCCTGTTGAATGTGAGAACTCACAGCAGTTTTGAAGAAAATTAGAGCATTACTACTGGGATTAAAGTCCAGGGTCCATCTGTATGTAGAACAAAGGAAGGAGCTCAGTCTGAGAAGGAATAAGCTGGCAAAAGCTTTTATGGAATAAACAATGATCACCCGCATTTTAACAAACCGTCAGCTTATAAAAAGCATCTCTCATTTTTATTTGGCCTGTTAACAGCAACACATCAAGAGGAAATAGCTCCAAATTCCAAATATAAAATGCAGATCTAAATCCTGTCTGAATGTCCTATCCAATACAACAGCAAGTGAGGAAATAAAATTCCTACTGAAGCATGGGGATAGCAAGGAGAAATGTACCTTTGCTTCACTGCATTAGCACAGAACAACCCCACTGCCTGTAAAAAAATCCTATTATGGTAAAGTATATCTGTTTCTGAAAGTCCTAATGGAAACAATCTTTGGAAATCATGACAGAGAATAAAATTAATTATATACACATTTTTTTTTTCTCTCTCTGGTCCCTAATAGACAACATTTTTGGAGCAGAAGAAAAATGTTTTTGTTTCCATGGCGACAGTATCCACTCGTCTCCTTTCTGTCACAAACCATGGTTTCTGAGCATATTTACGAAAATTGAAATGTGGGTAACTCAGAATGATAAAGCCAAGTGCAGAAAATTTTCAACTAAATAAATATTTGTATTCAGTCTTGTATCCATCGGCTTTGAAAATTTTCAAGGGCAGGATATTTGTTTGCTGTGCTGATAGCATTCCCATTAAATACTTTGTCCTGTTCACAATGAGAATTCTTATTTAAACGTGTTTTGAATGTTGCTGATTCTACCCTTAAATAATTGAAGTAATTAAAGCAGGAAGCAACACTGCATAACATCTTTCAGAATAACAAAGGATGCCACTGTAACTCTTGAGGACTTAAGGCAGCCGGTATATACAGCATACAAGAATACATGCTGGAAGGTCAAGTCTTTAATTTATAAGTGGCTTCAGGGTGTCCTTCTTCTCACAGTGGGCAATGCTAACTGTGCTGTCAAAGTTCAGCAACAGTCTGTGCAGAAAGATGCTGAACTGATCTGCTCGGGCTCTGCTTTCTTCTTTTCAATTCCTTCTCAGCGCCAGCCTCTCAGCTACAGATTCAGTCTCTTTCTTGCCTGTTGGACTTGTTTCTCTGTAGTTTCTTTACACTCACTTGGCCAGACTTTCAAGTCTTTGCTACAGAAACATTTATTTGCCGAAGATGAAAAGGTTTTAAGAAAAGAAATGGAGACCTGCACCAATATGTAAACCAGTGGCTGTATGAAGATGTATATTGATGCCAAGACTCAGCTTTAAAAAATAAATAAAGTGCTTTTATTTGAGCAATTTCAACCCAAAGCAAAATATTTTTTAATGGAAATTTAAAAAACAAATAACCCATCATCTTCAAATTTAAAATATTACTTCCAGGAAATGCCAAATGATCACATTTTCTCATTAAAAACATGCAGACAAAAGATTTCTCTGGTAGTTTTTTCTATAACTTTGAAGAAGTGGCTTGAATAGAGAAAGCATTAACTATTGAAAAAACTAGAAATTCAGAGTCAAAGTGATGTCTCTGATTGTGTCACCCTCTTGCCTGCATAACTATTTACGTGTGTGTCTGTGGGGAGCACTCTGTGTACACTGTGCCTGTGCCACAAGGTACAAGAAGCCTGTGCACAGAGGACTCTCTTTAGGACCACAGCACACTGATTAACTCAGCTAGAGGTGCAAGGTGACAAAGAAAACCCATGAGGCTTTTTTACCTACGTGTGCGCCTGCCAGTTTTATGCTGAAGCGTGACAGCCCTGGAAGCACAGTGGGTGCTGCAGAGAACTGGTTAGACAGTGGGAAGTGGCTGGCAATGGGCGAGATGAAGACTTTACTTTCCTCTCATCAGTCCTTTTCACCTAAGCTATTTTCTTTTTTGTTTGTTTTTTTCATACATAAAAAATATTATATTTTGTTCTTATATAAATGTTCTTATTTATCAAATCCAGTACTGACTTCTGAATAAACACCATCTGAGAATGTTACAATGCTTTCTCTGACCAGATAAGGACCACCTAAGTTGAAACAAGAAACCAAAAAGGTGCTGTTCCAGGTTCCCTTCTCACAGCCAGCTTTTCACAGGTGGCTGATCAGCATACTAAGAGATGTCTGGCATCTTTAACACTGGGTATAAGGGAAAATACCACAGTTATAACTCTAGGGAGCGCGGTGTTTTCTGCATGCACAGCTCCTGATGTCAGCCTATTAATGCTTCTTTGAGAATAAAACTACCTTTAACTGATGGCAGGATTGGGTTCCCTGTTAGGGCTTGTCTTGATTACCATAATAGCTGTGTTTCACCTCAGGGTACTATGTATTTCAGGTAGCCTGAGGTAAAAATACAAGTGAAAGCATTGCACTAGGTAACTGTGCACAAGGGTGCAGATTTTACCTCCACTGTGGTTTTAGCCTAGAATATGTGATGCATGGTAGAGGATACCCTGAGGTTAAAAGGGAGGTTTTGCTGGCAGGGAGTTGGAGGCCTCTTTCCTGTTTCTTTTTTTAGAAAAATGGCAGAAGCTTTGCTCATTCCCTTTTGCTGTGCTTCCTTACATGTGCCCATTTTGTAGTATTTTGTGTTTAGTATTGGAAATGAATCAGTGACACAAAAAATACCATGAGTGCAACATGATGGATGCAAAAAACCTCACAGCCGAGTTGAGGCACTGAATGAAGAATTACAATTGGATTTTACCTCAAGGCATAAAACCCCTGAAAAATGTGAGTTTGTAATGGAAAGGCTATTGCTGATACAACCTTAACTTGAACATTGCCAGTAGTCACACTATCACTTTATATAGCAGTTTAATGGCCAGCTTTTTGCCTTGCCAGTGGGAACACAGCCAGCAGAAGTGATTTGGTTTACATTCTATAAAGCAGCTCAACCTTGGAATCTGTTGATGTAAAAACACTCATTCTTCATTAGCCAAATTTGAAATAATGGACTGAAAATAGAAGCATGTGACTTGCATGTTGAATTTACACTGGTGCTGTGTGCATATGACTGTCAACTCACCTCCAGAGTTTAATGGACTTAATGAGCAGCTAAAATGTTTTAGGCAGCCTACAATGGACATCTGCAGTGTCAGTCAGCAGCTGCAGCTGGCAGTGTGCTCTTCAGAGTGACCCACGTGCACCAAAGCCTGGCCTGCAGGAGCTCCTTCTTTTTATAGCTCAGGCAGTGTTCCTCAACTTGCTCTGTTCTACTGAGCCATCAGATTTTAACAACCCAATTCCTTTTGAGATGCAATAAATACAATAATAATCAAAATGGCATTTCTTTAGCTACTGATTTTCTCCCTTGCCTGAAATCACTGGTAGCTGGGATTACAGTCTATAGGCAATTCAACTGTTTTAAAGAATATTTTGGCCTTCATGTCAAAAAAGTGAGTTGGATTGGGACTATCAAAATGCTTTGTGAATGAAATATATTGAAATTACATGACATTAAGAATTGATTAAAATAAAAGAGACATGATTTATATATGTGCAGAAAAAAGTCATAATGCATATGACATGGCTCTTTATATATATATGTATATTTATATACTTACATATAGTATATAACAAGTATTATACCATAAGCAAACCTAAGTGCACCAGTTTCAACTTTAGTGACGTGATTTTCAGTTGAGTTTACTCCTAGTGAAAATCTCAGAGAAGTGGACATGCTTTAAAATTTCACTTTAACTATGTATTTCTATCTGACAAAAAAAAAAAAAAAATCAGCTCACCCTAATCCAACTGTACAAAAATCCAATTTTAATTCTTTCAGGGATTCCTAGCCAGGATCCTTGAAATAAGTGCATCACAGAGGAGTGAGCACTGTCTGGGAGCTGTTATTTCCCTTCTTACCCTTAATTGATTTTAAAGACTTTGGAAATGTCTGGGATGACCCGTGAGCATATTTGGCACAAATATATAGAATGGGGTCTCTGTCTACCCAGGAATTAAAAAGCTGAAACTGCCTGAAAAGTGGGTGTCTAGAAACAACTTTCAAACTTCCTACCATGTTTAGGTTCTGACTAAACTGAGGTTTTCTTTTTTGGAAGAAAGTTGCTCTAGAATTGGGATTTATAGATATTCATGGTCAGAGAGGTGCAAGCAGACAGCAGCTTAATTCTTCTGAGTGTTGTAGGGACTTACTGCATCCCTCAGGGACCTCCTGCTCTCACCCTGCCAGTGCTGCAGCCTGAGATGTGTGACTGTGCATCATTAAGTGCTGCCAGGGATGCACAGCCACCATGCACATCTGCCCTGGGATGCCAACACCAATTCATTTTTCCCTTTCTTTCATTCAGCAAGAATCCTGGTGTGGATTAAGTTAGAACAACTGTATTTAAAAGTGGAAATAAGAATGAAAACAATACAACCCTAAATCTGTACTGACTTTTTTTTTTCCTGCCAAGCATATCCAAGTGGAGATTTAACTGTATTTATGTAAATGGAGCTTTAAAGAAGCTTTTCTCTTAGTCTTAATAATGAAAATCCTCTTGAGTCAGTCCACAGTGAACTATGCTGCTGTTTTTCATAACTAAGACAATTTGAGTTATCTTAAAAATCTTCAGCTGCCTTCTGCTTGATGCCCAGAAGACTTTGCTGCAGCTCTGCTCAGGGTCAATTGTTCCTTAAAATTCTTTTAGACCCTGTTTGACATGACAAGCAAATCAATCTTTCCAATTCAGGAGCTGATGAAACTCAACATTTTATAAAGCATTACCATAGAGTAGGAACTGAGTAGATGGCTTTCAGACCTTTTCAATATCACTTTACACAGCTAGGACTGCTACAAATGCAGAATACTTGCCTGCCTGTCTGTTGAACACAAATAACCAGATCAAGCCAAATAATAAAACATCCTTTTTATAGAGAAATGTCTCTGTGACATTTCCTAGCCTCTCTCTCTCTCACACACTTGGTGTATACATACGCATGCAAACACAATTTGCATTTAAGAACCAACAGGTGATTATATATATATATATATATATATATATGTACTGTACTGGGCATAACCAGTATATTTTACACAGTGTGCAGCTTTAAATGAGATGACACGATAAATAATTATTTGCACTTAGTTGACCCAAATTATTTTAGTAGACTTTTCCAAATAATAGCATCAGATGGTGACATAAATTTATAGCTTTGTTTTAGTACATGAGAATTTCCTCACCTCTCTATCATTTATAGTAAAATTTCCATGCTTAGTGAAACAACTTATGACCATATTTTGCAAAGATCATAACTGGGAAATTCTTTCAGGGCTGATCCCTTAAACAGTCTCTCTCCTGGAAAAGTAATGAGTGAAGTTTTGGTTCAGGAGGACTCCATAGTTTGCAGTGAGTGCTGGCTTAAGCTTCAAGATGTAGGATGTGAAGCAGGCTTATGATTGCCTATTTGAGAAGGGGCTATGTGGAACAGAATACCAAAAATACCTCCTAACTTTAGGTGTGTGATTATGGGGAATCCAATGAAGCAGAAATATATTACTGTTTGAAAATTAGAAACTTTTAAGACATCTCAGGTTGTGCACTAAAAATGTTGGTGTATCAGTTATTTCCTCCACAGAAGTCTGAGGGAAGACAGTTCTCTTTCTGTCATTCTGCAAATAGCTCAGCCATCAGAAAGTGTATCTCATGCACTGAAGAATTCTACATTTTATATTTTTTTCCATTAGCCCTTCAGTCAATGAGAACTTCTGCTACTCTGTTTTCCAGGTTCAGATTTAAATGGGAAATTTAGATCAGCTGGTCTTACAATGACTTATAACCACAGTCATGGGAGCTTGGTCTTGTCACAGTTTAGTTTAGAATGTCTTTTTTTTGTGGTTTTTTAAAAAAAATATGAAGAAACATGAACTCATGAAAAGATTTCTTGAAAGGATTTTCTGTGAAAAGGACACATAATTATGGTGTTTTACCATGGTACGCAAAGCTTACAAGACTATCAATAGGTGCTTCTTCTTAATGTAAAATGTAGTTGGAAGTCATTGGGAGTATCTCAGTACCTTCCACTATTGAGCCTTAACCAACTCAGTAAATCAGAGCTATTTTTCATTGCAAGAATGCTTTGCTACATGTTAATTGTTACATAACAATATTCTTAGATAATGGATAGTTTTGATGCAATATAGTGCTTCTGTGAACTGTCAGAATCCTACTGTTAAAATCAATGATATACCATTTTTATGATTTATTTACTCCATTTAGCAAAACTCTATCAAAACATGTCTACTGCTTAGGCTTCAAATGTGGGAAATAGTGTTAGCCGGTTAGTAAACTGTGACACAGGAGAAGATAGGGAAATTAATTTTTCTTCCACAAGATCTAGGGGACTTCAGCCTTTTAAAATCTCTCCCCTGCAGTACTGACAGTGAGAACCAAAATAAACACAGATAAAAAACTAAGCTAATCACGGTGATCCTGAGAAGAATGATGCAATACTAAATTTATAATGTTAAGTCTGCAATTTAGTGAATTCTCTCAGATACACTGCAAATGATTAAATATTCTTTCCTCTTTCAATAAGTTATTGAAAAGGTGAAGGGATTGTAATATAATACTTGGCAGAAAGACTTCTGAACACAATTAGCTGTAGTAGTTACATATTCTCAAGTTGTCTTTATCCATATGCTTATAATCTACAAATTTGTCAGACCCAATAATTCAACTTCCAGAGGTGCTTACACTCAGTATGTATTTAAATAGAGTTATATCTGAAAAGGGCTTCAACCTACTGCTTTTCAGAGAAGTCATCAGGAGGCTTCAGATCAATTTCTGTTATAAAAATTCTGTTATTGTACTTCCATTAATTCCTGTAACACTGACCTTTATGACATAGCTTTTCATGCTTGAGAGACTATTTGGATTCAGCAGAATCTGTTCAGCTGCCTTTCTGCCTTTGGGCTATAAAAGAATCCTATTTAAATATATGAAGTAAATCCTACTTTTTTGTCCAGATAGGAGGAAAAGGAAATGTTTCAAACCTGACCAAGTTTTGCACTTCAAATTGTACAAGTACAATAGCTCATAATGAGCAGCTGAATCAATGTAAAAAAAAATTAAGGAAGTGTTCACATAATCCAGTCTTAGGCAGTGGATACGATCAACTTATATCAAAACTCTTCCTACTGTCAAGCTCTTCAGGGGGCTCTGATTTACATAGTCTGAACCACCTTCAGGAAAAAAAACCAACCTGTTTCTTTCTCCACTGCCTATTGGCCAGACTTGAGAAAGAATAGACACTTAAATTATGTGGCTAAAAATATGTGGTATCAATAACGCCTCTCATCACGGGACAGACTTATTGCCAATCTTTAAATATGTGCCCCAATATGTGCATAAGATGGAACTGGACATTTTTTGCCAAGTTTCACAGACATCATGTAGCATGCCAGAATGATGTGGAGGACCCAGAGCTAATAACTGTATCTGTACTGTGTTCAACAACATATTGGGGTTGAAAAATGTTGTTTATTTAGCAGTTCTGGTAAATTTACAATGAAAGCATGCCTTGCTTATTCTTGAGGAGTGCCCAACAAAGCTGGGCTTGCCAGTGAAGCAAATGAGCTCAGCTCTCCTTCCCTCAGCATATTGCCTGGGGTTGCATTGCTCACTTGACATCCTATGGTGGAGGAGTAGATCTGCAGCCTTCTCTTTATTTTGAGGGTTTCTCTAGGTGTGGTAGCTTTTTTTCACCTCTTTTTCTTCCTTTAGATACTGTTGGTGTCTCTCAGGTGTGATGCTTGTTGTGGGTTCTTTAGTTTGCATTAAACACATGGATGTGCTCTTAAGAATTTGTTGTGCTCAGTTTGAGCAGAAGAAACTTAGAAAGTAACAAAAAAGGCAATAGTGTTGCTTAAAAATAGTATATATAGCACATTTAGGTAGAAATTTATGCAGCAAGTGTTTTCAGCCCAATTTCTGTCATGAGCAAAACAGTCTTATTGAACTAATCACTAGTTTCAGCCTTTCATTGTTATTTTTTCCTTTCAAATTATTTTCTTCAGAAATAATAGATCTTTTCTGTTGTTAATTAAAGAGATGTTGATTTGCAAATAAATGTTAATCACATGTTAAATCTACACACAGTTATTCCTTAATTTAATATTTTATTTATTAAAATGCTAAGTGATATATTTTGGTAATTGTTGGATACTTGAAGTTATTCTTTGTGTCAAACTACTGTAAATGTAAATAGAAATTTTATTAAATTGAAGTTCAATTTAATTGCAGAAAATGCATATTTTAATTTGTTAATTAAATACAATGATTTTTTATAGATTGTTGACATATTTTTCAAACAAAAGACTTTGTACTATGAGATGAAATATTAATGAGAAAGTAGTAAGTGTAACTAGTGAATTAATCAAATTGCTTGTGGCTACTTCTACCCCAAGACTTCAAAATATTTAGCTTTTACTCTTTCATTGCTTGCTTTTTTTCAGTAGATTGGATGTGGAAGACAAAGTATTACCTTTTTATCCCACTCAGTTTAATACTTTGAATGAACTAAATACTGTACAAAACTGCAAAACCAGAATAAAGAGGAAAAATAATCTTTCAGCACTTGAAAAATTGCTGCTGAAATAAAGGTTTGCATGTGAGGTTTAAACATGATCCCACCTGATGTTCCCCATCAGTTCCTGGTTTTATCTTTCATAAAAACTTAACTACAAAATATTCTACTTGCATGCTGATTTCAACTACTTTAATAATTTTATACAGTTATAAGAGGGCTAACCTCTAACCTTAATCATTATTGCAAATTTGACTTTTGAAATATTTACTTATTTTTTGAGCTATTCAATCATCTTTCTGTTTAAATCATGTTCTTTTAGATTTTAGTTATTGAGTGGTACTTGAATATGTCTAAAACCATAATAATTTCTTTCTTCTTCCAAGAGTATCGACTAAACCAAAATAATTTACAAGGTGGGTTTTCTTTTGAGGATGTTTGAAAAGCAACTCAACGAGACCAAAGCAATTTCACCACAATACTCTCAGGTACAACTGCAAGTCCCTAAGTACATAATTGAAATTGATTCAATGTGGAATCAGTTGAATAGGATTGATTCCTATTGAAATCAAGGAGACCACAGAAATAAGTAACAATTAACTGCTTCAGTCAGGGTGACAAATCTTTAGCTCCTAGCTGTACAAATATAGAAATCGAATGCTGTACCAGGAAAGAATGTTAATGTATATTTTTTTCATTTGAATGCAGAAATTTATTCAGAAAACACACTTCTGGGTGAACTAAGACAAAAGAAGTAGGGTTTTAACATGGGTGCAGCTGCAAAAAGCATGGTAATATGCTCAACTGCTCCTCTTGTCACTTTGAGGGTCTAAATTCAGATTTTTAATGATTACACTCTGAATATAATAAAATTTCTGTAAAGGTGTGTAAGACATACCTGAGAATGGCAGGGGATAATGCCTCCTGCAGAGAGAGAGTGTGTCTGTATAACTGTCATAGGTAATTATCATAGTAACACCTTTTGCATCATGAGTCATTTTGAGGGAGGGTGCAGAGCTATTGTGCCACTAGATGTTGCTCTAAGACAACATCTAACAGACGAAAAATCCTAAAATCCATGCAGTCTCCAGTATTGCATCAATCACCACAGTTCTGTTTAAAAATAATTTACAGATTAAATCTTAAGCTTTAGAAACAGGTTCCAAAAAAATTAAAAAAAGAAGGGGGTGGGGGTGGGGGAAGCACATAATGAACTGATATTAAAACTTACAGTATCAGAGGTACTGCATTTCTGGGAACAGAGTCTGAATGAGAAGGCTATTTTATCAGAAACCTTTCATTTTTTAAGACTGTCTTATCTAATTCTCAAAGAACTTTATGTTAAGCAAATCCACAGGCTTCAAAGAAGCAGAGCACAAATTTCTTAAGTCTTTCTACTTCCAAATATGAGATTTGTGCTTGCTTGAGGTTAGTGGTTAAACAAGGTTGCTAGTCTTGGCTGAACTAACATGGATCCTTCATGATGTTTAGCTAACTTCATCTTGCTGTATGGGCACTTAAAAGTTAAACAGAAGAAATGTTAATTAGGTCAATACAGAAATAAATCTGCAGAGCTGTAAGAAAAGGCTTGCACAGTGTCTACTGAAACAGGTGTGGTTTTAGTTTAGGTTTGCAGTAATTCACTTGCAGAAACAAATAGATTAATAAAGCAGACAGAAAAACCTTTGAAAAGAAGAGAATTGACTCTTATGGGAATCAGTGAAGGTTGGGACCAAGGTCTTTAGTAAACTAATTCAGAATGAGAGGAGATGTGTATGTGAAAGGTTTTTGCTGTATAACAGGCTAAAATGGCAGCAGTGCTGATCACACAGCCGGATATTTCCTGGAGTGAATACTCAGTTTTTCTTTGACTCCACTGAAGACTTGTGGGTATGCTTAGCTTTCAGTAGTCATATTGTTTAGACTTTAGAAATTTTCTCATCTATACTTGATCCTCCCAACTGAACAATATACTGATATTATATAAATCAAAGGTTATTTTTTTACAGAAAATGTTAGTAGCTCACTGATTAAATATGAAGTGGGTACTGAAAGATCATTAACACTGTGAAATGGATTTCTGACATTTTACAAAAGCAGCACGTACCCTTTCCTTTAGCTCTGTGGTGGGTCTTAAAAGAATAAAGTCTTTTCTGATAATTTTCTTTTTGCATTTGGAGGTGATATATTCTACCAGTTATGCTCTACAGGAAACGGTTGAAATTAGTTTTCCTTATTTCATTTATACTGTACTTGCCTGTAAGATTGCAGCTTGACCTCATTATACTGTCAGAATTTGTAAAAGCTTTTTTAAAAGCCAAACACAAATATGTCATTTTAAAAAGAATTTCAGTAAAATAACATTAAAATATAATTATTTTTGAGGCTATTTACACACAGTTGTCCATGTGGAGTAAAACACTTTAAAACTCTCTAAGATCTATTTTACAATAGTTTTTCAATCAATAGGGCACAAAAATGCTGTGTACTATACTAAGGTGTTCAAGTTACCTTCTACACATCTGGTCTTTCCTGCTTTTCCTCGGGGGCCAGGGAGATGCACACACATGTGCACTCACACAGGACCGGATACCAAGTTAAGAGCTAATAAAGATATCAACCACTGTTCTCTGTGATGAACTGTGACACATAACACAAAGCACCCTGCCCACTCATGACAATGCCATTTTCTGTAAGTGCTAGATTCTCTTCTGTTTTTAATAGCTAATTCATCAACACACTGCACCCAGGAAGAGACTGAATAAAGCCAATTAATTAGGCTGCCCTTTTAGGCACCAAGGAGGCAGGAGTACAGGAGCTCTCAAGTGCCACAATCGTGTGCAATCTGCACTATTTCCAAAGCCTAATTAGCTTAGGTCTGGTTTTAAGGGGCAAACAGAGGGGGGAATATTGAGGTTCTCAGTTGCTTGCAGGGCCTTTTTAGCAGGGTTTGTTTCAGCGAGGCAGCGAAGCAGCAGGACACGAACCTCCTGGGACCACTGCCAGCCACAACAGTGTGCAAGGGGAGGGAGAGCAGGGAGGCACAGGCTGCCTGTGAGCAAACCCAGCCGAGGGACAGTCATGCCCCATTTTCCAGAGAAGCAGTAAAAGCCACTGAGGAGATTTCTCCATCTGCACAGCTATTACATATCAGAGACAATGTCGGTATTTTCAGTAGATATATAAAGCTATTGTGTTTGAGATTTATTTCTGGCTGGTAAAAATAGTTTTGTCTCCTTCTGGGCTGAGTGTATTAGACGGCTTTCTTGTTTCTGTGATTCAGTAACAGCGTCATTCTTTACAGACATAATGTGCATATTGCTGACATCGTTCCAAAAAATAGATGGCCCAGGGCCACCTTTGGGGAATTCTCTAAACGAAAGAATCGGAAATGATCATCTCACACTGGGTGTTGAAGCACTCTCTTTGCATGCTGAGAGTGCTAGAAGAGGATCTGGAACAGTCCCTGTGCATGTATTTACACAACAGACTATTGCTGTTTTGAGTTGTCAGCCCAGTGGTTCAATAATGTTCACTCTTAAAAGCCTTCAGTGTGCATTTGCCTACCAGAGTTTGCATTGTAAAAGGCCTGTAAATAATTGTGCACCTCTACTGGAGAGGATGTTAGTACCCTCTCAGGAGCAGGGATGAGATTTTGCTTCCTTCAACAATTCCCCCCTCACAGCAATGGGAGCAATATGACTCCCTGCTTGCTGGAAATACTCTCTCCTCTGAAGTCCAAATGTAGTAGAAAGAGTGTGTCCTGCCACAAGTTATCTCCAAACCTCAGAAATGTTGGAGAACTTTCGCTTTTCTTTTCTCCTTCCAGAAGAGAAATACTTCAGACAGCATGGAAGCATAGGATGGATGGGGGTGCCATGAATTAGTCATATGGAAGGTACTGTGAAAAGACTTTGGGAAAAAAAAGTAGTTTCATATTTATACCATTGTTTCCTGCCCCTCTCATGCCAGGAGGGAAGGGGAGGTAGCACAGTTGTTTGCACAGCAAAGGCACAGTGACCTGTCCTGGAAGCTCTACCTCTTGTGGAACAGCCAGCATGGGGGCCAGAGGTCATGAAATTCCTTTACCCACCATTTCAGCCTCTGGGAAATGGTGACTTCCTGGAGCTGCTGGACATTCTGCTCGAGCTCTTCCTGGGCTGCACTTTGGGGTCACTGCCTCTGTGGGGCTGCAAGGGTTCTTACTTGGTGCCTTGTCTTGTCCTTTATGAAATAAGGAAATAGGCTGCGATAAAGACCATTTAGCTATCTAACCAATCTGCAGTTCTCCGTGAGATCCAGGGCTTGGTGTGGTCCTGGAGAGCAAGTGTGAGCTAAACAGGACATGTTAACTGAAGGGCAGGTAAAAATCAATCTGCTCAGGTACCTTGATTCGGCTGCCTCCATCAGGTCTGGCTTGGATCTGCCCTTCCAAAACCTGCATTAGGAGACGGCTGCCACATAGGGATGAGGCACATGTAATATATTATTTAAACTAAAATGGTGAGAATTTACATTCATTGTTGTTTTTGAAGAGTGGTTTGGTTGTTTAAGCTTAAAGATGGATGGGAGATTAGGTAGGTTCTTCTCACTGCTCTGGCCTCTCCATTTTGTGTATGGCTTTGGTGGGATAGGCTAATTTGACAGGCACAGTAATGCTTCCATGGCACTTGCTGACGAAATATAATTGAAGTCCTCTGAGGTTATGCATGAATGGAGCTCGAGAAGAACAGTCTTTTCTTTTACTATATTATGAAAAACTTAAAATTAGAACTTAGAAATTCACCCATCAGAACCAGTTTGTATCATCTATGAGAAGTTATTCTTTCCTGGAAGCACTCATCAGTTGTGAAGGATAGGCCCAACACGTAAATAAACTAAATCCGTCTCATTTTATATGGATGCTCAAACAGCCATCTTATGATAACTCCCACTCACTGCCAAAGTGAATTAGACTCAAACTGTAGGAGTAAAAGAAAGTTTCTCTTCTGATTCTTTGGCTCTGCATTACAGAAATCTGAAATCAGCTTGCAAATAAGATGCAATGTCATATGCTGTAATCCACAGCTCCATTTATACTGATGTGTGTCTTGTGGGCTCTGTGCTGCTGCAATTCCTAATTACACTGGGAGTATCAAAGTTTGACTGCAGTCTTAGCCCTGATTTTAATGGCATTGTTGATTTTTATCATGGGTGCAATGCAAATTAAAAACGAAAAAAAGAACCTATATGCATTATAGCTCATACTGTCTTCAGTTTGTTCTTTACGGGTACTAGAAATCCCTTCAGCCTGAGGTGACATAAAACCAAAATAGCAAAATAAATAACTTGGGGGTGTTTGGAGGGGAATGAAAGCTGTTTCTTGGTCCGAACATCTTCATTATTTGAGAACTTTATTTGTATTGAAACCTCAGACAGCAAATATTTTAACCAATCAACCAATACAGAACCTCTAGGGCAGGGAGAACCTGTGAAAAACACAACTGTGGATTAAACCAGAAGTGCAAGCAATATTCTAGATATTTGTTACAAAATAAATGAAGTATTGACACAAGAAGTTAGACTATATTTTTCTGTTTGAAATGCTGCAGAAGTAAATCTCCTTCTTTCTAAAGGGCAGCATGAAGTGTAGGTCTTGCGTTTCTGTCATGACATTTAACTCATTAGCATGCAGGTGAACTCTCTGGGTTCCATGCAGTACCTGTCTCCTTTCACCGTGTTTACAGACAATCTAGCAAGCTTGCAGGCCAAATGGCTCCCTGAATGTGAGTCCACAATGCAGTGAACAAGGCAGCACACTGCTTGGGGAGTTCCCGGCACAGCTAGCATCAGCAGAGGGCATCAACAGTGACATTAAAACCAAAAAATGGCTTGTAATTGTTTGTAACTGACAGTCACAGTAATTAATTGTAGGTAATGTCACAGTTACTCATTATTCCTCCTTTTTCTTCAAATCAGCTGTCTTGTTTTTTAGCAACTGATCCATGGTTAATAGCGGTTAGTATTATGCATCCGAGCTCCTGGTTTACTAAACATAATGAATTATTCTGCTTTGTGGGGAGCCAACCATGCGTTTGGTGTGTAAAATGGGAAATTCTTCCAATACAACCCTGCAGGCACAGCAGGAACTCTTGTGACTCCACTTTGGGACTGAGTCACAGATGAAACTTCACAGCGAGAGGGATGTCCTGGCTCCTGCAGCTCTGTGGAACTGCCTTTTCCCATGCCCTAAGGACTAGATGAAGAACCTGAAGCTTTTCTCCTCAAAGGATCTGGGCTCATGTCTGGGACAAGTGCACATCTCCCTGGCAGCTGATGGTGTTATCCCTGTGCCCCAGCTCTCTGTCAGCTGCATGGGTGTAATGTCTGCATTTCATGTCTTTGTTGGTAGGGATATCTTACCTAACTCTCAATCCTACAAGGGCTGGGCATCAGGACAATTCTCTGGGCTCTTCCTATATTTACAGAAGCTGGGGGAAGAGACATTCATCTCAGGTAAAAGCAGCATCTAAGACAGCTGAGAAAAATGCCCCCTCCATGTACAAGATTATTTCTCTTTGAAGGGAGCCTAAGAAACTAGCTCAGGCTCCAAGCTGTTTTTTAAATGGTTGAAGTTAGGTGAGGCAATTCCACCTGCTGCATCTGCCTTTTTTGTTAAAATGCTTTAAGCCAGGGACTGTCATCTGCTACCATGGCCTTTGCTATATGTCTAACATGGCAAAGTCATCATTGCAGATGGAGTCCCTATATACAGTGTAATATGAAGACCAGATGAAAGGACTCTTAGAGCTGATGACTGACGTTTAATACCTGACATCACCATCTCATACCCATATAAGCAGATGGGCAGCAGAAAACCTCTGCACATTAACCTAGCACAGGTTAGGCAGTCAGGCTCAGACACAAAATCATGCTTTGGCAGCTTAACATGCTGCTGCATGTCTACCAAGCAGCTCTCAATATCCATGTGCTGATGTCATCCTCAACATCTCCTATGTGCTCCTGTGGAAGGCGTGCACACAAATGGATGTCTCAGACTGGTTCACAGTATCTTGTTAAGCCACTGTTATCTCATGCCTCAGCCACAGGCATCACCCACACTGGGTCTTTTTGTACTAGGGCTTCATGCTGACACATGGGCATTTATCAAAATCTGCTGTGCAGCCATAAAGATGTTTACTAAGTATGCAACAAGTGTCAGTGTGTTGGATATAGGAAAGGGAGTAGAATGGTTATTTAAAAAATGTTTAGCATATGTTCAGTGAATTTTTGTGCATGATTTTGCTAGTAAAGGTCATCAGAAAAGTCAATACGTGTATGCTCAGAAAACATAGTGTTAGTTAAACATCTTGGCAAGTGCATTACAATGCAGCAGAAGATCATTCAAAGTTGACCAGTAAAATTCTGTTGCTCCTGAAGATAGAAATTTTCTGTCAAACTCCTGGACTGCTTTATGAACTTCCTGGCCTGCTAAGCTGAAAGCCATTGCTCTGCTCCCAGATGGCAGGAATTTAATCTGGAAAGTCACACCATGTCTCTCTTCTTTGCAATGTGCCCATTTGGCAGCCTTTGAGAACAGGTGAATGAACATTATTTAAAACAGAATTTTTATGCTTGTAAAAAATGCCAGCTTGAGACTAATAGAAACTTAGGTCTCTTGCTTACCTGTGTAATTTGCATAGTGTGGGTGCTGGCAATGGTCACAAGCATCAACACAAATATTTCTTAACTCTCATTAGATGGAGGCCAGAACAGGTACCTCAGAGTGTATCTCTTGTTTTCCTCAGTATGGATAGTGCAAGGTTAATCCTCTTGTCTCATGAGAAGATGTTGACTGATTGCCAAAGGGGCCTGTGCAGTGCAGCCCTGGCATCCTGCTGGCTGCCTGCTTGCTGGGAACCCCAGGGTCTCTATGCTTAGGTACTGGCACAGCTGGTCCAGATGCTTTCCCCCACATGAGGAGGCCACAGTGACTCTCCTTCCTGTACTCTCCCACCTCCTCTTGCCAATGCCATTCCTTATTCACAGACATAGCAACCTACAGCCCACCATCTTTGGTCTCTAAGGCAGTCCACATGAGGTTCAGCCCTCATGACTCCTGACTGCGAGGATTCGGAGGTTTCAACCAGTTCTTGAGGCAATCCTGGTAGTTAGGAATAGGAAAAACATTCAGGTTGAGAGATTTAAACATGCAAGAAGAATACATATCTATCTGAAGCAACAACCCAGGCCACTTGTGTGTTCAGTACTGGATTCTTTGAATCTGTTTCTGACTTCCATTCCCATCTGAGAAGCCTTCTCCTTCCATGTAGTGCAGTATGTTTCTTGTTTCTGCTCCTGGTCTTCTCTCACATTAGTACTGCCAGGGAGATATTCTTATCTTCATGAGCATCACAGGTGTTCTCAGGTGAGTGTCTAATCAGGACAGATGAACTGTTAAAACACCAGAGGCAAATGACTTGTTCCTCGATGGTTTCAACACAGAGATAAAAACCTGGTTTACCTGAGATGTCTCCTTATCCATGATGCTCCACTTAAAAATGTTCTGTTACTTCTGCTCCTTTTCCTTCAACGCCACCTGAAACATTTTATTCTCCCTTTCCTTAGAGTTCTTATGTGAGTGTGGAAGAAAAAATCAGGAAGAAAACAAACCTTCCACACATTCACAAAGGGATCCATAAATGACTTTCAATCAGATTCTTTCAAACACTGCAGATGCACTCCAGGCCATTAAGCTCTCAGCAAAAAGGTTTGCGTTCCTCCCATTTCAATCCCTTGACAGGTCCAATTGCTAGATGTAAAAGTTTTTAATTACATATTTAGAAATCTTTGTAAACTGTTGGGATTACTGAGCAGAAACTCAGCACAGTGAAGGCCATAAGGTCTGCTCAGACAGGAAATCCTTTATAAATAAGCATGCACTGGAATAAAAAGCAAAATAACCATTACCTCAAGCTATGAATCAATGTTTTCCTAAGAGTTTAAGACCCTGAATCAGTAAACTCTTTGAGAGTAACCCTAACCATAAGCGACCTAATTGACTTCAGTCTTATATGTATCATTAGTTTACTCAGTTGGGACTTTCTCTTATGAACTGAAAAAAAATATTTTTAAAATTCATTTTTAGAGTCTGGAATTGAGACCTCAATGAAGTCTCCAAAAACTCAGTGCCTGGAAAAGCACAAAATATAAGTCAGGAAAGCAAGGGAGGGTATAGGTTAGTAGTGCTGCCCTCTTTTACCAGCATGAGGCAAAAGGACCCAAAGGTTCATTTAGGGCCACACAAGCAGAATATGACAAGCCAGGAAAGAGATACCAGTCTCCCACATCCTGCTCTCTATATTTTAATCCTCTGGTGTATATCCTATAGAAATTCCAGCCAATCTTTATCCTCCTTTAGACCTTCTGCTAATAACTCAGTAGATAGAAGGGACTGCACAGTTGATTAGCTAATACTTCACCTGCTGGGGGTCAGGTAATACATCATCTTCCTTCCTAGCATTTATTTAGAAACTTGGGCATGACGTGCTTGTGAAATATGTATTTTTGGATAATAATATTTGAATTTCAAAGGGAAAGTGAAATATTATAATTTTGGCTAATTCATTCAGATAATTTTACCCAATACATTGTTTATAACCAAGCATATTAAGCAATCTAATGCAGCTCATTTCGCATCACAAGAGTGCAAACAATAAGAATCAGACTGCCAAACCTTGAGAAATTAAATAGAAGTACAGAAGACATAATAAAGAGAAAGAAAACACTGGGTAAGTTTTCTGAAAAGAACGAAGATATAATTATTTCAGCCAAAGGGCAGCAACAGCACGGACGCTGACAAAATGCAGGGATTTCTTGTGCTTATTGACTCAACTGTTCACAAAAAAAACATTGTTATCTTACCAAATGCCACATTACATGATAATAATCAAGCTACTATACTATACCTCTGAGATATAAAGCACCTTTTACTGGAAATCAAAGGCACTTTTCTGAATAGTTTAGAGAACTTCATGGTTCTTTGGTGATATGGACATGTATTTTACTTTTTGCTTTTCTAACATTTAGAGCTGATTTTTTACTCTTTATGGTCATGAAACATTCTGGGGTGTTTTTGTTGGCTTTTGATAAAGTAGCTGCAGGTCTAGGGTGGAAACTTTTAGATGCTCAACTAAGGCATATTTGAGGTCTGAATGAAAAACTTGTAATATGAAATGAATTAAAAAGATAGAAGTGAGCTTATCTTTAAACCCTTAGTCTCCAATTTTTCCATCCATCCTTACTGTTAGCAAAGTGTCTGTTGGATCAATGACAGTGAACCTCCATTTTAAGACCAAAGGTAACACCAGACTCTGGGAGAAGAAGCTGATGAACGTTCAGAGGATGTTGAAATTTGTACCTCTTGTGCATGATGAGAAGTAGAGACACACTTCTTCAGGGTAAGTGACCCTGTAGCTGTCCTTGGAAGTCATCACCAATTCTGTTTCCAAAATATAAATGTCACAATCATGGCAAGATAGCCTTACTTGATACGGAGGTATGAGTCTCATCAGCCTGTCTGCCTCGCTCTGCTTGAACTTTGTCTTTTTATTTTTTTTTCGTTTGTTTTAGAGAGAGGGGACAGATGAGTACTGGAATATTTTAACTGAGGATGAGCCATTTTTAATCTGCTTATAAGGGCCATCTTGCCATCCTGGTCACTGTTAGGCTGGGTAATGTGAAATGCCAACCAAATTCAGAATACAAACATCACTTCAAAGACTGAAATTCTGTCACTCCTGTCGTATTGGTATTTTTTTCCTAACAACAGTGATCACATTAATCTTAATTAGGTTAGTAAAAAAACCCTCTGAAAATTGAAGAAGAAGGATCTCCTACCTGCAGATGTAAAAGGCTGATGTATTAATCTACAGCTGGAATGTAAAATGCAGGTACCTGAGACTGGCTGCTTCAGTAGTATGTTAGTGATGGATTTTAAGTCTATTCCTGTATATAAAAAATCCAGTATATACATATAGCAGTTTACCTGAGACTGTGAAGCATAAGAAAATAGTGTTTTCTTGATGCTGCAATTTCCATTACAAATCAACTGCAAATATTTAAGAAGCTTTATTTGCTGATGTATATTTCTTTATCAGTTGATATGACTGAAAGAAAAGCCAACCTCTAATGTCTTTGGTATGGCCAGTGTCGTTAAGCTTCCTGACTGTGGCTGTACTGTATGTTATGTGAATATATAATTTGTGGGTGTATTTTATTTTGGATGCGGTGGTACCAATTAGCCTCTGGTATTATGTTTATTTTTTTTTTCTTCAAAAACGTTCCTCCATTCAGAAGACTTTTTAAAGTGAAGAGGATACAGGAAGCAGGTTATTTTTATATATCAAATTTAACATCTACTGTATCTATGGATAACAGGTTCTGAGGTGAACTGCTGAGTGCATCACAGTAAGCCTGGCAGAGTTAAGTGTGGAAAGTCGGTCTGAGCACATGCTGTAATGGATTTGACCTCGAAGAGCACTGCAAAAAGAAATTGCAGATAACCATCTGAACTGACTTCAGAAGCCAGTAGCCCCGACTCCCTGGATACCAAGAGAAAAGGGGAAAGCTAAATAGATGGAGTGAACAACCAGAAATACAAGGTTGAATAAATGCTTAATATTTGAAGTGTTGACAGTAGAAGAAAACAGAAAAGCAGTGCATTTCCATGCTTGATTATAACCAAGTAAGGAACTAAAATTCCTTAAGAGAGTTTATAAAAGTAACATACATTTTCAATAGAAGTGAGATGTGAAAGTAATATAGGAACAATAAAGACATGCAGCTGGGAAAATCTTAAACTCCTTACCTTAAACTTGCCTTTCCATGGCAGATGATTAAGAATAGGAAAGAGAAACTGTGGAGAACGAGACTTGCATCCTCCTCAGCAGGCCTGAGTTCAAGGATCCAGAAGGAGCAAAAAAGGGAATAGACTCCAACTCATATTTTGTCCACTTCATATTGTATTGGATGGACTTTACACTTGGTTGTTCTTCATATCACATTTATTAGTAAAAGTAGGGATTAGAAAGTGCTTTAAGGATCCTCTGGAACTGGGAACTACTGTGAGCAAGTGCCATTTGTTTTCTCTCTATTATGTTTAAAGAGAGGCAGAAAAGGAAAAAAGAGTGCGTGCATATGCTCACTGCCACATCTGCTCTACAAAACTCCGAGTCAGAGTCAAAATAAGCGTTTAAAGGGAATATAGACAGCAGCATATTTAGTTTTGATTTATTAAAATAGTTTTCAGACTGCAGTCTTATTTGTCCTGTGAGAACAGCACTCTCTGGTAATGGGAGCATTGAATTTTCATGTGAAACATTTTAGAGAGCATATTTTTTTTTTCACCTACAAGAGTGTGACAAGAATTTGCTCTTGTATGATGATGTGGAAGTTATAGCTGCTATGCTAAACATGTATTTATGATCACCGCTGGCACAGCTGCTGTGTATTTTGTTTATGTTGCTACAAACCTACTTGTGACACATTATAAAAAATACATTCTTTTGTGGTAGTCTTGCACTGAGGCAGAATAAATCATGCCTCCTACACATGCTCCAGCTTTTCTGATGTTGCCCATTTGTTGTTCCTTACCCTGGAGAAGGGAGAGCTTGTGTGAATTTTAGTCCCATACCAGGTAATGTCGAAGGCCTCATGAAAGGGTAAAAGTAGATAGATGCCTTAATACAGCTGTCAGAGAGGAAAACCCCAAACCACAGCATGAAGCAGCTACCATCCTTCAATCAGAATAACGTTCTTTCATTAAACGCTAGTATGGGAATGGTCTAGACATGCTTTAAGCATGTAAGGAACAACACAGTGAATAATTTCCAAATAGGAAAAACAAAAAGAAATCCAAAATAGAAACAAAGCTTCTGAAATGAACAAAAGCTAGACAGATCCAGCACTACGCAAGAAAGACTGAAGTCTTTAATTTTCTCTGGTCTTTCATATTAATATAGACAAAAACATGACTACTATCTCTGTGTGTCTTTATCACAGACACCTCTCTGCGATACTTTAGGGAAAAAGATGAAAACACTGTCATATATATGCAACACTATTTTAAAAGCTCAAGACTAGATTTTTTTAAAAATTACATTTGTTTCTTTCCATTTTCCAATCCAGCATTTTTGATATTTAAAGGATATGGGTTTATGCTATGCCTGTAGAGAAAAATGCAACTCTTTTTTTTTCTTCTTCTTTTTGTGATTGGGATTTATGCAGATGTGTGTTTGCACAACTGGTGTCTCAGCATTTATTTGCTTTTATATAATAAGAAAAAGTTATATGAGAACAGCTCCAAACTTAATGTATTTTGGATGTTTTGTCTTCCCCCTTAACTGTGATTGCTAGGAATGAATCCAAAGCAACTATTACTGAACCCTGAGGAAGAAATGATGGGAACTTTAGTGGATATCATTGTAAAGCCAACATTTGCTACCTGCCATCACAGGTGTTTTTAAGCTTTTCTCTTAGCCCAGGAGATAAATTGTACCCATATGTTATGTACTACTGGGCTGTAATTTTTGCTTGATGCTGAACCTTCAATGGCATTTAAGTACTGACTCTTCAGAAAACAGCTGGTTATGAGGTATTTTGCTTAATTATGCTTTGTTGTTTTGACTCTCCTGTAGTGTTTATAATCCTGAGGAACACAGCTGAAGATAAAGGTCAATAACCCCTCTATCCATATACTTTGACACACCAATCCACAGGGGATTAGCCACCTAAATGGAAATTTTATTCATTACTTCTTTTCTGTTGTTATTCTGAATGACTTTTTCTATGAGGCTACATGAATAAAATACTAAGGTCAGCAAAACTTTGTTTGCTGAAGTACTTTTAGATAATGCTTTCCAGTGTAATATAAGGATAGTTTTCATGCTATGCAGCTCATTTAATTCAATAGAGAAACTAAGGGGGAAAAAGTACCACAAGTAAACCACAGAGCGGTTTGCTGAATGTTCTCAAATTTCTTTTGACACTTCATGGTGACAGAAAGCCCTGTGCTAAATATATTTGTGCTGGTCTGCTGTGAAAATTCACTGTTCGATAGATTCTGGAGTTTCTCATCTCTTGCCTGTGGTGTGCAAACCTACACCTCTTGACCATTGGGCTCCCTTGCAGTGTGTGGATGGCTACTCTGTGTCTCGAAGACTTTTAAAGGATTTTTGTGGACTGCTTCCAAGGTGCATCTCTACTTTTAATCTCCCCATGACAGAGAATTGTTAGTGCATCATGCCATCCATGAGAGGCAAAGTGAACAAATTCCTTAGAATAAAAATTACTGTGGGCTCATAAAACCAAATAATTTTTGCTTATTTTTGACAAACATTATCTAATTGTAATTCAAAGTAGCAAAATTTGGTAGTATAGTAATGCTTTCCTTTTTCTTATGTCATAAATTTGGTAGCTTCACAGCTGGCCCCATGGATTGGGGGTCAAGGACAGAGAAGTCAAAATGGAGGTGTTGGGGGTTGGTTTTTCCTTTTCTCTCTCTCTGTGGAATTTTTTTCCCGTTGACATGCTAAGAAGAGCTGATGGCTAGCACTGATGGCTAGTGACGGGGGGGGGGGGGGGGGGGGGGGGGGGTGGGGGTCGGGGGAAACTCCCTGGTTTTTTGGGAGTTTCTGTCACGGGACGGGGTGGGGGAGGGAAGGGGGGGAACACACGAGATTAGAAGCAGGTAAAGCAGGGTGGGGGGCAGTTGCTGGCACTCGCTCACTTTTGTCTCTCGGAGGAGGATGGCTCTGGAAAGCCTCGCCCCGCCGTCCCAACACCGGGAGCTGCCTCTGCCGGTGCTGGACCTCGCACCCCGGCTCGGGCGCTCTCCTGCCTCAGCCGGCCGTCTCCAAGCATCCTGCTGGAGCACCGGGACCGACACTCCAAGGATTTGTGAGCAGAGCCTCTCCTCCACCCTTCCCATGGGGACACAGCCTCCATCACCCCCAGCACTCCTGCAGCCCCGCGGGATTGCCACACCTGCCCCTGCCCACCGGGATCCTGCCCAGAGCTCACTGCCGGAACTGCAGCGCAGGGGAAAAGCGCCCACAACCAAAATAACTGCTGCTGGGTCTCTGTTCTCTTTGTTGGTAATTCCATAGTTGTTGTTTTGTTTGTCTTGGTAGATATACTAGCAAAGAACTGCTATTCCTATCCCTATATCTTTGCCTGAGAGCCCCTTAATTTCAAAATTATACTAATTCAGAGGGAGGGATTTTACTTTCTCCATTTCATGGAAACTCCTGATTTCTCTCGCACACACCTGTCTTTTCAAACAAGGACGGGAGCAGAAGATAATTTAATTTATTATTCTTGATTTTGCCCAGCTACTTCTTTGGCTTATCTCATTTTAACACTGTTGGTGTCAACACGTTGACTGCTTCCTTTGAAAAACAGCTTAAGGCTAATTCCAAGACAATGCCAATTTCAAAGGAATAGAGCAGGTTAAATGAAATTTCTATCGTAGCATTCTATTAGATATCTGCTAAGAAGAGAACATAGTCAAGATTACTGTAAATTGTTTGGTTATGCAGTCCTTCGGTCCTGTGTTTGTGGCCTAAGGGAGAAATCTCTATTTCTGTATATTCATATTCTACTTACACTTACAACATAATGGTATAGTAAAGTGGAGTGATATATTCACAGAAGCTATTTCAGTTTATGGAGGCCTAGATATATACAGATAATTCAGAGCAATCTACCACTCCATATTTTTTAGGTTAAAGCTGAAGTCCAGAAAAGCCCCATTAAGGCATGCGTGACTCTGAATTCTGGCACTACTTGTTTTTGCTAATTCGTGTCTTAAAAGAGAAACAAAGTGGGTTTTCTGTCTAATCTGGGAATATAAATCTGTCAAGACATACTAATAAAGACTGAGCTATGGACAAAAGCACTTTGAACAAATGCTGAAGGTGCCTGAAAGAGCTGGCGTAACTACAAACCTCATCTCCCTGAAACTCCATTTGCTTGTAGATGCCCTGTCATGTCTCTCAGGTATATATGGAACTGTGAAACTTGGTGTTCCAGCATGTTGTTGGTTGAACTTAACTTTTGTCGCAGCCTCAGTTTACTGCTTATGAATCAGATGTTCACTTTGCTAGAGCATTCAAAAGAAAGTTCCTTGCTGAAGCTGCACTAAACTCATCCAGCTACTACTGAAGTAAAAATTCTGATTAGTTCCCCATGGCTCATTCAGCCATGCAAAAGCTGGATGGGAAGGCATTTTTCCTTTTGGAAATGGGTCATGGAAAAGAAGCCAACTCGATTCCAGGTTGCTCTCAAGAGGCCTCAGCAAGCTACTACTCTGGGCTGTTGGCAGACCTACCTTTCTATCAGCTTCTGCAAGGCGAGTAAAATAGCAATTCTACCTCCATATAGCTTTGCCTCATCTGGTCTTCTGCTCCTTCCAGATAAATGAAAGCATCACATGTGTTATTGCAGAATTTTGGAGTGCAGACAAAGTGCAAGGAGAGGGGATAATTAGACTTCAGGGTGGTATCTCCCTCTAGCATCATAAATCAAAATTATTTAGCACTGAATACAACAGCATGTTTGTGGACGTTCTTTCTAAAAGCTCATAATATTTTTTTTCCTGGAGTTTTTTTCCTTTTCTCTCTTGGCTGAACCTTTCTACTAGAGTAGAAAATTGAAATTTGGCAGCATAAAAGCTTCAGACAGTGAAGCTGACTTTTGATCCCCTAGGCCTTTGATAGTTTGAGAATGGGAACAGAATTTTTGATTTTTATTTTTTTTTTTTGACTGTGTATAAATCAAACTTACTGGACTGCTACTGACCCGTTTGACTGCAACATTGTGGTGGGATTTTATTACCAATCAAATGTAGGGGCCTGCACTCAGTGCAGTGAAGACTGCTGAGGGTGGGTGTCAGCATCTCACCCAGCTGCAATCCCCACACAGATCTTAAAATGACTGATATACTTTTCTTATCCAAAACCTTCAGAGAAAGCTTTCAGTCATTTATGTACCAGTCAGCATGACAGTTACATGAGACCATCCTTTTTTACTTATGTAACACTCCAGCAGAGCAATGCTTTGTGCCGTATCATCCTCATGACAGGAAGGCTCTAATTATTAGGAACACCAGGTCATGGGATTGGTGAGCATTACTTCCTAAAGAAAGGCTGGATTATTAAAGACATTTCCTGCAGCTCTCTAGGTTTTCCCCAGAGTTGTACCTTTTTTTTTTTTCTGGATGATTCCAGTGATGGCATATATAATTGCTATTTTTTTTCTGTTGCAATTTGTAGGGACTTTTTATTTTCTTTTCTCTGGAGAACTTTTGAACTGAACAACACTTAATACTGAAAAGGAGTATGAGTACACAGTAATGTTTTTTGTCTATATCTGTCATATAAAACTGTTCAAAAGTGGGAAAATGCTTTCTTCTAAGCATTAGGAATGGACTTTGCATTCTTATCCTTAACAAATTTAATTGAAGTCACGGGAATTCTAGTTGCATAAACAACATACAGTGTGAATGTAAGAACTTTTCTTTTAAATTAAGTGACTTGCATGCTCAGAGTCTCAGGCTCAAATATAGTTATTTGGAAACTAAATCTATTGCATATTCTGGCATATCAGGATAAAACTTTTGTCCTTTGTTGCATTTCATCCGGAGGAAAAGAGGGCTGGGAAAAGAGGGCTTTTAAAAATCTGACATAAGAAGCAGAGAAAATGGGCTTAGTGGAGATGGCAGGGTAAAACCCAGGAGGCATATCACTTAGTCATGCTATGCCAAAATTAGATTTAAAAATAGTTTCTGCCATCTTGTGAAAACCCACAACACTTTGTTCTGAACACCCAAAAGCTCTTGTAACTTTTGTTCAAAAAACAGTTGGCTGTCCTTTTCCTCGTTCCCTCAGATATTCCTATACATTAAGAAGCTGATATAATTTTGATACGTTGCATTTGAATAAATAATGTCCTTTGTCCTCACCTGATGGAAGAGAGCCTTCTAAGCCTGAGATTAGACGCAACTGAAGTGTGTTACAAAATACATTGGAACTGTATGAAAAAGTTGCTATTTGTTAAATTGGACTGATTTCTCCACCTGGTGTTGCCAATTAATTTGCCCAATTTAACCTTTTAAAATGTCATTCTTTGACACCTCTTAATGATACCTAACTAATGCATTTTTCCCTCTCTTCAATTCTTAAAAGGTACTGCCTTTTCCATGGCTTCAGGAAGTTCTCAGGATGATTGTGGAAAGGAAGAAAAATGTATTGTGAAAGCAGCTTCCCTCCTGGGAAGTGAATGATAATTTTGCCCCACTTAAAGTCATTGTAATGTAATTAATTTAGTGATTTTAATCACCTCAAAATATGAAAATGTAAAACCCTGGAATTAGAATTATTCCAATTTCCATTCAAGACTGGCTAATGTCTATCCATGGCCTGGCAGTCCTGTTGGCATCTTGTTTTAATGACTATTCTGAATTCTCTTCCAGTTTAGAAAAAAAAATCACCTGTAAGCTGATGTATCTGTTGGCCCTGTATTTTTCACAGTTATGAATCTTGTATTATGTTGGATTTTCTTTCTGCTTTTCAAAGACATTTCACTCTTAATTGTGATGTCCATTATTATTTCATTCAGGGAAGTATGAAAAATGATGATATTAAATGCTTTACAAATAGGCTTTTATTCATCCGATTTGCCATAATGCAGAATGACATGATTAGTAGTGATTTTCAACTGGCTTCTAAGAAGGTGTCATGTATCAGTTTTGTCTTGTGGATTAGTTGTTATGGTAATGAGAGCATATCAATTATTCCTTGGAAGGTTGCATTAGATCAATTATATAATTAATCTAGCTTGTTTCTTTACTTATTTGTTTCTCCAGTAATTTATTGAGTGCAAAAATATTGGTGTTACCATATGCAGTTAGTATTTTTCTGATCTAATTGCACAGATTATTTTGCTAACAATACTCTCTGAGGTATTTTTCATGTTTTTATTTCTTATGAAAAAGGGTTAATTTCACTCAGTTTTTAAGTATTTTAATTTTTTAAAATAAATTATTTACATCTTGTTGCTTTCTTTTAAAACACACATTTAGTAACAGAGTTTTTCTATGGCACTGTAAAGCACCTGTGAATTGAAGGTACTTGCTGACAAAAATTTGAGAGCTATGGCAGAGTCCATGTGTCTCCTGTTCCAATTAGTCTCTAACCATCAGCCCTCAGGTTACTTTTCTGCCTCCACTGCCCACTTATTCTTGGCTGCACAGTGTCCTAACTTGAAGGGAGAATGGAGATAGGCTTCGGTACAGTCTTCAACTGCATGTTTCCTGGCTTTTAGGCAGTGGTATTTTGGACAATCCTACCTGTAAAGTGATACATTTTTAATTTTTTTTCTGTCACTTTTCTATCAAGACAGATAATTGCAGCTATGCAACAGATAATGGAGTAGTTGTTCAAAGATAATGCTGTATTTGTTCAGTGGAGATCATCCCTAAGAAAAAAGTAAATATCATCCAGCTAAGAAAATCCCAACACACTCTTGTAACACAGAAGAGAAAAAAAAAATAAGCATCTTAAATCCATTCTCCAATATACTGCCAGCTTTTACTATCAGAGTGAAACATGACTCTGTACATCAAAAGGTAATACTATTTTGCGAACCAGGTTGTCACCAAATATGTGCACGCTCTTGCATTTATGAAGAGCTGAGTTCATCCTCAACCCCAAATGTCTGCCAGGCCCAGTAATCATGTGCAAACCTCCACCCATGAGGAGGTTAAGCCAACCCCCCATGAGGGCCTGGGGCAGCCCAGTGTGATCAGCACACCAGCTCATCCCAGCTCCTGCTCAGTCTGGGCACAGCAGTCTTGGCTATGGTGGCCATCCTGTCCCTCGAGCTACCAGTAGGTGATAAAGCACTTAATGCTTTGAGCCACGGCTACAACCAGGCCCCTGAGATGAATTGAAAGTGTATGGGCTGCAGAGTTTTTTGCACTTTAACTTGCTGTTATCCTTAATCAGCCAAAAGTCTGAGCGCTTTTTAAAGGGTATGATTGTCTCTGGGTAGCAAAATGGGAAGTTACGGCATTCATTCCTTCAGGCACTAGGTCTAGAAGAAGATTAAATCCTCAAATTACCAGCTAGTAAATGGGGAGATACCAATCCAGGCTAACACTTAGCAACTTTTTATTCCTGAAATGCTTTAGCAATAATTATGAGCACTTGAGACTTTTTGTTTCTTACATTAATCTTAATTTTACAAGAAATGAGATGGTGGTGGAGACCTATGTGTGTGACTGTGGCTATTACCAAGGTGAATGCACCTTTGGGCTGCCTTTTACCTTGTGAGAGCCATGTCACTCACACAGGTGTAAGCTGACAGCTGAAAAACAAAAGCTGAGAGAAGAGATCAGTAAGGTACTGCACTGCAGTTTTTATATGGTTCCTCAAAATAATAAATGACAAAACAATAAAATGACAGGCATCAGTAAGTAGTGCCCTTTACCAGTCCAAATTTGATGATTTCTGCTATCTTGGTCCACTCTAAGGACTACATTTTAAGAAGACTTAAAGATAATCAGCTTTGGTCTGGCAATCATTTGTGCCTACTCAGTTGCCATTATCTCAATGTCCTTCCCAATATGACATTATTTAAAATACGTAATGTTGCTTTACCTTACTAGCTTCTTCAATATTGGTGCCATATACTCAATAAATGTTTGCCACCTTTATATGATTTGTCATCAGGGCACTGTTGGAAGGTGAGTGCTAATTACGCATTTTGAAGACATAAAATTGAGGGTACAGAGGAATAATGACTCCAATGAGGACTCAGTAGTAGAGTCCAAAATAGAAGCTGGGGTTCTCAGCTTCTTACTGAGTATCTGATCCAGTTTGTGCTGCTATGATTTAGCATAACTTGAAAGTGGTATTGGTGTAACAATGTCCCTGAAGGAAGGGACAATATATAGGCAAATCGATTATCAAAGGAGTAAAAAAAAAAAAAAAAAAAAAAAAAAAATTATGATTGTATCATGATGTGGTGGGTTAACACTGAAAAGGCACCAGGAGCCCTCCAAGCTGCTCCATAACTCTCTCTCCTCAGCAGGACAGGGGTAGAAAATGCAATGAATAAATCTTGTGGGCTCAGATACAGACAGGGAAATCACTCAGCAATTACTGTTGTGGGCAATACAGATTCCACTTGAGAAATTAGTTCAATTGCCAATAAATAACAGAGTAGGAGAGTGAGAAATTAAGTTAGAACCGCCTTACCATGATCCCTTTCTTGGACTCAGCTTCACTCCCACTTCTTCTACATTTTCTCCCTGAGCAGCACAGGGGGAGGGGGCGTTAAGATTATCATCAATCCATGGCTCCTTTTCTCTGCCACTCCTTCCTTCTCACACTCTATCCCTGCTCCAACAGGAGTCCCTTGCACCGAAGACAATCCCTCTCAAACTTGTCCTTGTCTTGGACTGCTCCTCCTTGCAGCTGCTGCACAGCATTTTTTCACACTTTCTGAAGTACTTTCCCAGAGGTGCCACCCACACAGATTATGGACTCAGCTTTGGCCAGCGTCATTTCCATTTTGGACCTGACTAAAACCAGCTCTGCCCAACATGGAGCCAGACCCTGGCTTCCCAAAAGAAGCCAAGTGGCTTCTCAAAAGAATCCAGCGCTGCAGACTCTCTGCTACTGAAACTTTGCCAGATAAACCCAATACACATAGCAAGGAAAAATGTGACCTCCAATGATTTGCCTGGCTTTTATTTTATTTTATTTCATTTTGTGTAGAAAAATTATCAGTACCTTCAAGAAGGATAGGTAGTCAAAAATCATCTTCTTCACTTTAAAGATACTATTAAAATATCAATGGAACAAAAATGAGTAAATTGTAGCTATATATGTGTGTTTTGACAGTCTTGTGTAAAAAAATGCTACAAAATTTTCTTTGGAAGCTGGAAAATATATGAACTAAAATGTATTTAAAACTTCTGCATATTTAAAACTTTCAGAGAAAACTTGTCTTTATTCTTATTCTAAATGGGTTAATTATCTTTGAAATGTTGCTTGTCTAGCATTTGACTTAATGTTATGTTTCAATTAATTCCAATTTCTTTTTAGTGCTCTGGGACAAAGCAGAATATTGTAGCAAATACTGCAGAGAGTTATATGTTCATGTCTTTAATGGGCATTTTAGTTACATTAGAATATTTTCCATTTGTGGTTTTAGTATTTATTTCATTTTTTCTGTGTAGAGCTTATGCTTCAAATCTTTCAATTTATTTCTCCAGTTCCTCCACAAGATGATTGCATTGATTCTCAGTGTTTCTTCTGGGACATGATGGCTATTCCCTTGGTAACACATTGCTTAATCCTTGACTAGTGCTGCACTAAATCTAGGAGACTTTAGAGCCATGAATCTGAATGCTGAAGTAATTCCCAGTTGGATTCATTTATACTGGGACTATGCATTTTATGTTGGTTCTTTCTGTCATGGCTGAGGCAGTTTGCACGTGGTACTAATTTGGCTTCACAAATAAGCTTTAACAGACTGGAAAATAATAAGGAGCATTTTGTGACTAGTTGTTAGCGATATCACAGTGCTGAAAAGGGACTTACTGTGGATAGCATGGTCTAGTAATTGAAGTTTATAGGGTCATATGGTACAGCCTTAGTGAAAAAAAGATTTTGTAAAGACTAATTTAAAATACATCTCCGAAAAATGTTATAGTAGTAAAGTATTCAAAGAGGAAAAGTGTGTTAGTAAGACAGCTTGTAATGTGCTTGTTGCAAATTCTTTAGTGGCTCTTCACAATGGAAAGATTTCTAATATGCACACTGTAATCAATAATTTGTATATGTTACAGTGCCTTGGTTGTCCTATTTGATGTCCCAGATGATTTTTTTCTTGCTTTTTCTCTGATGAGTTATTGACTTTTTGGTCCCAGTTTTACCTAGTAAATGTTTGATGCTAAAGCAGCATCAACTACATTTTCTTTCAAAAAAATCTTACATGGTTCTAATTTTTTAAAACCTGAATATATCTGTATTTATTATTTTTGTATGCGATTTGTTGGCAGCATGTTACCACATCATTAAAACCTATCCTGACCTTTGCTCCTTGTTTTGTTTACTGGCCTTGCTCAGTAGCTGTCTCTGTTACACAGAAATGGGCATCAGAGTTAGAATGATCCTTGCACTTAAACAAATAACTATCAGCTAGGATCTTCCTTCTAAATTGAGTATATCAGGACAAGATGGTTCTGAGTGTTGTACTAACCCTCACTGACTTATGCTTAAAAAACAGTGACTTTATGCAAGAGCTCTTTCTGCTAGCTGTTTTCTCTATATACTTATTAGAAAAAAATGTTTTTGATTTAACAGCTCTCTGAAGGCCAGATGTATTTTCCTGTCCCTGTATGAGAAACAATGCAGTCACTTATGAATTGATTCTCCGGTTGGGAGGGCGTGCTAGTAATGGCACCCTTCCTTTGAGATTCAATGACTGGCTGGAAGTTCTGAGAGTGAATGCATCTGGAAAGATGCACCCTAAGCCACCATACTCATTCTTTTGACCAAGATTTCAAGAATTTATCCTTTCAGAACACTGGAGTATTGTACCTCTGTCACTGGAGCAATTCCACAACTGAGATAAAGGATACGACCTCATGTTAATATTGTACAAACATACGGAAACTCTACAAATTCAAATATATACATGTATTTCTAGTAAATCTAATTGGACATAAATCTGTCCACATGCTTTTTATAATTCCTTTAGGGGACATACTTGTAATATTGATGGAAAGAAATACTCACTGTCTATTGTATGATGTTTCTGTAAGCAGCCTGTAAGTAGTTTATATAAACACTTGACTTATGGTTGTCCTTAATAATCACAGATTTGAGAACTGTAATGTCCTCATATGTGTTGAATTATAGTTAAGACATTTTAAAATAATTGTGTGTATCCTCACTTAGAACACAAGGGTGTTATCTTGTTCATATCTTACTGATGATAATTTTAAATGCTTCAATATTACAATTTGAAAAGCTACTACCAGACCTACAATCATGCCTGTGTAAATAAAAAAATCTACATGTATTTATCAGAGTTAAGAATTCAAAATGTAACTAAAATCATAAAAAACTAAGGTAGAAAAGAGATCAGTCTAGGGAAATATCACTGCAAACATACTTACTGTATGGTCTGCACTGAGAAATTACTTTCTTCTGTAGAACTAAGGTTTTCTATCCTTCAGCAGCTGATCAGAAGGTCAAATAGTTTTGATGCACATTTAATATTTTAAATAAATATATTTGTGACTTTTAGATTACTTCAATTTCTATGAAGAGTCATGAAGCCAATTTGTCATCAATGAACATTCACAGAAAACATATGTCAGTCTCCAGTCCTAATTTTCTGCATATGAATATTGGAACAAGGGGCAGGATACAAAGCCCATTGTAATCATCCAGAAAGACACCCACTGACTCCAGCTGCCTTTCTTTTATTGGTTTCTGGAAGTATTAACCTAATTTTCCAGTAAAAGAATTTATGGGACTTTTAAAATTTTATTTTAAATCTGCCTAATCATAACTTATTCAGAAATGCATAGTATGCTTTGAAAATAATTTGATATTTTATTGAACTCAGAGTTCAAAGGTCCATTCTCTTGCATGGCAAAAAAAAAAAAAAACAAAACAAACCAACAAAAATTTCTCTGAATACTTAATTGGCAGACCAGACCCACATTATTATTAACAATTCTTTTTATATTGATTTGTATATGTAGAAGTTTGAGACCTGTTTTCTACAGCCACAGTGGTCTTTATTTCCCAGTAAATATTGCAAATGTTCTTAGATTTCTGCTTTTGCATTAGTGTTTTTTTTGATTGCAGCTAATTCCTTAGAGTGGATCTGCTTTAATTCCGTTGTATTTTAGAGATTCTTCTTTAAGTATGGTCAGACAATGTTATTGTACTAATTCTCAACGAAATTAAGAGTCTGTTGTTCTATTGAGTGATACAGATCTCATCAGAAAGAGAATTGCCAATAGTACCCCACTGTCAACTCTTGGCAGTAGAATAAGTGAAAGCTGCTGTCCTCCTTACTGGGGGCTCCAGCCAGTTCTCTGGACTAACCATCACAGCTCTCCTTCCAGTGCTGCTGCTTCTGGCTGTACAGAGTGACCTTTCTGCAGCAGCCTCTCATGTGGATCAGGTGATGGAACCAAGCTGTAACTTTCAGCCAGTAACACTGTACATTTACTTCTTGCAATTGCGAGAAAACAAGATCTTAAACATTGAGGGGAAGCAATGTTCGGTTTGATTGAACTCTTTTTAAAAACTGGTTAAATTAGCTGCTCCTGGGTTACTTTTTATGCTGGGGCTAGAGCAGATTAAGAGTGTATAAAATTTTGCATACCAACAAGAGTTACTTGTCATAAAATGAAAAAGCTTGTCACCTATGCTGACTTTTTTCTTGCAATTGCTTCCTTTTTTATAGTACTAAATCTATTTCCCTGACTCCCTCATCAGATGAAAAATTTCTATGCCCTTAATTTTCCATGTGCACTTAAATAACTTTCTTTCAAAGACTCATCAAAACATATGTAGAAATTATGGCAAACTGGATAAATAGCTAATGAATATCCTTACATCTCACTAGGACTTCCATTCAGCTCTACTAGTATTGAAAGAATTTCTGCAACAATTCCATCCAGGAATGGAAAAGTCTCAAACACTTAGGTTTAAATGGGAAAAAGTTCATAACTGGAGACAGCTAAGGCAGGATGGGGCCTTCAATGAGTTTGTTATCATGGTATTTTGAGTACATCATTTATGGGCATCTGACATCAAGGGAGGCAATTTGAAAAGTTCAAAACTTTCTTAAGGAAAACAATTCATATTTGGAGTGAAAAATTGCACTTTTCAAATCAAACAGCTTTGTTATTCCATCCCAAGAAGATGAGGAGGAAAAACACCTTCTCTCTTTTTAATGTAGACACTTATGAAGAAAAGTGTTTTTATTTGGACTGTGGATGGAAGAGAAATGGGTTTAAAATCTTCCTGTACTGGCTTGAACAGAGAGGCAGGCCTCTTGATAGATTACATAGTGTTTAAATAAACTCATTCATATTTTATTGTATAAAAATGTATGTATCATCTAATAGTTTACAATTTAAGAATGGAGTACTGAAAACATATTTCATCTTGCTGGATCCCGGAGAATGGAATTTTTATAACAGTTTTTCTCCATTAGTTTTTTATGTGATACTATTCTAAAGAAAATTTAACCTAATGAAATGGAGGCTTTCTCTTCACCTACTCTTGCAGTAGTTTATTTAGTATTTTTGATGAGCTCGGGCTCAAGCTTCAAAATCACAAAGAAAATGTCTTCTGAAGTATTGTCTAACACCATTAAATCACATAAATTGCCATTACTAGTATTTTCTCAGAAGTACACTGCTCTACAAACTGGAGCTGTTTGCTCTCTCATGTGCCAAAATTTGTAGGTCATTATACAGTTAATCATTAAGCAAATGTATAGCACACAAACTTCTAAAATGAAGTAATATTCTGACGTGAGTGTTGTTGACTGCATGCACTACTTATGTTCGAGTCAGCTTGATGGTGTCTCCACAGCCTCTGAGAGGAGATTGGAGCAGAACTGTGATTTCTACAGTCTACATTTGTTTACTGTGATGTAGTCAGCAGTCTCTAGCTATTTCAGGAAAAAAAATGATATATGGATGTTCTGTGAAAGTTCCAATTACAAAATGTCTTTACACAGAAACAGTCAAAACAGACAAAGTTACTCTTTTGAAGAGTACACCATGCAAAGTGTAATCTGGCAGAGATGTGGATTGCAGTTCTGCATAAGTCTTTCTGCAAGCATTCAGTGGTACTGCATAATGACAGAATTACAGAAAAGAGTTCCTTTTTAGCCAGGCTTGATTGCTAGGTTGAAGCCATAAAGTTTCTGATCTACCATCACTTGAATTTTTTTGTGATCTTTCTAGTTTGCATATCATACCCAATAGCTCTGAAGTCCAAGCAACTTTCTCTTTAGTTATTTGACAACAACCCTTAGGAAGAAGTGTGACATATCTGTAGAATCACAGCATGAGCCAGACACAGAGTTATGACTATAGATATTACCTCATTCCAAGCTTCTAGTAGAGTTTCTGCTCTCCTTGCATCAGCAATATTGGCTTATGGCATGTAGAGACAAAGCTAAGACTTTCAGCATAATCTGGCAAACTCAGCTCCTGTACTTCCCACCTGGTAATACAAGGACTTGTACTGAGCATGGGCCATGCTCAAAAGAGGAGTAATTTTCTTTTGATTCATACTCCCCTTCTGGTACAGTGTCATAAAGGCAATCTTCCACATAATTTTACTCTTGCATTAGAAAATGAAATTTTGTTTCCATTCATGATGAATGCCTGAGAAAACAGAAAGAATCAAGCTCATTTTTCATCATGGTAATTTTGAGAAAGTGGATTTCCTACTGTTCTAGCAATAATATTTCAGACAGGTTAATCCCGGAACTTTCCTGTAAAGTGCAACAAGCTAAACCTATCAATCAGAAAATTCATAAGAAAAAGAGACCCCAGAGGAGAGAACACATGAGAAAAATCTCTCTGAGACCTCTCTTCTGCTCCAAGGGAGAAAAAGTGCTATTATGCATTTGCATTAAGGGGACTTAACTGAGGACTGGAAAGCTTATGGTGAAATGAGTTGCCCTTGGCTGGACAGCAGATCCTCATCAGGGCCCTCTATCCTCTTCTCAGCAAGATGGGGGAAGAAAATAAGATTGAATTGAAACCCTTGAAGGTTGAGATAAGGGAGTTTAATAAAGTAAAAGGCTACATGTGCACAAGACATAAAAAAACCACAAAAATATTTTATTCTTCTTTTTTCATCAGCAAGTGATGTTAGAACCTTTGGTCAGGTTTGGGTCAGCTGTCCTGGCTGTCCTCATCCCAAGACTTTGCCCACCCTCAGTCTATTGGTGAGGGGGGAATGTTGGAGACACAGCACCGATGCTGTGGAGCACTGCTCAGCAGTGGTGTTACCAAGGTGCAGTTCTTTGTGTACAGTGCTCTTTATTATGGCAATACTACCACAGTTTTGTCAAGAAGGGAAGAGTTTTAGCAAAGATTATGAAAAAGAGGCATGTGAGAGCCTAAAATGGTACATAGTCAATGGGGGACCAAAGCACTGATTTATACATTGACTTCCACTATTTGTGTCCAACATGAATTTGCTTTTGTGGAAACAATTACTAATACATCTTTTTAACAACTGAGATAGCCAGCAGCTGTGTCCATTGAATGAAATAAAATACTTGTTCTTCCAGCAAAGGTAGTGTGCAGAAATCAGCAATCCAGAGATCAGCTGCATTGCAAAAGTTATGTCTACAATTTCATCTGTAGACATCCTTTACAAGCTGTAGATGCAACCTGACACGTAGTCTAGAATTCAGACTTTCTTCTGTTTGGCTGTATTTTATCTCTCAGTCTGTGTAACTGATAAGGCAGAAGATGCTCAGATCTCAAGGCAGAATAGTGTGCAGTTCTGATCATGACCAAAAACATTACAACTTTCTCCAAAATTACAGAAATTTAATATTCTTTGAAAGGGATTTAAGATTAAACTCCAGACAAGATCATACATATAAAAATATAAGGTCTAGCTTCATTACACTGATCAGGCATGAGGTACTTGCTGCTTCTTATACCTAAATAGATTTTTCTGCTCTTCCTTTCTCTGTCATGCTGCTTTGGGGGAAATTTCAAATGTTTCCAGCTGCAATGTATAACTGTGCACAAAGAACACTATGTTTCACTTCAAGCAATCAGTTTTGCTTTGGCTTTAGAGTGTTTGGATTAAATCTGAATTTAAGGTTCAACTTCAAACCCAACCTTTTTATCCTTTCTTGATTAGTTTAGTTTATGTTCTTGCTTAGCAGCGGGAGATTAATTCAGATGTCTGCTCCTGCTCAAGTGAAGGTTCAGCTCAGCCCTGTTTTTGCTCTTCTTTCTTCACTCCCTTGAGCCTACATTTATATTCCAAAGTTGTTTTAGTCAGAGAATTCTGTGAAGCTATTCTATCAGTCCAAGGGTAAATGAGCCTGAAAATAAATCTTTCAGCAGATATAGGAAGTTCTGTTATCGAGTTGGACTCCACACAAATAACGTGCTTTTTTTCTACACATACATTTAATAATGGCTTTGCAATGATAAGTTTTACCATTAAAATACAAAGCTTTATGAAGTTTTAAAAGGCTTTAATTTTACTGATAAAATGGAAATGAACGGTTTTATCTTTGCAACATGAAAAATGAAGGCTCTCAGAAAATCCTGGTTGTTTTTTCTTGAGGAAAGAATGTCATACATTTCACTCTTTGACTTCCTTTATGTGTCACTGCACACTCATTTTCATGTATTGTTTATGTACAAATTCTGTTTAGGTTCAGCAGCACTCACAGAAGTAGGTAGATACTCAGGAAGGGAGGAAATTTAATGAGGTTTCTTATCATATGAAAAGTTCTGTTGTCTAAGGGGAGGTTGAGACAACTCAGTTTGTTTAAAAGAGAGAAGGCTAAGGGAAGATCTAGTTATTGTTTTCAACTGAAGGGATCAGAGAACAAAGCCAGGATGCTTTCCTACAGCTAAAGGGGAAGAGGCAACTGTCACAAGCTGCAGGAAGGGAAATTCCAACTAGATACATGGAAGAAATAAAAAGTTCACCCTTTTGTGCTCAAGCACTGGAAGGAGTTCCCCAGAGGAATTTTGGTTACATGCATTCTGGAAGTGTTCAGAGCTTGTCCCGGGGTACCTGCCTTAACGGCAGTTTTGGTCCTCTAGCTGGGACTAGGTGGTGTTAGGACCACTGTTGGAACAAGGGGTTCTTTCCAAACCAAATTACTGTACAAACTTGAAAACACTGAGGCAGAGCAAGTATGACAGAAACCTTATCCACTTTACCAGTATGTAGTGTTCCACCTCACGGTAATATTAGCAAAGGACCACCTCTGCTCTGGGCTCTGGTTCTATAAGAACTAGCAGGATGTCCAGCACCTGACATCTGTTCCCTGCTCTTGGAAGGAAGCTTCTGCTTGAAAAAATGATACATAGATGTGAGGGTCAGTCCCAGATACAGAGTTTCACCCTCAGAGTAAGATACCTGAACTTTGGTACTTAGAATGTGAGTTTACTTTTTTGAGTTTGGTACCTCACCACCTGTCACAGCCAGCCAACTCATTTACCTAAATTTAGGTGTCGATCCCCTTCCAAGAACCCTTGCTGGTGTCTAGATTCTGCTCCAGGAGTGGTCACCTGTAGAACCTGTGCCACATCTGTCAACCTTGTATGATGAAATGTTAATATAAAATTATTGAATAATTACCAGTTCCCATGACTGCATTTGCAAGCATTTGATAGATGTATTTGACTAGGAAAGGTTTTCTTTGGTCTGTAGATGGTAAGTCTCTATGATGGAACAGAGACATATTCCTGATAAGAGAACTGAAGAGCACTCTGAATCCCTGAGGCTTTGGATTTAGCCCTTAGTCTGCACCAGTTCCATATGCTAGTGTGGTTTACAGCAGGAGGAGAGAATTAATGCATTCCCACATCCCCAGGTGTCTTTCAGACTGTTCCTGTTTAGATGAGTTTGCAGCTTTGCTTCAGCTGCAACAGACACACACGGGACAAAATCTAGGCTTACTGGTATTTTTCATTTTGATAAAAAAATAAAAGCAAACATTCTCTCTTAAACCACAAGATAAATTGCTTGGCTTCCTACTTATATAACCTGTGCATAACATGCTATGGCTAAATTGTGTTTCTTTAAATGTAACTGTATCTGAAAGTACAATTCTCCAAAACCACACACGTTTTTTTTGTACAAGTTTAAAAGTTTAGCTAAGAAAACAGAATGATATGTACTGGGAGATGTTAATGTTATATCTCCAGGATCTTTGACTCTAGAGGTAGACACTGGTCTTACTGTTTAAAGAGCAGCATTAGCACAGATTACAGAAGTAGCCTTAGAAGGAGCCTTTAGTCCTTCCTTCCAGCTAAAAGAAAGTAGTATACTAATAAATGGTGTTATCTACCTAAGCAAGACAGAGGAAAAAATGGGTAAAATATTTCAGAATACGTAAGAAAATGTTTTATTTTCATAATGTATAGAGAGATTGGTATGACAATATGTTCTAGATGGCATTTCACAGCAGGTTTGAGTTTCCATCTACGCCTTTTCATCCATTTGCCATCTCAGAAGGCGTATAAAGCATTCAATCTTTTATGTGTTGGCATAAAATAGGTACAATCTGAGATCAAAGACACCACCCACATAAAGAAAAATAGACTGAAAAATGTCTTTGAACCACCCATAAATGTGCAAAAATGACCAGATTTTCTGTGAATAACCTTTCCTGTGAATTTTCAAGTTTTTCCTTCTTAGAGTAATGGCACTGTAAGAAATGCGTTTTGCTTTACATGTCAATTCTGCTCTTTGAGTCAGGTTGAGTTCCAAGTGTGACCAGACAAGCAGTATGTGAGCAGTATGTATGACTGCATAAAGATTCAAGTTATTCCATTTAACTGAGCAACACAAAATTGTAGTGTTGATCAGGTATTTTATAAAATACTTATACTTACGAGACTTAAAGAACATCAGTATTTTCAGGTAACACTGGGTCTGCAGGATTACCCAGTAACTCAGTGGTCTGCAGTAGTAGTTACAGGATGCTCCTTAGCCAGCCACAAGGATTTTGTAAGAATTTATATAGCAAAATTAGTGAAGGGCAGTATACATCAGTCTAGTCAGACAAAACACCTCTTTTGCCCTCAAAACTCTACAGTGCAGGGCCATGAAGAACAAAAGTAACAAAAAGGTAATTTAGCTTAGATGTGTCAAAATCCAGGATTTACTGTCTTTTATGCCATATACTGTTGTGGAGTTCTCCATGAGGAAAGCAAGAAGTAGTTGTGTAGTTCCTGTTGCAGTGTGTGACATACAGTGAAGCAAAATATGGGAAGAAAGCACCACCAAAGTATATTCAGACAAAAAGCCTAATTAGATTCTATTAAGATCAACTGTCTTGAAGAAAGAAATAATGAATATTTTCAGAAAACTCCTGCGGGAATGTAATCTGCCTAGATGCTTGCATTATGCTTATCACACTTGAAACTGACAGGATTAGAGTCTGCCCCTGGGAGAACTTTCTGAAACACCAGAGACTCAAACAGTGGGACTCAGTGATTTCTTCCTCCTAGAAGCAGACTCTTTCTTGCCTTTCTTTTTGGCTTCATGCATTTATAGACCTTGCTGTAGAATGACCCAATTTCAGTAGGAAGACATTGTTTCAGTCAGAGGTGTAACCTGGTACACCTCCTTCAAGCCATCAATATGAAGTTTTGAAAAATTTTCTCCTTTGGCTTAAGTTTCATGAAGAGGTGGACAACATATTGCTACAGACTTTTTTATAGAGGAGAAATCATGCTATTTTACATTTAATTTTCTGTTAGATCTCGATTAACTAAAAAAATCCCAACCAAAAAACAAAACCAAACCCAAACTATAATACATTGTCCTTTACTGTATTACCTGAATGCATGTATAACTCCTGAAAAACAAAGAGAAACATCAGCATTCAGATATTTCCAGTATAAGACTACTGCCCATTACAAGGATCAGTGTATCAATGTTTACTAAGCAGTAACATACACTGCCTACTTCAAATATGAATAATAAGAGTAGAAGATAAGGTCCTGAGGTGTGTGAGCAGGTAAGATTTCAGCTTCATTTTATACTAATGCCTTCTGAACTATTTCAGAATAACTTACAGAAGAGGAAGGTTTTTTATCATTGTAAATTTCCTTCAAGCTCTCTCATTTAGTTTTGAAAGACAATAAATTATATTTATGTATTTTTTCTCACCAAGAGGAGGTTTTGATCAACTTTTGATCCTCAGTAGTTCTGGAGCACTTAGCTGCTTCTCACATGTTGCTTCTTCTGAGAAGCTGAGGGGAAGCGTAGCATTCTAAAGATGCTCATTAGTTCCAGTTTAGCATGTTTGGCAAGAGCTATGAGGGAAAGGTTTCAAAAGAGAATGTAGAAGCTTGGGAACGATTCCAGATTCTAGATTACAGGCATTATAAAACTGATATAATAGTTAGGCACATAGCTGCTTCTTGAACTGACAAATTTGGTTGATAAATAGCTTTTTGTAGAGAGAGACATTTAAGAGCATACACATTTTTCTCATAGAGAAAAAACATTAAAATAACAAAATTTATCCCAAGAATTGTTCAAATTGTATTCTGTGGACCTTGTATTTAGGGAGTGTAAAGATAATCTGAAAGCTGATAGTAGGGAATTCTTGAGAGAAAAGGTTTGGAAAAGTTTCGTATAAAAATCGATGTGAGAATTTTAGTATGTCATGTTTCTTAATTATATGGAGACATTTTACCAACCTGTTCAATGCAGTTATTTATTCTGCTGCATGAACTGAGTTCAGGCATCTGCAATATAAAAGTATTTGGAAGAGAATTGGTTTCTTATTTCCCTTATTTAACATTACTCATTAATAGCTTTTCATAAGGTATATTTACTTACACACAGGCCTTTTCTCCTTCCTTTTAAGAAACTACATGAAAGGGTACACAGACACAGATCTAGCTAACTCCTTTGAGGATGCTTCAGGGATAGTTTGTGTTGCATTTTGTGCAGGAATCTGCCAAGGTGATTTCTATGGTAACCTCTATTTGCATTCTTTCAAATGATGGTAAATTCTGACACATTCCATTAAATATTGATAACAGTGTTTCATCTGCTGGAAACCCACATGGGAATATTTAACTTTATCTATTGTCTGAGACTACTCTTTTGTATCAGCAAGCTTTATACAGTTAAAATGTTAATTAGATTTTTATACCCATTTTTATCGTTCTGCTCTTCATCTAGGTTGCTCCAAACACATTTATTTACAATTCCAAAATGGATCCGTTAATATTCTACAGCATCTTACTCAGAGATTAGCTTAATAGCAAACCTCAAAAATGTGCTTAAAGGCTTGTGAAACACCTACAGAATCATAATACTGCAAAATTTTTGGCTAATGGCCAAGTGATTTGTAAGAACAGATTTTAAGAAAAAAAGATGTCTGAAGGAGAAAATGGTATAATGAGTTTCAAAATTACATTGGTTTCTCAAACACGAAACAATAGTGAAACTGTTTATATATAGGATTTTTTTATTGGTGGGGTGGGGTGGGGTAAAGCAGGCTGAGAGGAATGGAAAACTAGAGTGCAGGGAATTTTACCTTCATGAGTGACACATGAAATATTTCCAAAGAATTATCTCCAAAAACTCCCAATCCTCTGGAAAAATAACCTTGCATCACACTAAGGATTATGTGTTCATTTTATATTAAACAGCGTATGGGGATCTGGCTGGTGACTGTTTCCTTATGAAGAAATTAGCAAGCATGAATTTGTGGCAGAGGCTCTGAACCGCTACTGTTTTGTGTTTCGCATCGCCGCTTACACATTTGAATAGTAAATACACCCTGGATTTAAAGCACCACTAGGTAAAGAGGGCACCACTGCTGCTCACCAGCGTGCAGCTGAACAAAGAGCCAGCATCTGAACAAGTGGCAAAAACACAAGTTTAAATTGCGATGACCTTTTGTTATTTGGTCTGCTGGCCTAGAGGTGGAAAGGGTTGCACAGTAATGGGGAACTTCTGACCTGCTTTGCACTTTTGAGCAGGTTCTGTGCTGTGAGGTAATTACAGGAGACGCTTTTAGAAAATTGGTCCTAATATCAAGCTTTTCTGGGTTCCATTAAAGTCTGGAATCAGAAATCCTTGTGCTGAGACTGGAAATTGAAAATATTTGATACTAAAACTGGCTTTGTGAAGAGAAACAGCACTATGCAGAATTCTAACCAGTGAAACCACAATCCCTTTAAATTGTTTACTTCCATCTCCCACCCCCAGATCATCTCAATTACAGATGCACAGCTAGTGGGAATTAATCTGTTTATAGATCTCATACAAATCGTGGAATGCATAGATCATATAATGCTATCTTTAATATCTAATGCATTATTGCTAAGAATTCTTAATCTCTATTCAGTTTAATGCCATATCCTACTTTGTTTCTTTTTCCAAGACTTCCTGCTGGGATCATTTTGGAATCTGTTGAAAAGTCAATGGTGTGACATTACAGCCTTATATGATGCATTTAAAAAAATCCTTGGAAGTTGTGAAATGCTGTAAACAGTTCTCTCCAGGGTCTAGAGGCTACCTTCAGAGCTTTTTAATGAAAATCCAACTGTAGATCTTTTATGATAGTGCACAACTGTTCAGCGCAAGGATAAAACGTGCCCCTTTGCTTCTAAGACTAATTAGGGATATTACAATGGAAAAGTAGGGAGGTAAAGGGAGTGGCACAGGGGTGGGGTAGGAAAGGGAAACAGGGAAACCTAGAGGTAAAGGGAAATAGAAGGAAGAGAGAAAATATTGATACAAGTTTGTGCTGCCAAAGTTGATTAATGCAAATGAAGTGGCAAGTTTCCAGAGCAAGTCCAGGTTAAGTACTGTTAAGCACTACAACAAGGCTCAGAATCAGATCTCATAAGCCCTGTGGACTGGAGCCAATCAAGTGGTATGGGGCACGTGGTCCTAGAATCATTGGGAAGGTAATGCTAAATATGTCTTTGAATAGCACTCCTTATTCTGTGAGGGTTATTGATGTAGGTAGAACACCAAACTCAAGATGATTTCATTCTACTTGTATCTCAAGTAAATAACCTGTGTCCTCTAGAACACAGCAGAGACTGCCCAAGCTCTGAACAGGAGCTAGCATGGCTCAGCAGAACCAGGGCTGTGCTGTTACTGTACCCTGGAGGATGGAGGACCACAAGGAGTATCTACCAGGTTCTGATGTGCTCAACTGACGAGGAGTAAAATGGGTCTGTGCTTTGTCACAGAGTAGAGCCAGGGCTTGTAACTTTGGACTCAGTGCTAAAGAATATAAAAATGAGTTTGAGCACAAAACATAGCAAATCCAGTTTGGCTGGTGCTGCACCTGCATTAATGAAATTTGGTGGATCTGAGCTGGATCTGTACCACTTACCTCTACTACAGCATCTTTCCCTTGCAGCTCACCAAGTGGCACCTGCATTCTGAGCAGTGCTCACCTTTCTGTGCTTTTTGGCTAGCTAGCTAACCAAAATGAGGGTCAGGTAATGGTGCCTTGCACATTTCACCAGTCTTTAGCTCCTTAGCTAGTCATTTCTAGTATAGATTATTGATAACTGGTATGTGTAGTATTGTGGAGAGCTAGGCTGAGAGGACAGTGCCGGAGGGAATCTTCCCCAATGACTTGCAACTGTACTGATTACCAAGGAGTGGAAATACCTGGGTCTGGCCAATCCATTTGGGATATAAAGGAGTGGGTTAGCTGGTCAGCAATTACAAGTACTTGCAATTGGAGTTTGAGAGTCCGCTGGAGTAAGAGAAAGAAGCTGCTGGCTGTGTGGTCATGTAAGGGGCAGAAAGGGTAAGGTGGTGTTGTGTGAGGGACAGTCAGGGTTAGGTGGCCTGGAAAGGGACGACTTGGGGTTAGCCAGTCATGCAGAGTGGAAGAAGGAGTCAGAGCTATGTGGAACTGCCTGTAAGACAAGGGATCAGTACTGGCTGAAGTATTCTCAGAACAAGAGGAGTCAGAGTTATCAGAGAGAGGTCTATGAAGGAAGGAGTCAGAGTTGCACGAGAGAAAAGTCTGTATAAAAGGTCTGTAGAGTTTACAAATAAAGGACTGGTGGGATTGCCAGCCCTGTCTTGACCTGCCTGTGACACAGTACAACCGTTTTGTTAATGAAATAGACTTACTATCTTAGAATCAAACCCTAAATTGTTGAAGCCATTAAGAAAAATACTACTCATTTCAATAGGGACAGAAGTTACTTATTGTATTTTCAAGAGAAGAGGAACACTGTTTTAGTTATATACTCCCTCAGGAAAGAAAGGATCTCACAGTTCAGAACTCAATAAGTGTAAAAGAAAAATTTTATGTATATATATCTCATAATCAAGATGTGAAATTTAGTGGCTCTGTGAAATCATGTCCTGTTGGTAGGCATAAACAACATTTGTTTAGTGGGATTTGGTAAAAAAACACTGCCATGAAAGCAGAGTAAAAACTGGCACACTTTTAATCGAAAAAGTTTAGAAGCCATGTTTTTCTAGCATCTAATTCTAGACTTCAGCTATAAGTACTTCATTTCCTGCCCTCTGCAGGGAAGGTGTTTGCGTGTTCCCATGTAAACCTGAACATACCTTAACCTGTTGAACTCTATGTTGTAGAGGTTTTCCCCCACCCCCAATGGATTATAACTGTGACAATCACTTTGACCAACAGGCATCAAAATTGCAAAAATAAAGTCTCATTGCTGGATCCAGGGACAGTCACGTCTTTCCTTATCCTTCCGTTCTCTTTCTTTCTTTTCCCTTTTGCATTTTCTTAAGTGATATTACTATAGATAAGAACAACCAAAATCGCCATGTGGCTACGTACATCCTTTCCATTGCATCCAAATCATTCTGAAATACACCAATATAAGAATATATATTTATAAACACCAATCATTCAGTGTCATTGCATTCTAGTCTACCTTCAAAGGACCTATCAACAACAATCTGAGTTAACCTCACCTTCAGAGAGAGGTCATAGAACTAAGGAAGATGATGACAGTGCTTTAGCCAGCTACAAAATGCTAGAGCATGATCACGCTTAATCACTATGGAGTGGTGAAGCTCTGGCCCTCATGTCAAGTTTTACACCATGGTAACTGAATGAACATAAGCCGTGCTGGTTGTACCAAATGTAGAATGGGAATATATACCAGACTTCTAGCTGTGTGACAATTCCATCTGCTCTGGGTTTATGTCCCAAAGCCACATAATGACAAGACCAGTAACTCATATTAGCTCCTTTTCATGTAAGGGAAAACCTGAATATGTGAGTCAGAGGCAAGACACAGACAATTCAGTCATGTTTTTCCAATAGAATCAGGACTTCAGAGTCTCTGTCATTAGACATTGCCTAAGGTAACTCAAACTTTAGCACTGAAATAAAGCATATTTATACACGTGTGTACCTGCAGGAATGCATACTAGATTCTCTTGACACAGACAGATGGACTTCAGACACTTTGGGGTCTTGAGACCTCCTTCATAAGACTGCTTTCTAGAGCATGCAGTTAAGGAAGACCCACATTGCCCTGACTGAAAGAGAAGCAGGATCTTCTACAATGCCTAACACGATTGTTGACAGCTGTTTGCGCAACTGAACCTTGTTCAAAATGTCTAGCTTAGAGAATTCCCTTCTGAAGTTCTTTCTATCATCAGCCAAAAAATAGGCTTCTCCTTGGGAAAAACAATTCACAAGATATGTGAGCAGTGGAATTTTCTGTGTTCTCTTGGAGTTGTCAGGGTAATGAAATCCCAACTACAGGCAATTAGACACCACTTTGCTCACCTGAACGAAATCTTTTGCACTGTGAAGAGAATAAGGGGAATTCACAAGGCCATGGGAGAAAGGCGGTTGAAGTCTGGTATCTGTGTTAAGAATCATTGTGTGTTTCTGGTGGGATTTTTTAAAAGCTGACAATTTTACCAATAATTTTCATGAGTAATAATTTCTTTAGCATCAACAGAGAATGTTCACATGAACTAATTCAGTCTTCCATGTGTTTTGAAGGGTCAGACCCTCTGTTGGGATGAAACAGAGGGAGAGAAAGTGAAGAAATAGAGAGAAAGCAGCAGGTGGTAAGGAAAGATTGTCCAAAAGCAGAGCTACCACCACCAGAATAAACATTTTTGTCTTGAGCAGGAGATCTGCACTAGGGGCGGCTGTTCATTTATGCCCCTCTGGTGTCCCCAGAGTAAAATCAAATGTTTGTACATCTCTGCTCCAACTGAGGGGCTGGAAGACTCATGTAGTGAAGATAATATTGCCTTCCCTTTCTCTCTCCCTCAACTCTCAATTAATTATATATTGCACTTAGAAGGCAAAATTAACGGCTCTGCTTCCCAACATCAGCTCTGGTAACTAATGAGAAGGGTAAAGAGCTGTATGACCAACTTACTGCTTCTTTACACAGATCTCACTGACACGGGAGATGTTAACTCCTGAAAGGATGGACACCCTGAGCTACAAAGGGAAACTTCATACATAGCTTTTAAAAGTTGTCAGTGGGTCAGTAGCCACTCCAGTATCACTGAGTGAGATACCTGTGATATTTCATTGGTTCTTAAAGCCATCCAGTCCCTGCAATTACTTTTCAGTACCACTGTAATTCTTCCTTCCCTTGTTCTCTCTTTCTCTCTCCCTCCATTTCTTCCTTTCTTCTTGTCTTTCTTCCTCTATCTCACCTTTCTTTTTACATTCTTCCTCTCATTCTTGCTAAGGATTTTTGACTCCTCAGATGCAGTCCCATGGTATTGCTCACAGTGGACTGTAGTGTACACAGCTTTCATGCCATTGCCATTAGAAACCTACTATGTATGCGACTCCACTTGCCTCCCAAAATATCTCATCTTCTAAGATGTGGTATTTAGAAATCCCACCTCCTGAGAGCAGTTTGAATTTAAAGAGATAAATGGAATTAAAAAAGAGAAAGCTAAGAAGATTTTAAAGCATATTGGATTCTGCTCTTTATAAATTAAATTTGACAAACTTAAGATTTGCATGTTCCCTTTGCGTAAGCCAAAAAGCCACTGAAATATAGTTATAAAACTTTAAAAATTATCCCACAGAAGTAGTGTTTTAAGACAAGTAGTTGAATCTAAGATTCAGTCTTGTGGAAGTGCAAACAGCATTGACTTTATGTGTTAGATGAAAGGAAAGGGTGTTCACTGACATGGACAGACAAGAACTCCTTGATCAACTCCTTAACCTTTAGCCACTTGAAAATGAGGCTAATGAAATATTGTAACAAAAAGAGGATTGGCTTTGGAAAAAAAACCTTAAGCAGAAATAAGTAGGGGCTTGATAATACTGTTAAAGAAATTTCAAACAAGTTTCAGGAAATGTTAAGATTGCATTGTTCTTAGTACAAAAACATTACTTGAATATCAAGTGTCTTTTTTGTGTAATTAAGAGAGATGAGGTTTCAGTGAACACCCAGGTTTGGGCAAAACCTCTGAAAGTGTTGGAGAATAATATGAAATTTTCAATGTAATAGTGTAGAGTAAGACAGTTAATTTGAGCTCTCAAAATAAAAGGTCGCTTTAGCTTCTGTGTTAGCTGGGCTCAGGTTCTGGGAAAAAGCCATGACAGTACTTAACTGACCTGGCCTGAGGTTTCAACAATCCTGATTTTGCCTTGCTTTTTGGTTTTGGTCATGTTATTTATCCCACTTGCCTCAGAAACCAGACAAAACCCTGTAATTCAGTTCCTATTTATTGTCCACTTGTCAGTGTATTTCTCAATCACTGGAAGTATGTAGCTATGCATTTTAACTACTTTTCTGAAAATATTATTTATTTTTTTTTAAACACAGGTGTTCTCTCAGGAACAAATTTTCCAGGTGAGCATGTATTTCTGAACTGCATGACCTGGTTGTCAACAGCCCAAGGAGGTACAACCCCTCTACTTCTTTTTTCTGTAATGAAGTCTTCATCTGGCATTGCACATTTTTAATGTCCTTTAATGATCATGACGGAACCTTTGTCCTTTGGCAACCAGTAAATTTGTTCATATATGAATGCCACATGTTCCTGTATTCTAGATATATATTGCAGTCCGCACTGTTCAAAAACACAGCTGTAAACTGAAAGACAGCACATGCAAAGTTATACCTAGAGAAGTGGAGCCACATATTAATTTCTGACAGGAGTCTCATGGCACAAGTCAGGCCAGAATGAGATTCTGCTATATGCTTTGAAAGTGGCCTCCTTTACCTGCTTTTGTAATAGAGCATCGTGCACCAGGCTGTAACTGTGGATGATTTCTGCAATGCACCAGGGCAGTGTGTTAATTCTGTACAGTTAGTTAAATTCTGGGAAGGAAATCAAATTCTGAAAATGTTGTTTTCTCCCATGAACAGCAAAAACCAATGCTCCATCTGTGATAGGTGCTTAGTGTCACTTAGGGATACTATCTACTTTTTGTCAAGTTCTCTGCTCAGGCTGTCTTTTCTTTTAGCTAACCTCAAAGATGACCTGTTTTCTCTTTCCTACTTTATGACACTTAGACAAGCTGAATAGAAAATCAAAAGCAAGAGAGGTGTTTTATCAAGGCACTGCTGTTTTTCAACCTTTCTCTTGTTTTTCTTCTGCAAAACAGCAACTTGCCAAAAAGCAACATTTGATAGACACTAAAACATGAAGAGCAGACATCTCATCTACATTTTAATGAAGAGTAAACAAGTGGGACATTTATGTAAAGAGGGTATTAAACTTCCCACTCCTTTCTCTCCCTCCACATGTTCTTTACTACTGTAGTTTTGTAAGGGAGGAAAGGGTACAGGTTTTATTTGGGTTTTGTTGTTTGTTTGTTTGGTTTTTTTCTCCTGCTTTCCTGATATTTATTTTATAAACAGTTAACTCTTTGGGAGTCTGAGTTTTAATAATTTCCTTCTACTCTGGTGGAAAAGCTTCTAGCCTGTCTTTCTTGAGAAAGTACACTGCGGGTGGCAGTGAAGGAATGTGGCTGCTCTTAGTGCTGTCTGGCAGTTCCCTGTGCATGGACCTCGAGTGAGCAGTAGCTGCAGACCCTATAGACTGTTTTACAGTGGCCTTACCTTGTGGCACAAGTTTTGCATTGCTAGCATGAGTGACCCAAGCCATAACCCACCCCTTCTACTCTTCAGCTTTGCACTTGGAGTATTACTTTATGGAGAATTTCCATTAGATCTGAATCTTTGTTACTGTTATTTTTCTGATCCACCTCTGTAGGAAGTGTTACCCTATTCCCAGGAGCATATTCATGGATATGCAGAGGACAGGGCAGAAGTTAAAATCAGACTTGCAGTGTATAAAATGGAAAAAAATCCTTCTGCAGAATGTGATATTTTTTTTTTTTTTTTGCCACAAGTCCATTTGGTGCATGCTTGAGAGAGTCTGAGCCAGGAAATGGAATAAGTCTCTGCAGACATGGCAGGTACATTTGGTGCAATAGAGGTAGCATGACAGGGCTCTATTACAGTAAATAATACAACTCCAGAAATAACCTATGCGGAACGTATTGCTTCTGCTGCACATGTCAGGGAACGGACTTTGATCGATGTTGTTGCAACACAAAACCACATACTAAAACTTTTTAATTATGATGACAGTGTAAAAGTGTAGATGGTGCTCACTGGCAGTGTTCATAGCCCTTATAATTAACAAATGGACAGTGCAGATTAATTCTGCATGCTCTTCATGTTTCACAATTCTTTCTAGTTGCTTTCATCAGCAGGTATGGAAGCAATAAGGCACAAGAGAGGGCCTGGTTTTCATCACCTCTGGGGTGTTAACAGGCATCCTCGAGGGGAGTGATTATCTCATGATAACCACACCACCTGGAGCTACCATATTGCTTCTATAAAAATTCGTTAATGTAAGAGAAAAACTTGTACTTTTGTGCTAGAGGATGGAGTTAGGAGTTCAGAATGCTAAAGAGCTTTATCAGGAGCTCTAGTTTGCCTCTATTGAATTCTGTGTAAGAATATTCACTAGGCTACTGCGCAGCTTTCTCAGTTCTGTAAACTAGACCACTGCTTTAGCAATACTTTTGCAGCAGCCTAGTATGAGAGTCAACAATTAAAAAGAGATGGCACAACCGTCAGAGAACAGAAAGTCATATACCTCAGATTGCCTTCTCAAAGGGAATATCACAGAAGATATTCTACATACAGTTTTTCAGAATAAAAGGCACAAGGAATTTGCAAATCAAATTGGATAGGAGTGTCTATAATTTTAAATTTTAAATGGAATAATTTCTATTTAGCAGTGCATTTGGAGTATATTTAATTTGAATTTATCAGAAAAGTATAGAATGAAGTACATGGGAATACAATAGCTCATTGTCTGCTGTTCTCTAAGATAATGTACCAAACTGTTATCTAATGACTTTGATGTTAATGGCATAGTACACTCTGCCTGACCTCTTCAGTGCTGGATGGATGTGCATGTGCTTTTTCTGTCCATCAGGTTTTATGCTTCACTCTCAACTTTCCTGTGAATCTTTTATCTTTGCTTCTGCTTCATTTCCTCTTTAGTAGGAGGGCAGATTTTTTTTTTTTAAATTAAGAATTTAATTCTACACTTGTAAGGATAATTTCTTGGAATTAAAAATCCATAAATTTTGAAGAAACTGCTAAATTACTGATGTTGTGACTATCTACTTCCATCTCCAGTGTATTTCTTGCTCTTTCATAGAAGTTTTTCCATCTAATGAAATTTGGCTTGCCTGTCACACTGAAACACTAGGAGACACACCAAAAGCATATTTTCAAACCTCCTTTTGCTTACTAATTCCTAACTTAACACCTGTAGCATTTTGTGGATGTAAAGACGAACCTCAGACTTTGCAGATGGTGGTGGGAGCCATGTAGACAGTCAAGAGACTGGCCCAGGGAGTACAAAGTGGCATGGCTACCATGGCACAGAAGGGTTTAATTTATAGCTGTCTCCTGCTCACCATGTTTATTGCAGTTAGCGCACATAAAAGCTAAGGTGAGCTCATCTTTGGGGACAGGGAGAACCTGATGATCATTTGCTTGTACAGTGCCTCTTAGACACTTGGAGTCCAACTTTAGTGCCTAAAGCTGGGAAGGCAACTTAGATTTGTTTTTCATAAATGTGCAAGGCACTCTGAAATGTTGATTTCCCTGTCTAGACCCCAAGTATCTGTGCTCTACAAAATACATAGCTGTTTAGGAGACATCACCTGCTCTTGCTAGACTGGAGCTTATGGCACAACTGAAAAGGTGTTTATTCTGTTAGATCATAGCCATGGGGCAGGACAACAATATATTGTTGCTTGCATAGCAGCAGCAGTTCTTATTGTGTACACAGTGGTGGTCCAGGCAGATTCCTTTCTGTGATGCAGGGAATGGCTAGACCAGAAAGCTCTTCTGTGAAGGCCGCTGAGGCTTGCGTTTTGTAAGTGGACTTGTGTTTTTATCAATGATGATGAAATTACAAAGAACTTTGACATTCTGTGTGTGTAGGAAACCATCACAGAGAAAGGAGTCAAAAACATCTTGTGCAATTCCTTATTTAGTTGCCCAGGTAGTTGCAGGGAAAGGTGAAGATATATTTTTGCAGATTTCTGGTATTACAAGAATTTTGTGGGATATTTTCTGTGGCTGTTAACACCTAATGCAAAAGAAAATAACTGTATAACTGTTCAGACTTGCACTTGAGAGCATGGCTGTCGTTTATAACACTTGGCATGTGCAAGTGAAAAGCGTTGTTTTTGTGGCTTGATCTAGGTCACCATTCTGGCTTAGAAAAGTAGTTATACAAGATACCACCAAAGAAGGTCTTCTGGGTATTTCTTTTACCCTAGACAGAGTTTAGGAGCAGCAGAACGTCTTGTCTCTTGATGAACCCACCAGCTGCTGGAACAGAAATGGAATCAAAAGTAAATTCTTTTCAAGATCTTAATGAGACTTTACTATTATGTTCAGGATTGGAAAAAGGACTGAACTGGAGACATGAGAGCTCCTGTAAGATTGGTACTGACAGGGGTTAAATGAGCCTGCAGTGGAGAGCCAGGCACCAGCAGGGACCTGTCTAACTGTTTGGTTTCTCAAGACTGCTGTAGAGCAGTTGTACCTTATGATTCATGTCCAAAGGAGTAATTTCTTATAAATTCCAGAAAAGACTTGGCTTTTCTTCTCTCTTTCAAGGTACCTAATGACAAGCTCTTTTAGATTGCCATGGAATGCCATCACTTAGTGTTGGTCCTTGTTTCCTATAATTTCCAGCCCCTGACTGCAGAGAGGACTCTGCAGCCTGGAAATACGACATTAGCTGATGTTTAAGGCATAGTGTAAATGTAGTATCCAGTAACCAAATATGATTAATTGCTAATGCCAGTCAATCAGCATGGGTTTGTTGTTTCACTCTGTTACTGGTTTACTCTTTTTCATGTGTTGGTCTAGATCTGAAGACTGTGTTGCCTTTAAATGTCACTACATAGACAGTCAATTTACTGCATGGCATGTTTGTCCTTCCTAGATTTTTAGCCTGACTGATACTATTAGTTTCTCTGACTTTTTTTTTTTTTTCCTTTTTAAGAAGAGTTCAGACTTTCCCTGTGAAATACTATTTTGTTCAAAATCTGGTGTTTGCAGCTTTCACATGCTAGATTATATGGTTCATGAGTTCTGCAGTGTGAGATTTTCTTCATTGTGTACCATAGCTCATGGTGAGCTTCACAGATCTTGAACAGCTCTGCCTTTGATGGATGTTAGAACATTTTCTCGGTGGCTGCCTTTTATTAGTTTCAAAAGATAACAGTCTGTATAGCCACACACTCAGGTGTTTGTGTGTGAAGGGCAGCAGGAGGAAAAATATGAAATCTGCTCTTCACCAGATTTTGCCCTTCAGAATATTTGCATCTGCTTGGTATGGTATTTAACTTAATAGTGAAACTGTAGGAAGCCAGAAGTGTCTCCCTGATACAGAGATAGGAGCTGCTGAGACTGAGTTTGTTAATACTTTCTGAACCACCAAGTCCCTCTCTGCTCAAAAAGTATAATAATATTCAACCCCAAAGAGTTTTAAGATTAGTAATTTTAAAGAAAGTTACCACTTACTTTGATGGAAATTCAGAATTCCTTTGTTATGCCTGAACATAGGTTGTTTGGATACTGGAGGAGCCCTTTCAGGCAACTGAACTGTCTTTGCTTCATATGTCTGTTTCTAGATCAGCCCAAAGTGGGAGTAGCATAAAGGTATGGTTCTTGAGACTGAAGGCTGTGCATGGAGTAAAGCCATTTAATGTGTGCAAGAGCATTGCTGCATATTCTTGAGCACCATCTGCTGGCATTTTCTCATCTAATCAATTTGCATAATTGGAAGGATCTGTCTTTATAGAATGTTCCTGAAAGAGGCAGGAGCTGAAGCCCTCAGGAAAATAAAGTCTGTTGCTTATGCATGCTTGGAAAGAGGCCATGTAGAAAAGGTCTGGAAATGGGTTTGGAAAAGACTAGCAAGATGTTGCATGAGAAAGCTCTAAATGCAGCATGAAGATTTGTACTGTGATGGGCAATGTCTGGAGTAAGGATTTTGGCATTGCCCATCTCTTTATTCTGCATCAGGTGTGATACCAACCATCTCTTGCCAAACCATCCAGGCCAAGGAAAGGGACGGTAAGTGGTTTCCTATGAGTTATTCAGCAGTCAGATGCTAAATGTTGAAGATGCCAGATTTGTTTAAAAACCTCTTGAGAAAACTTTCAGAGTAACGTGAGCAGGAGGGCAGTAGACATGAAGGAAGGAATGTTAACATTAATCTATTTTGGCTCTTTGATGCATGGATACTCAATACCCACATGTCCTCTTTCAAGATCTAGAAACTCAGTACAGTCTCCAAAGCACATCTGAAGAGATTTTCAATAGTATAGCCAATATTAAAACACTTATACACAGGCAAATTAGTTTTAAAATACTTATCCCAGGTGCAGATACCTGCGCAAACACCTGTGAAGTCTTCAAAACCCTTCCAATATTTTGGCTGTTTAGCCTCATCAGGTAGCAATGTTGACTAGCACCTGTGTGGCCCACCAGTTACTCTGGTTTAGTCTCACTTCATGAACATGTAATCCCATAACAAAATAACAACAAAACTGATTTCTATATTTCAGAAAACTAAGCTGCTGCTATATATTTGTGCATTCTTAGTGCCTTTAATGTCTCCAAACGTTACTAATGTTATTCTGAATCTTGTGCTGGTATAAGGACTCCTTAGTGGCACCTGCTGTATTTTGTACTTAGGATTTATGGCAGTGAAAGGAAAACAAAGATGAAAACAACACAGTGACTGCTGTTTCCTGCAGAAGGCCTTATTTTTACTGAGGTTCCCTAGAGTTCAGTGAGGTGTCAGACATTGCTTCACCCTGCTCTATCCCTTGATAGTTTTTTACACAGCTACAAAATGCAACTATTAAAATTTTAAAATGTACCAATGACTACAAGATCTGAAGTAATCATGGCTCAATATTTTTTTCAGACTTCTCTGGAGAAGTTAATTTCTGGGAGAATAGATGTACATGAGGAAGAAATATTACATAGTCACTATTTAAAATACCAAACCACCAATGATGATTTTAGACCCATGATTCTTTTTGATGCAGCTCCTTATTTAAACTTCAAGGGGCATCTACCTCTTCTCAGGAGTTCAGTGCTTTTCCTGGAAGCAGGATGAGTACTGACATTCAATACCATTGGGTATTCAAATGATAATGCAACTCTATTCAGATCCATTTAGAAAGAATATTTATTGAACTAAAAGAATAGTCAAAAATACGTACCATATTCTTACTTATACTTCTATGGCATATGCAAGTGTAGATGCCTCTTACAAAATGTGTGCTTCTGCTTTTTTATCAGCCTGATGCAGCTAGACCTAGCAATACATTTTCCATTTACAAGGAAGATAGAATAACCCATTAAATCTAAGCTTTTTAAATAACAAAATGCTTAAAACTCCCCAACACTAATAAGTACATCAGAATAGTGCATTGTCTATCAAACACAAGATTACAACTGAAAATTTAGCCTGATTCCCATCTCCAAATTCTCCATATTTTTTCCAGTCAATTGCTTTATTTTCCAGTGTAACATGTCACCATAAGGAACTGTGGCAGTCCAACTAGTGATTAAATTTGAATTCAAATCCTTCACACATCTCTTGGGTTTTGTGTCCTTTTCAGTGAATAATATTTTCCTCAGTTTTGAGAGGAAAGTACTTTTACATTCCTATTTCTGTGTGTGGAGAAGGGTGGAAGGATACAAGCAGCATCAGTATTGTTTATAATCATTATCACTGGTAAGTAAGGTATGTTAAGCTCTGACATCTTTAGCCTTCAGATAAAACTGCTTTCACAAACCAATTTATGATGCCTTGTCCTGGGAGCTTTATGTAGAGATGGAAGAATGTTAATGTAATAAAAAAGGAAGGTAGGTTAATGGTCTTGTTACTCCTGAACTTCAGTTGTACAGTGCATTTGTCTTCTTTACTCATTTTTTTCTAACCAATGTAGAACTATGGAGTACTATGTGTTTGTACCAATTTTTTGTTTGCTGAAGGTGCACCAACAGTTTGTTGCAAACATGGGTTTTCTCTGAGGAAAAGGAAGACTTTTCTAAGTGTTACTGATGAATAGTAACTGCTTACGTGGATATCATTAACCCCTGTGTATGCAATGCAAAGCTTGCTTTCAAGACTTAAGAAAGTGCATTGAATTTATGAGCTTAAAACCAAACCAAACAAAAAACAGAGGTAAAAGAACCATCAGATTTCCATAAAAATGTTACAATTAATTAGTCGTGAGACAAAACTAATATAAACTATCTGGAATGGTAGTGTTTTGCAAATGCCAAAATGAGGACTGTGTGCCATATCACTTTCTCTTAAGCAGGTAAAATAGAGGTTAAGCTGGACTCAGGGGGACCAGGCCCTGTGCTGACCCAAGGCCACTGGCATAGAGGTGCCTATAAGACTGCTCAGACTGAGGCTTTTTCACAGGTAAACCAATGGGTCCAGAATCTGCTTTTTCCTCTTATCTGAAGACTATGGCTTATAACCTTATGTCAACTTCAAAGACATTTTGTCAGCACAGCACAGCTTCTCTGCTGCCATTTAAGGTAAGGCAGTAAAAGTTTTTCCTGACTTGACAATCCTCAGACTTACCAACCTTCCAATTTTACCTCATTAGAGAGGAGATCTAGAAGGGTTGAGTGTTTTCTTGCCAGTATAAAAGCTGCCTCCATTATTGCAAACAATAGACAGTTAAAGAAAATTAAACAACCTAATGCTACACAAAAAAAAAAATGCAAAGAAGAAAAAGACATTAAAACTAGGACATTGTGGCAACTAATACTGCTGAGTATTGCCAGCACTATAAAACAAGTCTTAAAGCAGTTAAAAGTTAAATTACATAACTCAAGACTGCTGCAGCCTGATTGAAAATGACTGGAATTAATGGGAAGGCTCATGTTGTGTGTCTGCATTAAGAGAGGCAAAAAGACCAGGCTGGAACACAGGCTTGCATTGTTTAAACTTGTCACACATTTGTCTGCTCACACAGCTGACTGTTCCCCTCAGCTCAGTGTCCGAAACCAGATCCATATGACCAGAAAGAAGACAGTCTTTAAGCCAGGTGTCATAGACTGGTTATGTCCACCTTACTCTGCAGTTAGTCCAAGGGCTCCCCTGATTCCATGTGGTGCCCTGTGTGGACCCAAAGTGTAATTTTTAACTTGTGTGTTTTTTTGGCTGACTGTTTTTCAGATCAAAGTGTTCCTACATACATGAGAGCAGCTATGACTTCACCTCATGAAAGCAGCTGTGCATGTTGCATTCACTGAGTGGTCACAGCAGGCAACCTCTTGTTGCACCTGTGAAAAAGTGCCAGTTTTGGCAGGACATGGATGGGTCAGCACAAGACCTGGTCAGCCTAAGTTCTTCACAACCTCTGTACTAAATGCTGAAGAGGAACTAAAATGGCATGAAGGACTTCATTTTGGCACTTGCAAAATATCGTGTGTGTGTATATATATATATATATATATATAAAAATATATAATATAATATAATATATTATATATAATACAATATTATATGTATACATATATATTATATATACACACACACACACATATATATATGAAATATATATATATATATTATATATTATATTTATTGGCTTATATAATTTTCTTATGAGTAGCTGGTGTGGGACATAGCCTGGAAATGGGAGACACTGAGGAACCAAAGGAGTGTAGCTGCTGTGGGGTGCCAAGTGAACCTTAGTTTTTGGAGAATGGAGTGGAAATGCCAGCCCCTGTGCTGGTGGAGTTTCCAACTGACTTGTAAACTGGGGAAGAGCATCCTAGAGCCGAAGGTAAGCTTGGTTAGTGAGATAAAATGCTAGCAATGGGGAGGAGCCAGATACCTGTCCACATCCATGATATCAAAAAAAGCTGCAACCTCCCTGAGTCCTTCTTGGTCTTTTCTGGTCTCCATCTTGAAGTCTTCAGCCCATTGCTTAACTGTCTTTGCACCTTTCCTTTTATCCCACAGTGTTATTGCCATATCCATTTTAAAATCAAATTTTGTTACCCTTCTTCCTCCACACACCATGTGAAAAGAAGGAAATGACCTTTTTTATTTGTAGTCTTTGAATAAAATCAAACTATACATATTCTTCTGAAGAGTGCTGAATGACTCTGGAAAAATTCCTGTCTACTTTATAGCTAAGCACAAAGACAGTTGTAAGCAGGGTATAGGTATGATAGAGCTTGGACAGAGGGAGATTTGGGCTGGCACTGAGCTTTACTGCATTCTAAAATAAGAAGGTTCTTGTCATGACAACAGCTTATTTCTGTGTCCTGATCTGTCAGATCAGGGTCTTATCACTGAACCTCATCTTGAACCTGAATGGCAAATTCTCATCCCAAACCAAATCCTGCTGAGAACAGACTGGTATTTGTGATCTCTGACCCTTTCCCCAGATAATATATTCTGTATTCCAGTAAAAGCAAGTTGCAAGTGTCTGTGGTATGTTCCAGGAAATCAATGTTTTTTTGAGGAGGTAAACTAACTTTTCTAGCTCCTCTGCCCTCGTCTGAAGTTGGAAAAGACCTCAAAGATCATAGAGTCACACAGTTAGCCCACACTGCCAAGTCCAGCACTAAAACCTGTCTCTAATGTCAAATTTATGTCTTTAAATACCTCCAGGTATAGTGACTCAACTAGTATCCCTGGGTAGCTTCTTCCAATGCTTGAAAATCTTTTCAGTGAATAAATTTTTCCTAAAAATGCGTGACCGCGCTCCTCTTCTGCTCTCCCACAGCCCTGCTGGGTGCTGGCATACTTTATGGAATTCCTCTCATGTTGTTGAAGAGGTAGTGAGGAGCAACAAAACCCGCTCAGGTGCAGTGAGTCACTTTTGCATTGATACTACCTTTGTTCAATGCTTCATTTTGTAAATCATTGTGGATTGATCAGGGAGCACATTTTTCATGACTTAATGGGTGGCATTATTTGCTTCTGAGTTTAACAGTTCTCTAAAGCCATCAGTGACTCTTGGGCTATAAATGGAATGCTGCTGGTAGATTTGCTTCTTTGGATGCCTTTAGAAATCCCACCTTTAGCTCCAACAATAACTTACTAAGTGAGAGGGATGGGAACTGGGTTTATGCTGCTGCTGGTTAGTACAAAACCTTCCTATCAAACACACATTACCGTGGAAATCTAGGATTTAGAGGGTCATTGGTAGCAAGGTAACCATCAGAAAATGCTACAGTTTGGCATCACAAAAGTAGCCTCAATCTATGAAGCTTAATCTTGCAAGCAGTGATTCATAGGTACACCATTAAAAAAATGTGGCTCTGCAATAGTGAAGCAAGTTCAAGGCTTCTGCAAAGGGGGGAAGAATAATCTCGGTGCATGAGAGAAGAGCAATGTGTAATGTATCAAGGAAAATTCAGGCTGGATTTGAGAGAAACCTTTTTAAATGGTAGAAGCAATGAAGCACTACAATAGATTTTCTGGGGTGGATATGGATCCACAGAACTGGAAATCTTTATGAACTGATGAGACAAAAATATGAGATAGGACATCACTGAAGCTGATCTTGCCGTGCCATAGGACAAGCTAGATGACCCCCTGAATTTCCTTTAGATTATTTTTATCTAAAAGGGTAGTTTTTATTGCATGGCTCTTGGTATTTTATGCTTTGCATGTAGTACTGCATTCTGGAAACAAGGACTGTAGCTGTCACTTCACACTGCGATTCAGAAGATGAATTCTAAAATGTGGCTAATCAAAAAGAAATAAAGTAAGTTCCAAAGGCAGAAACGGTAATTTTGAGTCACGCCTGTGTTTGTGAATACTATTTATTGACAAAACTAGAGAAGTCTAAAATATAGGGTAGAGGAACTTCTCTCTGTTGAGTGTACATACTGTCATGAAACTTTCATTCCAATAAGAATTAAATTTTTCTACAGGCAGAGATTTTTAAAGGCTTCCCAATGCCGAAAAATATGGAGGCTGTTGTCGGTGCATATTTATTTATCCTTTTTTTTCACCAGGGAAACACTTTTACAGTCTTTATAGCAGTGCTTTAGAGAGTTTAATACGATTGAGATGCTGTAGGCAGGGGGAAAAAATTGTGTTTTGGAGGTGGAGCTCCCAAAGGAAACGGAGTTCTGGTTTCAGCTATATTTTCTTGCTAGAATCCTGCTTTTTAGATAAATATCAGACAAGAGTTTGTAGCCAAAAATAGAAGCAGATGCTGAAAATAATTTTAATCGCTAAAGCAAGATACAGAAACAGCAGGATAGGAAAGTGGTCCTAGGTGGAGCTAATAAATCCATGTCTGACAGCCAGATACATTTGAGTGTACAAATTATGATCTTTTATCTAGGGAGATTTTTTGAGCAAGATTCAGGTTTTAATGTGCTTGCCTTCTTGTGACAATTAGAAGGAACTGCATTATTTGTTGCAGTGAGAGGGTACTGAGCAAAGGTCGCCAAGTGCTGTCTTCCACACTGCACTGTATTCACCTTCGGTAGCAAATAGCATGCTCCATTTTAAACAAGAAAATAGAGGTAAATCACAATAGCTGAGAAAGAATGGAAGCACACACAGGCTCTTCTGAGTGTTGATGAACACTGAATGTCATGCTAAGAAAATGGCTAAAAGACAGTAAGCAATAAAAGTGGCATGTCCTATTTGCATTTCTTTGTGTATTTTAAAATACAGTTGTTCTATTCTTATGTTATTGTTGAAATACATGGATATTTAAGTCACAGGAATAAAACAACACAAGAAATGCACCCCCTCCTTCCCCTATACCATCCATTTCAGCGATTAAAGTAGTGTGATACTTTGATGTTTTAAATTCTAATTCCTTTGCTGTGATTTTTATGGTTGCTTTGAAGGTTACTTTGTTGCTTTTTTGTATTTTTTTCCTAATAGTTTTATCAAGAGATGCTTCTATTACAGCTAAGGCACTTAAAGGAAATACATTATTTAACTCTGAAATGGAACGAGAGAAAATGTAAGACTACGATGCATTTTCTTTGTCATTCACAGACATAATAGAACAACTCAGAAGACAAAAAAAAAATAATGCAAGAAACTACACGCTGTCTTGACTTATCTGCTAGCCACATCCAGATGTGGTCCTTCCACCTTTAGCTGACACTAGCTTTGTTTCCAGAATACAAACAAGTAAGTAGCTTATATCTGTGTATTATGAAGGGGGGAAAAAAGCAAGGTACTGATTTAAAAAAATGGCCGAACAAACTTACTGCTTCTGACGGTTGAAAACAGTCTTTCTTTCTAACTGCTGCCATGCATTTATACTATGCCAGCCATTCTCAACCCAATGCATTTTATTATAATAATAATAATTGTTCTTTATTGCAGTAACATGTAAGGATTCCAAATAGGGTTCAAGACCCTATTATTATAGGCACCATCCATGTGCATAATAAAACCATCTCTGCTGTAAAGAGCTTACGATCTTGACATATGACAAGGCATAACAGTAAAAGAGAACAAACAATTGCAGGGGAGGGGTGGAAGAGAAGATATCTAGAAAGCCAATACACAGGGTAAGCTAAGTAGCAATGTCTGAACACTAACTGATTAGCTATTGTCAAGGGCTTTGTATAATCTGAAGAAATAACTTTTCACTGTGCCTTCCATGTCACTTAGTTTCCTGTTTATAAAAAGCAAATGTGGTTGTTACACCTCTTGAATAAACTGCTGGGGGGAGTGGGGAAAGGAAAGCTGCAAGATGGAAATTTTATAGGATCTCTAAAGGATAAGATATAAGGGTATGGGAACTTGGTGCCAACCATACCCAATACCTGTACCCAAGTACATTAAGGGAAATTTCACTACTTTAATCTTAAAAAAAGTCTAAAAGAAAGCAGGATCACTTTTGATGTTAATACTTTTATCATACACCTATTGCAGATATGAGGAAAAAATGCATATATCCACACTTTGTGAAATATCTTTTTTTTCCCTCTTGTTTAAGAGGTTTTAAATAGTGAACATAGCAATTTGGAAGCATGGTAAAAAGAGGCTGAAATAGCTTCTTTGACTGAAATGCAGAGATCGAGATCTCAATTTTCTCTTCCTATTCTTGAATTACATGATCATAACACCCCTTCCCAGAACAGAATTTGTATGGATTTCCTATAATACACATGGGTGCTAGCATCCTGTAAATTTTCTGCTAGTCAATTACTATATGAGCATATAAATGAGAATGGATTACCATAGACGATGTGAAAGTAGAAATAAAGATAGCTGCATTTTTCTTTTCTTGTCTCAGCAAAACCTTGAGAGAAACTGTAAGTATTGGCAGCTCCTCAGTCAAAGCTTTCAAATGTAATGTTTCAGAAATATTATTATTTGCTTTTTTGAAGTGAAAAAGAAGTTGGGGAAAAATATGTGGTAAATAAAGTACATTAATATGCCAAAAAATATGTAATTTAATAATGTTCCTCCAGGATGTATATAGAGAATTAGTATAAGGCTATTAAGTCCTGCCTGGGCCAGGAAGAACTGTGCTTGATGGAGAAATTCCGTGATGCCTTTGCAAGTTGCTCATGTTCATGATGGCTCAGACAGCTCCCGGAACTTTTCTGTAGTTTTCTCTTTTTCCCAGGCAGTACTGCCTGTTCCTCACTAGCACAGGTGCATTTTGCCATCGACACCACTTGGAGTGGTGCTGCCAAGAGTCCTCCTGTCACATGAAGCTGTACAGTGATAGAAGAAGTGCTGGGGGTGCCTCACACAGAATGTCAGAGAGTTACCTCAGGTGTCTAATGCTGAACTGTGCTGAGGATCTGTTGGCTGTGGGGTGGGAACACCAGGTTGGGAGCTGTGACTGTGGTTGCCTCTTGGGGACTAGGAAACTCCTATGAGCTGCCTTGAATGTGTGAAGATTGAAGATGCTGAAGTGCCTGCAGAGCTGAGGAGACAGTGTGGCTCCCAGGGCAGAACATGGTAGCAGTGGTGTTGGCAGTGAACAAGGCTCATGGATCCAGTTTTTAATGGCAGACATGGGTTGAGCCACTTTCAGGAGAGCTTTGGTTGAATTTAGGCATTTAGTCTCCTAACTAGCCTGGAGGTGGACTTCTCCAGAGGCACATTCAAGGCAGAGTCGTGTACTTTCTCTCAATCTAAACTCTGTGTAGGCAGTAGAAAGTTATTCAGCCCTGTCTCTGGGGAACAGTCTCATTGAAAGTGAATCTCACAACTTTGTCATCTTGTTTTGTTAATAACATTAGCATAAAATTTTACTGTATGTTAGTATAAAAGTTGCAATAAAACAATGTTTGCAAATAGCTTTTTCCTTTGGGGGAGGAGCAGGGATATGGCTGTGTAATTCGAGCAGGGATATGGCTGTGTAACTAATTGTGCTGTGCATCCATTCTCTGCAGGAGGATATCAGAGGATGGCCTTCTCAATTCCAATAACTACTGCTAGCAACAAGTTTTGCCCTAGTCCAAGATAGCCGTCACCTCCAGAAATCAGTGATTATTGTGAAGTGCTTTTCTCCTTCTACTGAATTTCAATAGCTCTTTGGCAGCTTAATACAGATGTGCTTTAGATGGGCAAAATAAACTGTGATGAATCCTACCTTGGTGCTACCTCCTTTGAAAGGATGTAATGAGTAATCAGCAGAAACTCCGTGGCAAAGCATCAATGCTTTAGAAGAACTTTTCTGAAAAAGCTTTAGTTGGAAAACGGAAATGTGTGGTGTCTCCATCTCTCTGGCTTAATGCGCTAAAAAGCATTAAATACATGAGTCTTAGCTTTTGCTCTTTTCCTGTATTTTCCTCCTGATCAGGTGCTGCCTTCTTTGACGTGATGGCTTTGATGTATTGTTAGAGTTGTTATTTACAGTGACATAGAGAGCCTGGGGAACCAAATCCAGCTGAGCACTAGGCAGTGGCTTGTCTGAGAGGTAGGTACTGCAATGGTCATTCTAGCTACCCTTTTCTCAGATACAACACAACTGTTTTGCTTATGAATTTAAAGTTGCTCTTTTTTTGTTTTCTGTATCACACGTGTACAAGATGTGTACATATAATCTGTACATGGGCACATATATGCTTTTGCCCTCAATCTGTAAAACAAACAAATACCCTTTTCCTGCTCCCCTGATCTATGTTCCACTGTTTTCCACTGTTTTACAAGGTGGATTTTAAGAATTTAGCAGAAAAAATAAAACCCATAGGGAAAAAAGCTAGCTTTCAGTCCAGTCAGTGTCAATTAAAAGGGAGCCTGGGATGCAAATGCCACATCAGCACCAATTTTCTCACTAAGAACTTTAAGATCAGAAGCAATTACCTTCAATAGCACCTTGTTTTTATGTGTCTACCCTTCATAGCCTTGGCTAGTAACTCGGCCTACACCATAATTTACACTGACATCTAATTTCAGTGGATCTGCAAGCAATCTAACTGAAGATGGAGATACTGAGAGTGAGGAGTTCTGCTTTATCACCGCAGACATAAAGATTCATTATTTTTTGCCAATTCAGAAAGTGAGACTTATGGGAATGAAGTTCTTTTTCATGTGTATATGTGCCTGTTTTGCATATCTCATTACTTGAATTATTTCCTGGTTTAGGCAAATGATTGCTGCCTTTAACTAGATGATTAAACACTCTAACAGCTCACAAAGGAAAAAAGAAACAGCCAAGTGCTACTAGCATTCAGTAGATTTACCATTTTCAAGAGTCTCTGCAAAATGAGAGCAAAAGAAAAAGATGCATTCATTGCTAATCATATTCTTTGAAGTATAGTAGAGACCTGGCAATTTTATATTGTGCATGAAAGTAACAGTATTAGAGTAAGATTATTTTAAGTAACACTTTTATCATTTTCTAAGTGACAGAGAGGGCAAGCCTGCCAGCCATGCAAGTTGATGTTTCCTCGTGAAACAATGAAAGAACTCCACAATGATGTGATTAATGACTTGCATCTATTTTCTCTGATCCTCAGACTTGAATATAGAAAGCAGAGCTGATCCCTACATTATTATCCAGCCTCCTATTCAGACCAGGCTAATACCAGCACAACTTCTTTTGTGATGCTTGTTCCCCAAGCCAAGAAATTTGCATATCACAGAGAATAAGGTTATGCAACCCAGTTGTTGATTTTGATGGTGCAAATAACTGTCAGGGTTGTTTTTGTCACAAAGAGGGTGGTTTTAAAGCAGGAGCTAAAAAAAACATGTATTCTTGCTTGTTATTTTACATCATGCAAAACTGCTCATTGTTGTAAATACATAATTAGTAAGAGAAATGCTTGTAAGTTGTATGTCAGCATGTACCTTTCAATTAGTGTTATGCAGATGGTGAAACGAGACTATTGTTACTAAAGGCAACTCTTGCTTCTCTCTTTGAAAATGCAATTGCCCTTACAGCTCTCTTTCACAGAGTGCTTTGAGGTTGTTGTAGGTCACTTTCTTACAAACTCTTGCAGAACAGTTGTAAATGCCATAAATCAAAAGTTTAGGTGACTTATGCTTTTGGTTCATGTTCTTTAAGGTCTGCCTGAGAAAGTGACCCATTTCAAATTGGACCAAAAGACAAAGAGCCTGAACACTGAAGGATGCTCCAGTCACAAGCATTGCATAAGGACCATGACGCTGAGGCTAGTGTACTTGCTGAGCACATGAGTTATCACCTTTGTCCACTTGCACATGAAATGATCACCGTAATGGGAGGGAATAAGGAAGAAAAAAATTTCTGTGAAGAGGGAGAAGAAATACGGGAGGGAGAAGTTCTTACTGATGCCTGTTGTAAAAGTATTGGCTGCAGCTTCTTAAAGTATAAACCAAACTGATGAAGGGATAAAAAATGGACAGTTTTACTGCTTTAGTTTCTTGCCATTTTTCCATGATGGGAATGGAGGTTTTCTAAAGCATAACCTGTGCTACAGAAGTTATAGCAAACAAACAAATAAATACCAATGCAGATGAATATACAAAATTGACTCAGTCAGATTCCTGAGCTCCTAGTACTTAATCTTCTACTGTAACACAGCTGAATTGGCAGAAGTGGAAATGCATTTGGAAAGTTCAAGCATTTTTAATCCTGCTGCATAAATGGAGCTATTAATTCTAAATTACAGGGGGAAAACACTGTTTTATCAGAAGCAACATTAGCACTTTCCCTACAGAAAACATTCCACCTAGTATCATTTAAGCGTCCCTAATTAATTTAATCAAAGGAATAATAATATTAACTTAAACACCAACAGTTAGATGTCCACACAAAAGGTATTTGGAACCAAAATTGTTTCCATCTTTCAAGATGCCTTTTTTTCACTCCAGTGTTATCCTGTCTGCAGGGCAAATGCTGTAAGTATGGAAACATAAATGGCATCAGACCTAACTGCACCTTTCCTATGTACAGACCAAATACTTCTTTTTGCCTTTCTGGAGGGCTGGGAGTGAAACACAACCCTATAACATACTCACAGGGATAGCTTGCACCTGGAAAGTAGGCAAAACTCATCCCTCTCCTGCCCTGCACCTCCACAGGGCCCACCCAGGGAGATGTTCCAAATGGTCTCTCTCCCCTCATCCAACTTCATTAACTAGGTCCCAAAACTCCAGTCTTTATTTAGTGGAAGCTTCTTCTAGATACAAGACAGCCTTCTCAGAGATGAAGTTATTGAGGCAGAACAGAGACCGATGACCATTTCACCTTTGATTGATTTTCTCAGCAGTTACAGAAATGAAGGTCCTGAGAGCTCTGAAGGATAGCAAGGTCTTTACAACATTCTTCAGTGAACCGTCAGTCTTTCCCTTTGCTTTTTAGCTGGCCGTTGACTTCTAATAATCTTTCTGAGACACCAATTTATTCCATTAGAACAGGAACTTTCCACATGACAATTTCACAGTTCTTTGGGTACAAGTTAAAGATAAGTTTATACTACTGGTTTCAGAGGATATAGACATAGAGGAAACCTCCTTGATCCTTCCAGACAACCAGATTTAATCTACTTGCTTCCAGAAATTCTTCCTGTTCAAGATTTTGAAATTGGAAACTTCATTACAAATGTAATATTTTGTGCATATTTTAGCATAATTTAAGGCAGCTGTGATAACTTCTTTCAACAACATTTTACATAGTTAGCTCTTCACTGCTGACCCACAGATGACCCACCATTTTTACCTTCAAAACTTGTTGTTAAAGAAAACTCATCAAATGCAATATGCAGAAACATCTGGGCCTCCTTTTTTTTCCCCTTGAAGTAAGTCCAGGTATCTTTTTTCACTATAGTAATAAAATGAAATCTTCATCTGAATGTAAATCTTATGCAGGGGTTTTAGAAAAATATGGTATGATACCAGTCTTTCCTTAAAATAAGTTTTGGTATAAACTAGTTCCACTTTATCTGTGCTATTGCTTCATATTTTTTTTTCCTTTACTCTCTGTCACACTGCTAATGCACAGTGCAACTACACTGCCTTTATGTTTATTTATGGTTTTCTGAAGAAAGCATCTACCTGCTTCCCATCAGGATTCCTATTGCTCTATTTTTCTTTTATAGCTGTTACAGCAGTTTAATGTCCTGTACTATTCTTTGTTTTGTTGTCCAGGATTTTTGCATTAATCTAGGAACATTATTTCTCTCAGAAATCATCCTATTTCCTACATGAATTAAATTCAGTAGCAACCATAAGCTACATTGACTTATACACCCATTTATTTTTAAATTATTGCCTTTTTTATTATTTTTTTTTAAATTTGTGTGTGTATATGTTTCATTTTGTGGGGGGATTTTTTTTTATCCTCCACCTCCTGCCTTCTGTGCCTTCTTATCCATTATTACAGCCTTGTTTACCTGGCTTTTCTTGTCCCTGTGTATGGAAAACAGATGTGAATTATGTCCCAATTATATTCTTAATTTCCATGTCTACTCATACTACCTGCCTACACTCAGGTTGTAGAATCTTGGTGCTCCAAGTATTTAATAAAAGTCAGTCAGATCAGAAGGTGCAGAGACACCTTTTCTGTTGCAAAGTCCCTGACAGACCTTTAGGACTCAGACCTTTCAGGGGCTTTTTCAATGTTGCATGCCCAAAACCCTCTGACAAGGATACCCATTGTTTGGCCACTTCCTAATATTGGTCTGTGAATAAGATCTTCCATATAATTTAAGAATCTTTAGCATTACCTTGATGGATAAGGCAGTAATCTGGTTTTAATAATCATCAGATGTGAGAAATGTCTCACTTGCCAGTTCTCTGTGTTTACCCCTATAGCCAAGAAATGGTAAGATACAATAAATATGTATGAAATACAAATATTAATTAGTCACTAGCTATATTTAGAGAAAGAACTATGTACATAAAAAAAAAATCTGTATGTTAAATCATCCCTAAAAGGTTTCTTTCTTTATTTCTTTGATCAAACAAGCTGTCAAGATGGTTAGATGAACTTGCACACATAAGGATTTATTACATAAATTATATCTCCGACAGTATTATGTTCACCAAAGAGAGCCCTTATTTTGAAGATACATATTACCTGATGTGCCATCAATTGCCCATGAGTTTCTCTTTTGATTCAGACATTCAGAATATAAATTCATATCTGAAGAATCCTTGTGAACTCTAACTTGGCTTGAATTCTTGTCTGAATAAACTGCTGAAAATGATTTATTGAGCTAACTAATATTCATAAAGATTTATGCTCTTTGGCTACAATTTCTAAAGCCACTGATTATCTAGATTTTAGGCTGACTGTGCTAGTTCATAACTAATCACAAATTATCACTAGGAAAATGCTCCTTTCCCCTAAGTGAGTGGGAATCAACAGGCAAATAAAACAGCATGAGCATGTCCCAAAATTTTATATTCTAGCCAACCTCATAATTCTCCTAACACTTTTTTTTTGCTTATTCCTGTCCTTTTCTAGACAATAAAAATTTCCCCAAAGGCACTTCAGACCTCACTTCTATTAATATCCACCACAAACATAGTGTTAAAATATTTTGTCCAGAAGGGATGGTTTGGAGCTCATTTAATCCTGTTCAAAGAAAGCTCAGCTTCAAAACTTGATCAGAATCATTTTGAAGGAATTGTGGAAATTTCCAAGCATGTAGATCCTGAAACCTCTCTGGGAACTTGTTCCAGATCTTGGTCACTCTCACCATGAACATGCTACACCTGGTGACAGTTTGAGGAGAAGTCTGGTTCTGTCATTGCAGCTCACTTTTAGGAAGTTGAAAACAGCAACCTGAGCTATCTCCTCCCCATTATCATCACTTACTTTCCTCCAGGCTGAACAAATAATTTCCCTTTGGTCTCTGCATGTCACATGCTGTAGTCTTTCTAGAAATCAGCTGGGAGGCTGTTTTGGATGGAGCCTCTCAAGTGCAGAGTAAAAGGAGATAACCATTCTCATACCTTCTGGACACTTTTGCTGCCCAGATTGCTGTTATTCTTCACTGTCATTAGGGCGCACTGCTGACCCATGTTCAATTTTCTGTCCACCATGCCCTTTGGCAGAGCTTGTTTCTAACCAGTCACCTCCAGCTTGGGGTTAATGCCATCCCAGGCTCAGGACTCTGCCTTTGTCTTTGCTTTCCTTCACCTTCACGGGTCAGCTCTTCGTCCATCTGTCAAAGTCCCCCACTTCCCCTCCAGCGTATCAACTTCTCCCTCCTGTTTGGTGTTGTTCATAAGATGACCCTATCCCAAATGTATTTGGTAGTATCAGTCCTTACACTGAGCAATGAGGAGAGTCAGTTTTAATCATATGCCTGTTAGATTCTGAACTGTTGACTGCTATACTTTGTGTGCAATGGTCCAGCCAATTTTTCCCTCTCCTTGAAGTTTGTTTTTCCTGTCCACTCCCATTCAGCATACCTACAAGAGTATTGTGAGAGACTATGTCCAAGGCCTTGCTGAAGTCAAGGTAAATGACACAGACTGCTTTCTCTTTTTCTGCAGAACCAGTCATTTCATCGTGGAAGGCAATCAAGATTAATTAGGATAATTAAGGGTAATTATAGATAAAGGATAATTATAGAATTTCTCCTACCTTCTATCAACTTCAGGGTCCCATTTTATATCCTTACTTTTGTGGCTACAGTGCTATTCCAGATTCTCTGTCTGCACTGGTGACAGAGTTATTAATTTCTCCTTCTAATTAGTCCCCAGTTGCGCAGATTTGACTCCTTTCATGTATCTCAGGTAGTCTCTTCCTGCTTCATGATATCTTTTCCCTTGAAAACCCTGTATATCACCCACATTTCTCTTTGGGCTTCAGTCTCTACCTATATCTGTCTCCTGTCTTCTCTTGAGAGCTCAGTTATTTCATTAGTGCAGTTGCAGCTTCTGCTGGGTTTTTCATTATACTTCAGAGCTTCAACACTCTTTATATAGAAATACATTCATAACTTGGTTGTGCTTACCTTTGAATAGATTACTGGCACAAATATTGCTATCTGTGAACTTGGCATGGAGCTATGCACTAGCTTAATCATAGCTATTAGGTATTTCAAAAATATACTTTGATTTACACAGAGGAAAACGCCTTTACATAGCTTACTGATAGGTAGGCTAACATTTAAAATTCATGAAAAATTTAATATGCAAAAGATGGGACTGCACACAAGCTGAAATGCTCTATAGATTTGTAGTAGGGAAAAATGCATACCTACATCTGCAATATCAGTTGGCGGATGCACAATTTATATGCAAAAGTTGCAGATGTGGGCTTTAAAGTGTATCTTGGAGTTTTGGAAGGCTTTGCTTTGCACCTAGGTAATTGTCTTATACTGCAGATGTGAAGGATCATTTATGAAGCTTTTAGATTGTGACCACAGCAGTATTTAGGTGTAAAAGAGATTATTATAGTAAATGAATCTTGTCTAAAAAATAGCAGAAGAAAAATTGTATGGTGTTCAGTTAAAAGCACAATGACTTTATCATTTTTCTTGACTCAGAATTTTGGTTGTAACTCTTCTGGCTCATAGAGTTGCAAAAAAAAAAAAAAAAAAAAAAAAAAGGATACATGCTCCCTTACCACTCTATTTCTTATCCAAAACCAAGAAATAATGTTTTAGAAGAAACCATTTAAAGGACAACCATTTTCACTAAAAGTATCTTGGGCCTCCAGCAGTCTAGCACTACTCTTGCTGCAATAACATCTGCAAGTACAAATCGTATCATTGCCACAGTGTGCATCCTAGCATTTCCTATAATTCCATGTCTGAAACCTCACTGCTCACTGCCTGCTGCATTCCAGACCGTGTTCCAGTGCTTACAGCCCTAATGGACATATACTCACCAAAACAGCCTGAGAAGATAGGTAGACACTTCTCTCTGTGTGCCTGCAAATGCAAACTGCTCAGATTTACGTGGTTTTATCTACACAAGGATGCATAATTGAGAGACGTGAAGAGATTTTGACTGATATGTATAAATGTATTTCTTGAGACACAAATACATCATGGCATGTATAGCATTCTCATTGTCCAGTGTATTAGTTTTTGAAGTAGATACCTTATTTTTTCCTGACTGATGACTTACTTCAGCAAAATGGTCTTTTTTCCCATGTAAATGGACTATGATAAATGGATAGAAAGTGCTGCACTTACCTCATGAGTTACTTTTCAAGTAACTTGATATCCCATTGAGTATTCTTGTTCTTGGAGCTGACAGCATCTGAAGGGTGGGTGGCAGAGATCCTACTGTGGTACCTAGCATTTTGTTTTCTCTACTTAGGACAGTATCTGTGGAACCAAAGTGCTGGTATCTGTGCTGGGACAAAGGCATTGCAGTCCGTGCTGTCGATGTGTATCTGGCATAGCTGTTGCATTGCAGCCCCATTCCAAACCCTTCCTATCCACCCATCCCACTGAATGCCAAAAGCAGGCATGCGAGAAATGAAACAGACTGAAAACAGGTAAAAGACAGCTAAATACAGCTAAAAGGCAGAAAGGTTCTTATGGAAGTGTTGCCAAGCTGAAACTCTACAAGGTATAATAGAATGCAAATAGCTTTCTGTCTGTTAAAGGACACATTGGACACAGTTTGGAAAGGAATCTTAAAATTAAAGAATTCTGTCAGAACAATTGTGTAAAGATCCTTAATTCAGTGCCTTTTCCCTACACGCAAACTGCCTCCTTTTTTTTTTAACCAGATTAAATACAATTTTTTCCCTTGCAAAATGCTCTTTTTGGTCTTAAATTGAAATTTTACACCTATAACTAACCGTTTTCTCACCACTTTTTTTCATTTTCTCCTGTGCTTTTATGCCAAAGACTGAGCGATAAGATTAATTTTATTTTATATTAAAGAAAAACTCACTCTGGAGCAGGCTTAGACTGAACAAGAATGTTAGCCTGAAGAAAATGTTATGAGCATCTCAAAGCTGGGTTATATACTGGGAAATACTGAACAAATTTAACAGTAAGTTTGTTTCCAGTACTGCTTGGTGCATCTAGTTAAAACTAGGAGGGGAAAAGAAATAGCTGAAAACCCAACCAATCAAACTTACGCAGTGTCAGGGTTACACTTTTAACACACCATGCCCACTTGTCACTATTAACTGTCACTGTTTTTTCTGTGGATGCCAGCAAATCACAGGATTCAGATTCAGAGGAAATAATGGAGTAGCTGTCCATCAAAGAAAATGAGGAATTAGTTATTTATAAGAAGTGAGAAGGTCAATCTGAAGGAAGTTCAAGAATCCTCTGACTTTTAATCGGTGGCAGTATGTCATCAGTCTGAAGCTGAAATCTTTGAATGTCCAAGAGCAATAGTCTGAGTATTTCTCTGATATTGGATAATTAGGCTGAGATCCTTCTGAATGCTTTTCTAGCTGTATTTGACAGGTAGGAACAACACTATGTGTACTTGTGACTATTCTCAAACTAAGCAAATCTGTATTTTAACGTGTTGGCATAAACTGTGGATCTATTCAAAAGTGGAAAACAAAAGTCTGAGAATAAAACAGTGCAAGAAGCAGTGGAAATATTGTTGAACACAGGAATAGAAATCATGTCACTAATGCAACCAGATACAAGGAAAGTGTTTTTTGTTTTTTTTTTTTTTTTGGTAACAAAATTTTATATAGGATCACCAAGGCCTTTGTTTTGTTGTTGGAGAGACACAATTTGGGAGTAATGTAGAACTATCTCGTATTTATACTGAAAAGTCAGGTCAAGAGCAAAATGGAAGATAACATTTATTTTCCTTTTGGGTTGTTGATTTAATAAATGACTTGACCAGAAAGTCCACTTTAATAATACAGGAACACCAGATGAATTGAAATTTGAAAATCAGTTGCATATGGTACCTCTAAAAACTTACCAAATAAACAGCCACTTGCAAATAACTGGGACGACTTGTGTTTTTTTAAAATACAGATTTGTCAAGTAGGAGCAGGGAGGAGAACTTTGATCTCTTATTCTGATTTAAGCTAATTTTCACAAGCGACATTGTAGTGCTGCAATGGATGGCTACAGTCTGCTTGATTAGACCTTTGATTTCTGCTTGATTTCTCAGTATTGAAGAGCTAACCCTAAAACATATTGCCATTATTGCTAGGTATGCTTCTATTGATACGGAGAAATATTCATTTATGCTAGCTATGCTATAGTTGAAGTAGAACAGCAAGGGTTATGTTTTATTCACCTTTAGAAATGAAAGATCCTGGAAGTTGGGAGAAAGAGTGACTTACAAGCTAGTCTTTTTCAGACAGTCTTCCTAAACAAAAAAGTAATGTTTAGAGAGACAGCTACTCTGGCTTTTGCACTTCTACAACGTGAGGGGAGGAAAAATGCTGGCTCTGGTAGGTTGTGAGCAATAGGTATTACCTGGATACTTTGCAATCTTTTGGGTTTTTCTAGTTAATAGGATTTATGATTCCTTCTTTGCAAGATTTATGTTTCTCTTATGCTAAGACATACCGTATTTCAGTGCTGTGAGACCTAGAACGATGTCTTATTGCAGCAATGAATCTATGCAGATGACTGTGAGAGGAGAAACATAGAGACAGTTAATTCATTTTGAAACCTATATATAATTTTACACATCAGCCTGAATCTGTATCTATTTAATAGTATCTTTTCCATTTACCATTTCATATATGTGCTTCATTACATTGGCATTTAGATTAATTTACATGACTGCAGCCACTTGAACAGATTTTTTTTTTGAATCTCAGGCTACCTGTGACTTTTTCAATACCTTTTTGCTTTGATTCTTTTTATTACAATGGTTAAGAGGTGACACTGAAAAAGAGAGAAAAAAGTCTTAAATGTACTTAGGACCTGATATGAAATTGTTGTCAGGGACACATTCTTTATACCTCCATAATCCACAACAAAAAAAGACAAATTATAAATGACGCTACTCCAGCTGACAGAATGCATGTAAGATTAATAAAAGTGGGATTGCTGATGAACTGGATCATGCCCTGAATGATGATATAAAAGGTCTCAACAAATGCCAGGGTTTTATTTATTAAAATGTTTAGGGGCCTGATGTTGGTGTTTGGCCTTTTCTGTTGAATAAACATTAAGGATTCAAATTCTACTGCAAGCTGATTTAAAATAGCTCTGTAGTTATAAAATTAACTTCTTCGTAGCATTGCTTTTGAGAAATTAAGCTTAATTTGCCAAGGTAAAAAAGTCACAAATGTTTATGTATCATTATCTGAAGTGTAATGCACACTTAGTTTTTATGTGAAAGAATAGCTTTAAAAAGACAATTTAAGAAGTTGGATGAAACCACATCAGTAATAAGTATGGATTGTTTGCAGTTGAAATTGGTTTTAAATTGCCTCCTTCAGTCTTTTTTTTTTTTTTAACAGACAAAAATGCTGCCTCTTTTAAGGAACAAGCACCATGTAGTATTACTAATGAAATATAGAAAAGAAAGAGATAAAATAAAATTTCTCTTATGGGTTACTCCCTAGACATTATCTGTCTAGTTTTCTTTTTCTATAAAATATTTTTTAAACTTTTTTTCAAAGCACAAATACCATTAAATTGCTAGAATATTTTGACCTATCCATCTGGTTTCATGTTTCAATGGCAGTAATTCACCTGGAAAGATCATTCTCTTAACACCTTGAAGTTAATGAATTTGTAATCTATTTACCTTGGAAAATGTGAGCTATTTGAAATGACAAAAAACTCCAAATGACCTAGATTTAATAAATAGAAACAAGGCTAGGCAGCCTTAAACCTTATTTTCCATGGTCAAAAGCATATTTGATCTTCTCCAAATTCTAACATATCAAAAAATCATGACCTTACAAGGTAATAAAGGCACTAGTACTTGATGGAATCCACTGAATTCTTGCAAGATGAAAAGATATGATCTTATTCAACATTTATCCTGCTATGTGTAGTCCTAATCTTAACTGCAACAGGTAGCCTAAAGAGTAAAACCAAGCCAGAGAACCATGAGCCACATTTACTGTTTTAGAATTTTTAGGGTCTATGAATGAATGGATGCTTTCAGGCTCTCTCACTTGTAGCTCTAGTTTCATTTCTGTGCTCAGTGGGGTCTTTTGTTGAGAGAGAACACCACTTTGGTGTTCTCAGTGCAGTTCCACAAAACTGTGAAGCCTCTGTGGGGTTCCTGATCCTACACCGAATCAAATCTTAACTGTAGCCAAAAACCTCTACAAAGAACAGAATAATATGCAAATTATTATTTCTTTCTGGAACAAATCCTTACTTTGAGCTACCACTCCTCCCAAGATCTACATGCATAGTTTCATTGGATGAAACTCTTCCTTCATTTTACACTATCATCTAGTGCCAATTTATATCCTCTTTAGCTGCTATCTTTCCGAACCATACTGGCAATACCAAACCTAGCCTGTACAGAATCCACAGATTTGTTTTTCTTCTCTTCAGCACAATCAATCTCCACTGGCAGAGCTTTTGCACCCAGCAGACTGTGTAGTTCTGCAGCTTCTGCTTTCTCTGATGAAATGTACTCTCACTTACTATTCATAAATATCAGCCCAGAGAAGCAGCTCCCTGGAAAACAGATGTTTTTTTTTTTTCTGGAATCAGCTTTCCTCTTTCTAAAGGCAGACCTGACAACAGGAGGTATCAGTAAGAGAGTTAAGTTCCTGTACTCAAAGATCTTTATTCTGAATTTAACTAGAATCTCCTCTATGGACCATATTGAAATACAAACTGTTTCCTTTCCAGAAATTACCTTCTTCCTCTCCCAGAGGTTTTTTGAATATTTAAACCTCATGTTTTTAATTACACCTTTCCGCAGCCCAAAATACAAGCCCCCATCAACACTCAGAAAACAAAAATAAATTAAAAGACCCATTTTTTAATTTTGGAAACCTTCATTCTAGATTGTTACAATTTACAGGTTCAAAAACTGAAACCATCTCTTCAAGATTTGCTATTTTTATTAAGAGTTTCCAACTCACTAAGGAATAAATCTGTGTCCATATGCTCATGAGCTTCATAAGATCTTTAACTTTGGTTTGTTCAGTCCATGATCTTAGACATAGTTATGGCCCTATTCCTAGGTTTTCAAATAGAACAGAGAGATGGGCAGGGAAAAAAAAAATAAATTCTCTTTTTTTTGGCCACAGTAGAACAAAATGTCTCAATGAGTCCTGGAGGATAAAGAAACACAAATTTATATTCATGGCTTCAGGCCCTGTTCCCAGGAAAGTTAGCATGAACCACAGTTCTACTCATATGCTAATAAGTTTGACATGTTTACAAGAACAGAGGCAAACAACAAAAAGCTTCCAATGTGAAGAGAAGCTTTCTTCTGGGTTGGCTTCCTGAAACCTTCTGCCAGGCAGTGTTCTGTAAACATCAGCAGAGTCAACATCCTGGGTTTGTGCTTCGTGGTGGCAGACCCATATATAAGGAAAAACAAACCAGAAACTCTTACAATTCAGGTATTGGAGGATGCCTCAGTATAATCTCTTTCCCACGCTTTGTTCTCAAAAACTTAAACAGAACTCAAGAAAAAGAGAATGGTAGGGTTCATCTCTACTTCATCAAAAGAAAATGGAAATAGTTTATCCTAAAAAAAGACAGCTGAACTTCCCAGGATCTACCGAAAAGACTGAACTTTAGAGAAAAAGTTGTAAGAACATTTGGAGAATATATATATTTATAGGACTAGAGGGGAATTTTCTGGTACTGATGTTTATCATAGGCCAGAGAAGGTCCATTCACTCTCTTTTCTATCCTACCAGTGCTAGAGTTTAAAAATATCCCCAAGACACGAGCTACAAAAAAATTGAGCAGTCATTTACATCTGGCATGGAGCCTCATCCTAGGTCACAGAATCCTCATAAACTGTGTAGTTATAATAGTCTGCATCTGAGAATAACAGGATATTAGAGAAACTGCTGTCCTTGGTTGCTCTTGTTGGACTAAAAGGCAATATCAGCAATACTCTGGAATGGCTTCCATGAGTTCTGCCACAAACCTGCAGTCCCCAGATTTCCTGCACTTAAAAACATACAGCGTACCCTCCAAGATATCTATGTATATATACATATATGTACATATACATAAATATATATATAGATATATAGATATATATATATTTAACTGCCTTGGGTTTTAGTCTAGGTATGAATCAAGATAAAGGAATATTTCAGACACTAATGTAAGGTGATGCTTATTCATGATATGGCCACTGCTAAGCTTAGCATACTCCACAGGCTTTTCCCCCTTCTCTTTTAGAGCAAGCTACAGTCACGGGGGAGAGAACAGGGCAAGAAAACTGTTACTGGTAATCCTAAGTGCAGCTTCAGACCCCAACCTAGACCAAACCAAAAAACTAAAGACTTCAATAAAAATATCAAGTGATCTTTCCCCCTGACTTGGAGATGCAGGATTTCAGGCTGGTGCAGAGTAGTGCTTCTGTATAAACCTATCATTAACCATTCACTAGCAGCTGTGTTCCTCTTCCCAATATTCCATCTGCAATTTTCAACTTTCCTGTTATGCTGTGCTTAAGAATGGAGATACTCAACTCTTGGGAAGTGAATGAAATAGGAATTACTTTTTTTTGTTGTAGCACTAGGTCATATTTTACGTTTCTGAGCCTTGAAAGGTTCAATAATAGAGTAGGTACTTCATTCCCTCTCCTTTCTAATCCTAACCCCAACTATAAATTTAGTAAAGGGAGCCATCTTGGGAAAAATCAGTCTCACTGACTCACCTTTTACCATAAGTTTATAGAATTTTTATATAAGGAAGAAAATGAAGTAGGAGCTACTTTCCTACTCTGACATCTTTTATCAATTTGCATCACTGCCAAGATTAGAGGGGGAAAGAAACATAGAAGTCAGTCTTCTTCCTAAATCATTCTTTACCACCTCTAAGCAAGTCCTGCAGAATCAGCAGGTTCTTGCTGTCCGTGACCCTGAGCATAAGACTTAAATCGGGGTTTTACAGTAAATCAGAGTAACTACCACTCTCTGCCTCAATTGAGGGACTTCAGTCACCAGTAATTGTAGTTTTTAACAGTCCATTCTGCTTAACCGAAACCAAAGCCTCCAAACTTGCTCATCAACTGTAAGTTTGGGAAATAATGACCCTAGCATCAGATATAAGGGAGTTTTAAAATTAATCCATAACAAATCAATGTCTTTCTCTAGTTTTGACCCAGTCCTTACCCTGCTTTTAAAGGTAATGCTTAGTCAATGTTTTTATTAGATTAGATAAAAAATACAGAAAGCATTATCCTTTTCAGAATCATCATTCATCAATGACTGATTAACTTTGTGGGATTTGGAATTTCTTAAGACCTTCTCTGCAATCTTAACTTAGGCTTAATGAAAGATTCTTAGTTCAGGTGTCATAACATTTAAAATTACTCTTCATTTATAAAAACAGCATTTTATAACAATATCCTGCACTCTGGTAGATACAGCACTTATTTCTAGTGCTAGAGCACTAATGCACAGGTCAACATTAGTGAAGAGACTGAGAAAAACTCTTTCTCATGTCTCCACTATTGATTCTACTTCAGAACAAGCACCCAGGCATCCTTGGCAGAGGAAAGCCCTTTGGTTATTGTCTTCCAAAACTTCCACAGTTTTAAGAAAAACCCAGTAAACAATTTCTGGACAGGAGGAAACATGAAGCATTTACTTATTTCATACTCAACTTTCTATGAAGTGTAAGTTATATATATATATAAATCATATATGCATATATTATAATATAATGTATATATACAAGAGAGGAATATCTTATCTTTCTGAAATTCACAACACTGTTCTTGGTGAAAGATAGGCTTCAGGCATCTTAGTCTAGCATTCAGATTAAAGTATAAAAAACAATGCAAATTGCAGTTAGAAGTGTAATTCTTCTGGCTTTGAGGTATTTTTTTTTTTGCCATGGCAGTATTGTTGGTGTGAAAGAGGACAACACAATAAACAGCAATGGAGTCATGTTATCACCACCCTGAGAGCACTACATGCCCTGATCAGTCTCAACAGAGATCCTCATCTTCTATCCATGGGCCAGGAACCCTCTTTCAGCCTGTATTCTGGCTCCCTCTCCTGAGCTGAGAGGTAGGTTTTGGCTTCTGCTGTCCTGACTTGCTGGCTGTACCCCTGAGGCACCAGATATTGCCCTGCTTGATGTCTGCAGGGCTGCCAGCAGAGCCTATTTCTGTCATCAGGTCTGCCCTGCCTGAATATGATGGGGTTGGATCCTTTTGGTGCAGTCACCCCTGCCTCTTTGGCCCTTGGGGAATAGGTCTGCTCTACCTGACACTCTATGCTCAGCAATCATAATCTTAATTCCAATTCCTTCTCATCTCATCTTTGTTTGAGGTCAGTGAAGTGTCTGAGTAGGTAAAAGGTTAAGGTCTCCTCCCTGTTATGAAGTTTTTTCTGCAAACCAAATGCTTCAATCCATTTAACCTAATCCATGGACCATTTTTTTCTTCTGGAAGCAGCCTTTGCCGAAGTCCAGCAGGCCTTGAGAATAGACTTTATTGGAATTATAAAATATATAATCTCCTCCCTGTAAGTGCAAATGGAGTTTTACCCCTAATGGTAACCCAGTAAGTGAGTGCTGACTGAAGCAAATGCTAATGTTCTGCTTCTGAAACTTGTCTTCATCTACATGCAGATTCAGGGAACCTGAAGGAGTTCTGCAAGGAGGTCTCTAAGTCTGCGCTGCTCCTTTGCCTGACCTCCCTCTTCCCTCAGTTCAGCAATCTAGTCTGAAAAAAATCCCAACAAACAGGAAAGTTATTAGCTTTCCTCAATTGCCTAGTTAATCTTTCTCAATGTAGTATTAACTGTGAAGAATCTACTTTGTATAACCCTGTGTTTAATCACAGCACAAACTTCAGGCTAATAATATACTTTAACAGTTATAGTTAATCATAATAGCTAATAATAATTTTACAAAACTCGGGTGTTGTGTGTGTGATCCACATCTCAATTTTGAGACATGCAACTATGTGACCTTTTTTCAATTTTATTTAACACAAAGAATGAACATTTTGTGAGAGTGTGTCTGTTCTGCAAAGTAACAAAAGCGAAAACCAAGTCAGAAAGTGAAATCACTTAAATCAATAATAGCAGTAGCTCAGGAGAAAAATACTGGCCTGAAGGAAAGATATAAAATTCTGAGAGAATCATAGAGAGCAGAAGAATGGCAATTTAGCAAGATCAAGGATCATTCTGCTATAGGCAGTAGCTTGACTTTATATTTGCCATCTGGCTGATGACTGCTGGTCAGCAAGGAGCCACTGGTGCCTGCTTTTGGACTGTATTACCTCTAGTTCCAATTATTTTCCATGTATAGAAGGTAGCTCTCTTGTACTCATTAGTTTTGTATAATCATACTTACAAATCTCCTCCTTTAACACTGTGAAAGGTGCTCAAATACAAGTGGTCTTCTAAATAAATAGTTGTGAGTCTTCTAAATAGTAAGCAGGACACCACCTGTAAGAAAAACCCGTAACAGAATATACTGCAAGTCATTTCTCTGTGTAGTATCTGGACCAGCCTTCTGTTAAAAAGGGTTTGAAAGAACTTAAAATAGAGCCTTTCTGTTTATAAAATCTATGTTTATGACAGGTTGTATTTTAAATGAAGGACTTAGTTATCCTGTTTGACATTAGAGAAAAATAATGACTAATCTTTTCTGGAATTTTATACTTTTCTGTCTCAGGGATATGGGGAAGTAACAAACAAGATTCTTCAGCCTCTCAACTCCTAATCCTAGAAGCAGCTCTTTGTTGATCTTTAAGACATTGCAAGATTCAGCATTAAGTATTTCAATTCTTAGACTAGTGGTGTACAGTAAGTCACTCTCATGGGATTCCCAGATAGGTCACAGGACTGTTTCCTTGGTACAGCAGACAGAAGATGATACCACAGGGTTTCTGATATGGCACTAAGTGCTTGTTCTCATTCATCTGATCTCTAACACTACAGACTTCAGCCCTTACCCAGACTGCAACCTAACCTGTTTAACTTCAGCTTGGCCCCTCAGCTGAGAACTAAAGCCTTCTCTCCGTTCAGTGTGCCAGCAACTGAGTCTCCTGAACTTCTGAAAAGCTCAGAGTGCTATGCAAAGGGGCTGCTGCTTCTGTCAGAGCAGAAATTGGTGTTTACAGACAAAACCTGTTAGTTTGGAAATTAGGTGGTAAATTCTAGCCCAGCTGGCCTATTACTGACAGTAAAAATGAAAAATACCTGATTAGTTTTGAATTTAATGCCTTTTGAAACTCTTTTTATATTTCTTTTGTAGATCTTTTGGGTTTGCCCTGTCAAACAGTGACATGAAAGCCTTGTCACATCAGTCAAACTTGCAAAATTCAAAATGGTGAAGCATCTCTCCTGTTATCAGATCAGTGTCACTAAGCTCTTCATGAGACAGCTGCACATGTTGGGCTAATATGGGGTTATCCTGATTTTTTTTTTTTGGTGATTTCAACAAATCACAACTTTAAAAAATATGTTATTTATATAGAGTGTAGCTGAGCCGATATTTTCGGGAGTTCTTGACACTAACAAAAGTAATTTCCCATTTATAAGCTGCACATGCTGGACTAAAGAAGGTAATTCAGTGGCACTGTACAGAGTGCCAATTGAGTGCCACTACAATTCCAACACTTCCCCTGGACTATAGATATTATTACACTCTTCAACGTGTTTTAATTGAGAAAGAGGTTTGGAATAAGAATAGTTCAGGATTAAAAATGTGTATTTTCTACCATTAGGCTCTCAAAGGTTGACAAGGATACAGCCAGACAATATGTTGTAGTTACTATGATTTTCGTATGTGATCACTTTGTTGATATGCTCTTGATTTCCAGTTCAGAAATATCTGAGCAAACATATTTTTATTCGCACAGCTGTTAGGGGCACAACCATTTTTTAGTGTATCAATTACTATTCTAGTCTAAACAAATGTAGCTGTTTATAAATAGATTTAGTTTCCATTTTTTCTGTTTCTTTAAAGAGAAATTTAAATCCTCATAACCAAGGGGTGCAAATATTCACATGTGACTCTCATTGCTTGTTATCCATCATAAACAGTAAATAGATGAAGTGAGCATTTACTGAACATCTTGAATTCTTTAGTGGTTAGAGACTTTATTGAGAGACATGGGGCAATAATTCAAAGTGACTGAAACATAAATTAATCTTATTGTTCCTGAACAATAGAATGAAAATCTTTTTAGGGTAAGAACCATCTTTTTGTTCTCTGCTAGTACAGCATCTAGTGCAATGACAGGTACTCACTTAGGGCTCTGAGGTGCTTTTAAATTATAAATGGTAATCATAATAATCTTCCAATAAATGTAGTCTATTTAATAAACCATTCTCAATGCAAACTCTAATTTAGAGGTGTCATTATTGCATGTACTTTGAAAAGTCTATTGAGGAAATGTTGTGTGACTAAGCCTAGGAAAAATCTGATCGTTTAATTAAATTTTATTGGCTTCTCATTCTTGACAGTGATTTCTATGGCAATGCAGGGTCTAAGAAGAGGGTGGCATATCCCCCAGAAGAGACACAACAATGAATTCTGTGTATCAGTAAAGGTTTCTTTGAGAGAGTTAATCAACACAGCTGTGAGGAATGGAGAGTTCCTTTTCACTGAAATAAGGCTCACTTCTGGGAGTGTGGTTGAGACAATCAGTTCTGTAAGTGCACTAATTCTGAAAAGATTTTCCAAAGTCATGGACATTAGACACTGCAATATTAATGAATTTTGATTTATGATGGAAAAACCAGTACTGAAAAATTAAAACCTTAAGCCTCTGGTAGAAAAATGAATTCCTCGAGAAAGAAATAGGGATAGATGTACACTACTGTATATATAAAAGAGTGAAAGCTTAAGTGTGTATAAAACGAGTACATATACACATGAGATATGTATTCTGTCATTCATCCTCTCATAATCTCCAGTTCTAAAAGACCTAGAACAAAGGTGATTATCTGAAACTGATCTGTAATATATTTTTTTTAACTATAAAGACTGCTTCAGAACACAAATTATTACAGAATCAAATGGTGATTTAAATTGAAAGAAAACTTTAAAGATCATCTAGTCCAACCCCTCTGTCATGGACAGGGCCATCTTCCATTAGACCAAGTTGCTCAAAGACCCATCAAACCTTGCCTTGAACAATCCCAGGATTGAAGCAGCCACAGCTACTCTGTACAGCTATGCCAGTGTCTCACTACTCTCAGCAAAAACATTACTTCATAATATCCAATCTAAATCTTTCAATTTAAAACTATTGCCTCTTTCTGTCAGTAAAGATATTGATAAAAGTTCTTCTTTGTCTTTTAAAACTCTTTTAGGTACTGGAAGGTTGCTGTATAATCTCCTTAGAGCTTTCTTTTCTTGGGGCAGAACTGCTGAGTCTTTTCCACTCTGAACATTCCCAACTCCCTCAGCCTTTCCTTGCAGAAGAGATGCTTAATTATCTTTGTTGACAGTCTCTTCATTATATTTGTCCACCAGGGCCACCAGGTCCTTCTCTGCCACCCTTCTTTCCACCTAATTGAACAAATGCTTCAGTAACACCGGGTCAGATTCTAAGCAGTACAAGACATACCTTGCAATAAGATTGCTAGAAGCTCACTGGTGCTACTGCCAAAAAGAATGTAAAAAGACACAGCTTTCTAAATTGTAATAATTACTCCATGTCATGAAGAGGATAACACAGTTGAAATGGTAATAATTTAACCTGTGGCCCTGGAAATAATTTAATCTCAAACTGTGTTGAGCCACTAATCCACAGCTGGAAAAATAAAATTACAATGTAGGATTGTGGCATTTAATCACAGATTTGGCTTATAAATATGATGCTCTATTTGAGTTCTTATCTTTTCACAACTCTTGGTTAGTAGAAACTGTCATGAGAAATGACTTTGTCGTGAGCAATGAAATTTGTTGTGGCTATCCAGATGGCTGTGTAACTTTGTCCTGGATGTGGTTTGGTTGTAGAAATTAGTTATTTTTGTCCAAAAAAGCTAAATGATTTTCTGTGTTGTACGAATGTCCTCATAGTAAGAATCTGAAGGCTTCTATTTACTGTGCCAGCACTTACCCCCTTCAGTAATTTCACTGGATTCAATGGCAGCATGTGCAAGATTTACTGCACGAAGAAGGGCTTTTATCTGAAAAAGGTGAAACATGTTCACAGATGGAAAACCTCACTTTGTTCTTTCCTTCAACATGGTTAGAAGTTCAAGAGTCTTGTTTTACTTAGCCAATGTAGGCAATATAAACAGGAAAAGTAAGCAAAAAACTAAACCAGTGATCAAATATTAGAACATAATTAGCAACCTAAGAAGTGGAGTTAGTTGAATAGCAATGGCTGAGCAAGGAAAAGGTAGGGCTTCACTGCAGGGAAGGATTTACTTGTCCAGAAAATCACTTCAGTAAACTTTTTTCTTCACATTAAAGGAACAACAAATAATTAAGTTTCCAATTTTCACTTAGTTGCCTTCCTGAAGTTTAACATTTTTCTGAAATAGAAGGAAAAAAAACCTAAATCAGGATAAAACAGGGGAAAAGGAAAACCTTTGGCGATCTTAGGCATCTTTCAAAACATTGCTTGAAAACAGGACACAGCACACAGCATAAATTGAAGTAATACATCTTTTCCTATTATTTGACCTCTGCTTTGGTAGTGGTGGTAAATATTGTTAAAAGTAGAGCAGACAAATTCCCTAAGAGTCACCTCTGAGTAATTTTCCTGCACTATTATGCAAATATTGGTTTCTGCTCATTGCAGTTTGTATTTGTGATATATGCAGGCTGAAGAACATCAGCGCTGAGTCATCTGCTTAAGAGTCCTACACTATAAATGTGATGGATTGTAACATTTTGCAGAGCACAAAAGGTAATTGAGTGGAGTCAATTAGGAAAGTAGGAGGGCTTAGTGAAGAAGAGGTGAGCAATCTGTAAACTATGGTGACATCTTTTTTGGCTACATATTTCAAAACAGCTTAGTAGGCCATCTAGCCTTAGAATTTAAGGGATAATTGGAAGCAGCTACTTTGAAAATTCAGGCCTTTATACTTATGAAAAAATTGCAGGTCTGTTATTGTAGAGGGAGGAATGCAACTTTCAGAACAATGTAGGTTGTAAACAAATGCATTCCTTAGAAATGTGAGATGCTTTAAATGCTATTAAAACCAGAATTTTATTCCATTCCGAATTTGTTGAATGCAGTCATTCATTACAATGGTTGCCATACTTACAAGTCAAAAGCAATACTTCTTGCCTCGTTAACATATGTTTAGAAAGCAGCTCCTTGTAATAAGTTACTTCTCTTTTGTTAGGTCACACTGTCATTGTGCTGTTGCTGGTTGCTTTTACTCTCCTGACCAAAATAATATGCCACTTGCTTAAGCAATCCCAGTTTTCCTCACCACGTTTGCTTTTGCAGAGACAGGAGCTACAGTTAATGATCCTTATGAGTCCCATCTCATCATGTTCTGTGATTCTTTGAATTAATTGAGGAGACATGGCTGGGATCGCCAAAAGAAAATGACTGAGTTCTCCAGAACTTTCCTAAAGGATTTCCTTAACATGTTTCTGATTAGAGAAAAAAGATAACACGTGACAAAATGCTGCATTCATCTTGCATTTCAGAGGTGTTGCTTCACACCAGCTGATTTTCTAAGTTATAACTTTGAAAGGCACTCTTTTTAGCACTTTTTCATTACAGTTCAAATAAAGCTTTAATTTTAAGAGGTAATTGCAGCAAACCTTAGGAGATCTAGCTGACAAGCTAACAAAAAACAACAAAAGAGCCATAGTGGATAGCCACTACTGATTATAATAACCAGTGCTTTAAAAATGTTAATGACGACACAAAATGGCACAGGACTCTGCTGCCCAAATCACAAGTTATGTGTCAAGGATTTCTATGAGAGATGAATTTAGGAAAGAAAAACATTCTTTAGCCTGAAATAAAAAAAAAAAATATTCTATGTACTAAATATGTCCCTTTTGAATTTACTTAAATAAAACATTTAAAATATGAATATACTACCAAGAGAAAGGAGGTGCCTTGTCTTACTCTTTATATATGGAAAGTTTACTTGATTCTTTGCTTCAAAACATATGAAATAATGTGGAAAATGGCATCTTAATACCTCACTTCAGAAAATGCTAAAGTTATAATAATTTTAAACATAGAAATAGTCTGCACTAATAATATTACACACATATACTCATCTTGATAACTGGAAAAAACAATTACCAACTCTGAGTTCAGTCAGTCCTGGCACAAGACAATTTTTAGTACTCTTCAGAAAATATATGCAAACTGAAAATCACAGTGCCTGTATGAGGGAAAAGCTGTTCAGAACAAAACAGCCTTGCTGTACTTATTTATCAATAATAATATCTTCATTGAAAAATTCCTATGCCAACTCTGATTATGTCTTTACAGTTTATGTATATTGTTAAATAAGATTAGATCTGAGAATAATAATCAGCATATGCATAAGAATTATTAGGGTGTGAAATTGTATATTTGTGAAAAAAATTTGCTATATTCTCTGCTGCTCTAGGTTGACTTTTATTTCATAAATATTTATCAGATGAGAATTGGGCCAGGTTTTTTTCCTCTTATATATTTCAGCACTTAGCTCTTGATAATTTTTATGCTTGAATAATAAAACCTTGCTCTGCATTATTATTACTATAATTGTTGCCACTGTTACTACAGCTGTTACTATTATTATTATTATTTCTTATTGAGTATTTATTCTTTTTGTTACTGTATATATACCTATAATTTATATATATAAATATATATATAACTTGTCACCCACTCTTAAAATAATTATAGATACAATTCTTTTACATAGTGACAGAGTACAAAACCCAAGTATTTAAAGATAGCTATTTTATAAGATTTTCAATATTTCAGCACATACCCCTTGGAATTCATTGCAGGCTGTTTTACAATTCCCATCACATTCAACCTGAAAAAAAGGAATCTCTAAATGTAAATGACTTGCTGCCAAATCTGTATCATTGTGTCCTTGACTGTTTTTAGAAATCTGTGCTAAAGTACGGTAGGTGCACATTCTCTGACTTTTCTAGGTAAAGATGGAAATCTAAACAGTTCAAATGGGCAAAAATTATCTATCTTTGTCCAGGGTGAACTTGCAGTGCTATTAATTGGAGTTTGTTCTATACACAGACTGAAGGATTTACTCTCCTGTATTAAATATTCATTAATAGAAGTATATATTTTTCCTTAACATTTGTCATTAATATGAGAGAAGAGGAGGAGACATAGTGTAAAACACCATCTTCTGATTGAAGTCAAAGGAGTAGATAAGAAGCTAGACAGTGGATTTCTGTGTATGTCAGTATGTGAAAAAAATAAATGGAAAATTATGACTCAGACAAAGTCTTGAATTGGAAATAGTGGATTTTTATGGTAGTTCTGCAGTGGCTTATGACTTTACACATGTGTAAGAAGACACAGGTGTTCAAAATTGCCCCAGAACATTAAAAACCACAGTACTCTAGCATATTTTTTTTTTTGCGTATTTTCTTGCTGTGATAATATGATCTGCTGTAGTTTTATTTTATGCTAAATCACTGTGAACCAGTTCCCATAGCCCTTTACCTCTGTGAGACATATCACTGTAGCTTGTCAAAGAAGCCATTTCCATTTCTGCTCCTTCTAGCCCCCACTACCGCAAGCCCAAAGGAAATGCAGCTGATGAGAAATTCTTGTCAGGCGGGTGCTCAGCTGGATTTGCTCCTGGCCAATTTTGTTCTGCATTTTTTGCTTAATGACTTGGATAGTAGAAAGGACAGCACTTTAAGTGTTATGTCTGACATCAAACTGGGAGGATCACCATTAGATTCAAGGGCTGGTTCATCTTCAGATTTCATTTACCCCTTGACAAAAGATGAGTAGAAAGCTACCCTTTATCAAGGCTAAATCAAATGCAGAAAAGGGGAAGGACTGGCTAAGCCAATATTTGGGCAGAAGGTCTCTCACAAACTGTGTACAAGTCAGTGCCATGGACTAAGTGCTACCTTTGTCTCAAACCTTCTTCATTGCTTGTTGAATAAAGCCCAAGTCTCTCAAGCTGTGATGATTATTCTGCACAATTGCTTCATGTAGCTGAAAGAAACTTGGAGATAATCCCAAAGTTAAGGAAATGTATCAGAGTGGTAATAAGGCGAGTAGATGTGTTTATCTTTTTGTGTTTTTCATCACATCCTAACTGCACTTTTCATTTGAAGGAGCTTACTAATATTTTTTCTGCAAATTGTTTTCTGGTACTAAAACCAGGGTGAATACAGAGTAATATTGACTATACCTACTGCAGTGTATCTGGTATACGCTATACTTTTTCTAGACACTTGAGACTACTCTTGTGCATTTAAACTCTCTTATGCCAGTTTAGCTCCAATTAAAGTAAGAATGAGCACCTGATCTTTCCCAAACCATGGAACTGCATGGGAAAATAAGGTAATATGGGAACAAATTCTCCCTGTGACTAGCCAGGGAGATGGCATGGCTGTCTATGTAATTGTATCCAAGTGTTCAGCAGTATTCCTGGGGAGTCCTGCTTCACTTAGAGGAAGACACTTCTCCAAATGGGAGCAGGTTCTCATCCTACAAGGGGTGGGAAACATAACTAGGATTTACTAAGTACTCAGAAGTTTGCCAGGCCCTTGTGGTTTTGGGAATCAGGAATCTTCAGACTACTCTAAAATGAGAGTATGCAATGCAAATTGCCATATCAGAGGGAAAAACTATTCTTTTTAGGATACTGGTCAGGTCCTACAAAAAACCATCATAAAATTAAAATGAGGATATGAGAAGAATACAAGGTTCTATACCTCGAACTTGTTATAGAAAAAAATAGATGGCTATTGAAAAGTAGGCAAACCCAGGTTATTTAGATATATATATAACTAGGAATATTTTATTAGAGACCATGAATAACTTGGTAAGGGGTGGTAAGGTCTCAGAATATATTTTTTTCCACTGTTTGGTTAATGGTCTTAAAGTAAGATGTGAGCAAAATGCATCAGAGTCCAGGAGAGAGCCCAAAGGCAGTACAGGGATTTAAAAGATAGGGTCTATGAAGAAAGCTTGAAATAAGAGTATTTGCTTCAGTCTAGGAAAGAGGGGGCTGAGTCATGAAATTAAATTCTTGTGTTTAAGTGCTGTTATAAAAACATAGTGATTGTTCTCTGTCTGCTGAGCAAGGACAAGATGGAATCTAATGCATTTGGGTCAAGGATTATTTAAACTGAGTACTAGGAAACAAGTGCTGTTATGATACACTCAGTCCATCTAGAGAGTACCTTCTTACTCACTGGCTTTAAGAAATATGAACAAACAGCTCTCTCAGTCTTCCATTTGATTTGGCATCATTTAAAGTATCTGATTTTTGTCTTGGCCTCCCTTCTGGACAGTTGTATCTCTATGACTCCATGGTAAAAGTCCCACATCTGTTCCCATTCAGAAGTATGGAAATAGGAATAGGGGCCTTCTTCCTCTCCCCCTTCCCCCCATCCTTATGCTGCTGTATGAGAAATCCTTGTGGAATTAGTGGTTTGCATGTCCTAAAGGACATTTATTCTCTGCAAATTGCAACAGATTGAGAGGAATCCTACTGCAATCATAGCACAGTCCATGCAGCAAGAGCAGTGCCTGAATCCTCAGATAAATTCAGCTGATTTGCAGTTTAGACATGGAAGGTAATATTGGCAGTTTGTTGCTGCTAATTCAGAAAGCATAAAACTTTTTGCAGCCTGACATTGCACAAGGTAAATTTCAGACTAAAATACTTCCCAGAGAGGCTCTGTTGCTTGAGGTCTAATTGGATGCCAGGGTCTGTAAGTGTACTGGATGGTGTGTGCTACCTTGAATGAGCTGAAGAGAGTCAGGCTTTCAAATGTCTCACTGTGACCAATAGGATCCATAATTTATTTTCAATTATACCATGCTTCTGAGTTTTATGCTTTCAGGTTGCCAGTATTAACAGCCAAATATTTTTTTGTTTAATTGGAGCTTTGCTCAAATTTTGCTTTTGCAGATGCATGGAAGGAGGTGACAGTCAGTACTAGGTTTTCAGATGTACTAGGGTTTTATTCATTGAGGCATTACTTCCATAGGAAGAATTGTTACACCAAACTTCTGCAAAACTTCAGCAAAAGCTGCTGGTATTTTCAATACTGTAAGAACATAGCAGACCAGGGTTTTCAACAGTTTCTGGCCAAAGATGCTACATTCTTTATAATTAGACTGTGTCATTCTGGCTAACAAGTTTCTCTTTCCAGACCTTTATATTTTGAAAGGATGGAAAATGGCTTTGCTTTGACCTTATCAAACCATGGATGATCTCTACAACAGGTTGCTGCACTGTTCATCTGCACTGGTTTGTGCTCAGAAAGGCAGCAAAAAATGGAATCTCTGCAGTAAAAACTTGCCTCTTTGTTGTCTCTCTTTGTTGTTGTTGTTGTTGTTGTTGTTTTTGTTCAGATGGACTTCCACTCCTATACCACATTAATTGGGTGAGGTACTGTTCATTCTGAGATAACTCACTGCCTCAGCTGCATTACCAAGCCACTGTTTTGAGTGATATTTTTTTCTGCTGTTCAAAGTGCACTCTAACAAGCTCTATCCTTTCATGCATGTCCCTAGTTTAAAGGTTTGGAGGAAACTCAAAAGGCTGACATTCTTCATAAAGTGCATCAAATCTGAACTATCTATAGGAAAGAACTGCATATCAGTTATGGAAAATGTTAAAGGAGAAAAATTGAAACTATGGAGCTGTAAATACTTAGAGAAGATCACTGATCTCATCTACTGTTATGGTGCTTTAATGAGTCAGTACATAATGTAGGCAGAAATGTCTAATTTGACATTGTCTCATCAGGCTGTGGGAAGATGTCCAGATGACATCATTAAAGCACAGCAGTCCTTATCTGGCCTGAAGGTTAAATTCTTCAATCCCCTAAAATAATTTTGTGCCTTTGGACATGTTGTGAACCTTTAAGTTAAAAGTTACTGCATGTAGCTTTGTCATCTCCAGTGCTCAGCTCTTACTGGAGTAGATGGTTGGAGGAGAAGGACTCTTTTATGGATCATTCTTCTCCTATGCCTTTGTGTAATTTCTGTTCAACCTCAGCTTAAAGCAACATTTCCTCATGGGGAGACCTGCTTCCTTAGTCTTATTATGATCCAGTAATTTACAGTATAAACTGGTCCTTCTGGCTCTTGAACTAACACAGCTGATAATACACAGTCTGGCTTTTTCCTTGGTCTCAGTTATAATAATTTTTTCACAAATCTGGATTTTAAGATAGTGAAACCAAGCTAATTTGTGTCTCATAAGGTATTATTCATGTGGTCATCTAAGCATCTCTGGCCTTGCAAGAATCTGTTCTTCAAAAGGTCCTCATACTCCCCTCTATTATCTGTGAAGTCCAACCGTTTTTCACAAAACTCATTTTTATTCATCTGCCAAACCCTGATGTCCCTTTTAGCGTTATCTGTAACACCCATCAGATTCTTAGATTCATCTCTGCCATGTCCAGCAATTTTTCATGTCATGTGCATAGTTTTCTACGTCCTGTTCATTCAGCTTCACCTCAGGGCAGGACAAGGCCAACTGCCTAGCCTTTTTTCTGCCAGACTAATGTGGATATAGTGAGTATTTCACATGTCCTGTGAAATAAATCTAACACTTTTTTTTTAAATGAAAATCAGGGAGAAAATGAATAAGAAAAGAAGGGAAGAGGTGTGTATATATATATATACATATGTGTGTTTGTGTGTGTGTGTTCAAGGGGAAGATGTTGCTAAACCATACTGTATTTTACAGGGTTAAGCATAAAATTAGAGAATAAAGAAAAAAAGTGAGGTCTTGGAATGTAAAAGAACAGAGCTAACATCTAACAATATTCTCATTAGTAAAACATTTTTAAAAGCTTTTCTACACATCACAAGATTTTAAATTCTACCTATTTCTGTAGGCCAGACTCAGTATTGGAACACTGAATTGACTGGGGTTTTCAGTAAGAAAATCTTATTTGTAGGGGAACTTGTTCTGAATTAAACTTTTATGAAACATACATCAGGAACTCTCTTACCATACTGATTTAGCTTATCCTTCCACAGAAGCCTTTTTCCAGCACAAGGTAGAACAATGACACAGCACAAGTGGGTTGACCCCTGCAGGAATATGCTGCATAGAAGATAATATACATCTTGGAGTTCCAAATTGTTTAAATAGCTGTTTTTCTCAAATCAGAACTCTTTCAAGCTTCAAGTAATACTCATACAGGTAAGCATAAGCATATTTATCTCAGGGAGAGTACTAAGGCATGGGGCTCAATCTTGGTCATCTTGCAGTATCACAAATGACTGTGTTAAAGTCTCTTAAAGAATCATTGGAAAAGTTATTGGCAAAACCAGTTTTAATATAAAAGCAACAGCATGACAAAGTTTCTCAGTTCACAGTGCAGCCTAGAGTTAGGAGGTGAGATGCACCACTACCTGTGGGAGATGTCCACTACCAGTTCATTGGAAAGTGGAATAAGATATATTGTCTTTGACAACTAAGCTGTATCTATTTCTTGACTAGCCTCTCTTATAATTTTCTTCCTGAATATAGGATATTTGAAGAAAGGGCAAGTCTTAGAATACACATTGATAATGCTTTCTATTAACAGAAATATTTATATTGCTAAAGAATATTCATCCTCAGTTTGAAAACATATTATGATATAATGATATAAAAATGCTCTAACTGCTTAATGATGTTCTGCTAAGTCACAGAAATCATATCATAACTCTCCATTGTCCCTGGACACAGCTCATTAAGTTCTAGAAGTACTGTCTGAAAAATATAAGTCATCCAAGTCTCTATCCACTTGTTATAAAACTCTGAAAGGCAAAAAAATTCTTAGGTGAGAAGGAACTTTAAAGATCCTCTGTGTGCAACCACCCTACCATGGGCACCATGGGCAGGGACACCTAGGACCTCATCCAAACTGGTTGCTCAGAGGCCCATTCCAAGCTGGCCAGGAACACTTCCAGGGATGGGGCACTCACAGCTGCTCTGGGCAACCTGTGCCAGTGCCTCACCACCCTAAAAGTCAGGATTTCCTTTGTAATTCCAATTCAGAACCCAGCCTCTTTCATTTTAAAGGCATTCCCCCTTTTTGACTGCTATTTAAGCAATTTTAAAAATTTGTAATACCCACTGTGCTCTTTATTTGGCACTTGACTTCTGGTATTTTTGTACTAGTAGGTTTGTTTTAAGGTATTTGTGGTTGTTTAGTGGCCTAAGTTGGTGTTTTGGGAATAATTCTAAACTTTCCCCAAATTATATTACACGAACACTTGATTAAGCGATCTAAGTTACCCTTTTCCATTTCTCTGTCTTAAATGGAGGATTTTGTTGCCAATAGATTGTTTTAGTACAGAGTAGTCCCCTTTCTTTGATAATTCTCTTTAGGTACTGAAAATGAGTAAATGTAACATGTGATAATTAAGTCTATACCATCATAAAAGAGAATGCATTTATGAAGTTTAAGAGCTCAGAAGAGTGCAGCTTATCTGCCTATGCATGTAATGGCTGTGTCCCTTCTGGTCTAATGTGAACAATGTGTCTTCTACTGCTTGTCCACTGATGCCATCTTGAAATAAGTATTTGTCTGTAGTGAGGAACAGCAGGAATAACTGAAAACAGCTAATATTATAATGATAATTCTTAAATAATATTAAAAAAATTAAAATAATATTTAACCACTTAAAAAAGTGAATCTGTTTATGAAAACAGACACTTGTTCAAAGGAAGAGATTTTTATAATTTTGACTGAGTGAAACCAACTTATAGAGCTGAAATATTTGGTTACAGAAATGCCGCAATGTACTTAACTATGCACGTCACAGAGGGAAATGATAACCTTATAAGTTGTTAACCATTTTGATATAATTTTAATTTTATAATGTTGATATAATTGATATAATTATTGATATAATAGTTTTTCCTGCTAGAAAATTTTTAAGCATTGATAAGTAGATTAGGGTAAATCACATTAGCCAGAGTTCCTATTAGAAATTGAAAACAGAAATTTGTGCATAAAGCTTTCTTCCTCTCTTCTTTTAACTTCAATTCACTCTAATTTACTGGGCAGAGACAGAAGCTAGCCTTACCTGTCTGGTCATGCAGGCACCAAGTAAACATCCATCTAAAGTCAATGGAAAATCTAGAAGTTCAGCAGCATTTCCATTGAAAGACAAGCTGTTTTGCTCTGCCTTTTGTTTTTGTTTTTGTTTTTTTGTCAAACTGATTAAATAAAGACTTGCTTTTTGATGATTGGGAGTCTAGAAATGTCTAGTGGTATAATTCTGTATCAGTTTTTAAACATATTACTTGACCTCTTGGTATTAACCAAGAAACAGATTCCCCCAGCACAGTAAGTAAACTTCAGTGTTATGAATCATGTAAGAGCATGAGAAGGAACAGAGACAAATAATTTCCCCCTGCTTTCATCATCCTGTGGTACAAAAAGCCTCGTAGTAAGAGGGAATCTATCCTGTAGATTGGGGTGAGGGATTTAGGTAGAGGATACCTGCTCATATTCCAGTAACTAATGTGTTGTAGCAGCTGGATGTAGCTCCCTTGTTTATGTTTTCCAGTGACTTTTCAACATACATTTGATTCAATAAAATTGGGTTCAGAATATATCTTAGTCTTCAAGTTTACTTTAGCAAAATCTTTCAATGGAACATCATATCCACAAAAGCATAAGGACAATGATTTGGTTAAGATAACACATGGAAAGTTATTGTGTTTTTATGTTTTAAAGCTCGAGAACCCCCAAATTAGCAGAGGGAAAAGCACATTGTTGTATGGTATTTGCATGTTAATCCTTATGCAAAGAATCCTTCAGCTCTGTATTTGCTCACACTCATTTGCTCATGATATAAAGAAAAACACATGCTCACCAACTGGTATTTTCACATCAAAAACTTTTTCCTGTTAACCACATTTCTGTGTCTTTCCAAGTCACTTTAACTGCAGAGGTCTGCTAGACTTTCACGCCTGGCTTCATACCCTGCCAATGTGGATGATATTTTAGTTGGTAGAGGGGCTCCAAAAGAGTGTTGAAAAATATTTTCACCTCAAGAGAAAGCTGTTGATCAAATTCATGATCATGACCCTTTTGGCTGATGTCAAACATGTGGCAGAAATGTTAGGCTACGATATAACATTAAATTTCTAATGACTTGGACAACATAATGCTCGGGGTAAAGATCAGTATGAATTCTAACTAATGCACTGCTGCGCCTCACTGTGCATCAGGCATAGCTTTCATAAAATTAATTTGTAACATTTTATGCTCTGCTTCTCCCAGTTTTTACCCTCCTTTTCCCACAATTAGTAAATTTTTTTGAAAGGAATTCATGATGCTCTTATGCATTAAAAATACCTACCATCTTATCTGGGTAAGCTGATGTGCTGTGGCATTTTGGAGCAGTCCATAAAAAAGAAGGGACAAATAAGGTCAACACCATACACTCTGAAAAATTAATAATTATTGCTTTAGTCCCTTGTCTACCTATTATGCCAAACTTTGTATGAATTCAATGAATCAATGACCCAGTGAATTCACAACATTTTACAGTTAGAACTTTTGGTAAAAACACCTGTGTTCGTGGTTTGATCCTTTTCCAGGTTTTGGTAATTCTTACAAAATAGCTGCAGAAGTATAAACTGGAAAGTCATTAGATTCATGGATCAAGCTGGTTTATTTGGGGTGACAAAGGAAAACGAGTAAAATAAAAGGCTTTATTGAAGTGCTGTAGCTATACTAGCCATTTCAGCTTGCTCAGAGTCTATTTTCATTAGAAAATTTCCCATGAACTGGAACTCATGCTGCTTGGCTATGCTCAAATATTTCTAAGAACACACAGTTGTTCCAGGAGCAGATGTCTTGGCCTTGTCCCTGAACTGTCAGAATGAATGACTTTTATGTGGCTCCAGTGACCCAAGGGGAAGCTGAGGAATTAGAGACACTGGGTGTACATGAGACTGACTGTCACAACCTCTTCTGCTGCTTTTGCCACCTCTGTGAGCTCCTGCCATGCAATCACACAGGTGCTGCAAGTTTCCAGAGCAACAAGAAGAAAGAGGATGCCTTACCTAAGATGAATGTAGCAGAAGTGGGCTCAGATGCCAGCAAGTGAGGCAAGTAAGGACTAGCACATGCCCCGAAGAAGTGGTGATGATAACAGTGGTGATGAAGGTGATGGTGGCAAAGTAACATGCTTGAATTAATAAAGACAGGATAGGCAGAATGAGGTGAAGTTGTAGGCTAAAACACACGTAACACAATTTCTGTTGCAGGCAGGCAGCTGTAGCAGAGCACTGCATTTGTGATTGCAGGCTGCCTAGATGAAACACTGCTAACCCTTCTGAGGTCTTGACAAATTACTTACATATATTAAAAGGGCTCTCTAAAGCCCCTCCCTAAATTATCCAACTATTATATGATGAGAGAACTAACATTTATGCAAACTATTTTCTCAGGAAAATAAATAAGTCTAAGTAACATAAACAACAAAAATCTTCCTCATGTTCATGTCCTCAGATTATTTTTTTTTTTTACAATTCCCCATGTTTGAGATATTACACTTAGTTTTTTCTGGATATAATGCATTGCTAGTATATGCACACATAAGTTTCAAAATAAGTTTGGAAAATGCAGTATTCTTGTGTGAAACAGAAGCTTGATAATCATTAATTAGCACTCCTAAAGTTAGAAAGTGCTAAAGCTCCTGTCAGAATCAGACTCATTGTTGCCAGCTCTTGTGGTTTTAATGCAATAAGTGCTTCTCCTTGAAGGCCTGCCATAAGTTCAGTGATTACACTAGAATTTCCACTTCCATTAAAAGAATTACAAATTTAGATGTCTTGTTAAGCAAAGAAGCTTGAAAATATTAATTATATATAATCTAATATGAAATGAAAACAGCTCACAATCATTAATATGATCTCTTTATTTCTGAATATTGGAGAGGCAAACATTCTCAGCTGGGGAAGGAAAGCTTTTTTTTGGCATGACAGGACTTCAGAGTGCTCTTTTTGTGCCAAATTTGATTTCTTGTTGATTGGTGGTTTTGCTGCCACAGTCATTGTCATCTCTTAATTTTATGTGACGATGCAGAGTGATGTAGAACCCCCCACACAGTGCAAAGAAGGGCTCTTTATTGCAAAAACCCAGCCTTTTTAAGCAGTTAGCCAGTTATCAGTTTCCATGGTTTTAAGGCACAACAAGCCCAAGCCAGCCAGCCACCAACCACGATGTGGATATGAGGCTGTCATGCAGAGCATCTCTCAAGGCTCTCATGGCTCTCATGTCTCTCTACCCCTATTCCAGCTGAGCCACTCTCCCACAGCCCTCTCCTACTTAGCCAAAGTAGCAGCCCTGAGCCATGATTTTACAAGGGTAACAAGGCCCTTATTTTATAAGGTTTTAGCTATATACAACAGTTAACTACACATATCAGGTACCAGTCTGTGTTTTTCAAGTACACAACCTGTTTCCACTGGCCAGACAGTGTATCAGACTAATACTCTTATGGACAAGCATAATTCATAATGTGAATACATGGGACGTATGTATCTTCCTTTTCTTTTTTCCATTGCAATCAGTGGAAAAAATAATCTTCAGTATTCATCAGGTTATTTCTTCAATCTATGAAAAGTTTGAAGGAAAAAAAAAAAAGGACATTAGAAGAGAGAAGGTAGGAGAACTTGGGAACACCAATAGGGAACATAATTTCTCTTTTCGTCATCACTGGTCTCCTTTGCTTCAGAGCCATTGTGAAACTGGAGTCTCCCACAGCATTCTGCATAACAATGTTGTGAAGCCAATTCCTCTATATTTTCTGTGAATTTTATCAATATTTTTATGCCAACAATAGCCGGCTCTCATGCTCATTACTACTTGTGAAAACAAGGGTCAGGGTTTGTTGGCTTGATTTCCTTTGTGGAGCATTTTACAAATGAGACATGCCACAAAGCTGTAGTGTTTCTAGAGTGGGTCTCTGCTCAAAGTCTGTCCTGACCCTTCTCTACATGCAAATTGACACTGTGGAAATTGAACATACTCTGTCTGGAGAAGTATTGTTCAACTATTCAAAGCCTCATTCAGCCTTGTAACATGAGTGTGAGTGTCATAATACAGCACTTGGGAAAGTTAAAGAACTTCCTTTTTTTCTGGTTAGCTACATATAATTTGACCAACCAGACCCATCACTGTCCCTCAAGGGCCTGTTGTATGGCTTTTGTTTTCATGTTTAGCAGGAGTCATCTCTGTACTGTATTCTAGCAGGAACCATCATATGATGCAGGATATGTGATTTTTAAATGAGTGGAGGCTGAAATACTGAGTTGCTATTTCACTCAAAAGCATTTCTGTTTGGAAAGAATAAATAAATTGTTTTTCTTTGAGATCAATTTAGCATTGAAAAGCCCAAAAAGAGATTTCCCTGGGTGCTTAAGTGGAATAGGTATGCCATATTAAGTATGATTTAAATATATTTGTCTGTACGTATTGGAATACACTACAGCAATATATCAATAAAGAAGCAATAAAGTAAAAATCCTGAGCAGAATTATGGTTTCATATTTTAGTGCAGTGCTATTGTTTTGTTAGTGATTATTTTTTATTATCAACATAGCAACATGCTCTGCTCATGGACAGGGAAATGCCAATGCAGGCATAAACAGAAGGATTCTTGCTCTCCAAAGACTTTTGTCAGCTCTGTGAACTCAGCATACTTAGTCAGAGAAGTTGAGAGACACCCCTGCCACATTGCTCCAGTGGAAAGGTGATCTCCTCTAGGAATGGTGGAAAAATCCTGCTTTGATAAACTATATTTGCACTATTTTATATACAGTTCTGCTCCTTAGTAGCTGGATCTCATTTCTTTTTGCTTCCGAAGACTGCTGAGGTATGAAGGCAACCACTTAGGTGGGCTGGTCACAGGGAGTGCTGGGCAATTGCCAGTTCATGTGTTGGCAGAGCTGATTTAGGATGTGGGAAGCTGGGATGCCTCAGTGGGGGCTTACCAACAACAATCAGTCTCTGATAGTGGTAGTCTGAGGTTAGTGGTCACTGCAGTGATTTTGAAGACCATTGTTCAAATAGTTATCACAACAGAGAACTTTTACACAGTCCAAAGGCAAGTTATTCAGGTGTTTTGGTAAAAATTTAAATATATGCTAATGTAGGTAGCTTGAACATTTTACTTTTAGATTTTCTCTAACTGAAAGGAAACAGAATTACCCGTGACACTGAGTGAGATACATTTGTGCTTGATGAACAGAATGTGTGGGAGGGTAGACTTCAAACATTTTAATTTGTTTTTATTGGCTCCAAAGTACCGGAAAAGTGTTTTATTTCTCTTTAAAAAAAAATAATTGCCATCCATATTAGATAAAACATTCTTTCATGCAGCTTTGGATGATAAAGTGTTTTTTCCTTCAGGCTCTCTGATCCTAACAGCTTTTTTTTTTTTGGTCCCTCAATTAGCCCATCTTCTTAAGCTGAAAAAATGCAGAGAGAAAAGTGGATAAAAAAATACAAGTTACAGTAGCTGGGAACCTTCTCAGCTACAGTACCTGTAGCTGGTCTCCAAAATGTGTTTGTTTCACTCAGATTGATCAAGGTATAAGTCAGAGAAGAGAATTCTTCCCACTAACTATTTTAAAGACAGGTAGAGATGCAGATGGGTTCAGTAAAACATGAGACTAAATCTAGATGTGAAATGAAATATAGATAGAAGCGTCTTGCCTCAGAGAGTTTTAATGTTAATACCAACATCTCTTGGATGAAAGAAGACCACTATTTTGTGGTTGTGACATTTTACACAGGTACAAAACAAGCAGATTGCCTAGGGATATTTCTGAACTTGATGGGGAAAAAAAAAAATCTATTTTTTAAATGGTGGTTTTAATGATTTTAGATTCAGTCCAGAATGACACGTTAAGTCCCATTACATGCCTACATTTTGGGTTTTAAAAATAAAGAAGGAACAACTTCTAATGGATTTGAAAGTAGATACACAGCACTCTGATTCTGCAATTACTGTTGAGTGAACTTATTTAGTTTTCTTGTTTATGTAAAAAAATCTTCACAATCAAACTTTCTATACAGATGGAGACTATGAATTATCTTCGCCCTAGATAGCAAACACACAATTTCTAATGGAATTGGATAGCATTAATAATATATAAATTTTCCACCATCTGGTAAAAAAGTCTTGTGTGGAACTGTTTTTAACAGAAAACAAGTTTTGTAAAACCTATCTGAAGTTCAGATGTTGTGGGTGTTTGATCTTAAAATTAACGGTAGATGGCTTCAGAGAACGTTTCCCCCAGTGATGGCCAGTTCCAGAAAAAGACAGAGCGCACAGCCACAGACCATACACAATGTCCACAAAGACTTGGTGTGGAAAAGTCACATTTTTTTTTTTTACTACATTGCTAGTAAAAAAAAAAAAAAAAGCAGCAATGTTTGACTAAAACGCACTACCAGATTTCTAAATCTTGTAATACTTAAAACACAACTGTACTGGATTACGCTGCTAAGTTCTGCTGAGCTCAGTGTCTCCCATGAGAGAGAATCTTGTATGATAAGGGTAGAAAAGGGTGAAGAGGGTGAGTGTTTATTGAGGCTTACCTTCAGAAGCCTTTTCAGCTCCCATTGATTTGTTGTATCCACAGTGTTGTCCACACTTCACAGAAAAATAATTTTTAATCATTCAGTTTTATGAGAATCATGACATCATAAGTTGTGTGTCATATCTAAGTCATGATCACATAGAACCTGTGACTCTTTCCAATCCTGAAGTTTTGAGCGCTTTTCTCAGCGTTCTCAAATGTTCATGTTTTGTTCTTTCTTGTCATCTTCTCTGTGCTTTTTCAGTTCTGCTATTTCTTTTTTGAGATAGTGTGTTGAGTAGGTTTTCACAATGCCACAGTGGCACTCTGTGGTTTTCTACTTTGCTCTTGTTTAAGGTAGAAAACCATAAGTGTTATATTGTCTGCTTCCTTAAAGCAGTTAAAGTGGTTAAACCCCACTGTACAGCAGTAGTAAACTGAATTATGTTAGAGATGATTAGACCATAAATAGAATATTTTTAGGTGTGAAGACATACCTTGCCCCAGATCTTCAATTTAGTATTTGAATAGGCAGGCATCTTTTTAATTTCTGTTTCTAATGAAAATGTATAAATTGTCTCACACCATTGGAATAATTCCAGTGTTGGGCCACAGTATTTTGTTACATGTAAAGAATCAAGAAAAGTTGCTTTATTTCCCCCTCACCTACATGTATTCATTTGTGTATGTTTATATAAGTATATGAGAAAGGTTTTGTCTTCCTCACAATTAAAAAACAAATGTAAATGTTGCTTCAGAAAAATATAGAGCTCCAAATAAACTCTTTTTAATACATTAATACATTTACTAAATTTTCTTGTTAAAATTTTACAGTTACATAGTCTTGTGGCCTGTCATTAGCAATTTCTCTCAAACCTTGAGACAAAATGAGAACATGCTCATCTTTACCATTTCAAGCAAGTATGTCTCTTTGTAACATTACATTTATAAAACACTTCAGTAGCCATTCTTGCTGTTGGAATTTATAGACTGAAAATGATGAATTTATCTGTAGAATTTGAGACCAGTTTTCCTCATGGTCCAGAATGTTATTAAATAAACACTTTTTTACCAACTGGCTGATACCTTGCTGTTTTATGTATGTTTTAATTTTCCTATTTAGCTATTGTTGCTCAGTTAATTATCTCTAATAAGGGATGATTTTCTTTTCTTGCCTGTAACTTCCTATATAAAATTACCGAATTCGCTGCTATATAAACAAGTTAGAATTACGCAAATACTTTTTTAATTATAAATTAACTTCCTTCGTTAAAGAAAGAAAAAGAATATGAAGTCTGGTGACCTTTTATCCTACTCTGTCTCTTTTCCTCCCCTCATATACATTTGTGTATGTACATGGATACACTCACATGAGTTTCTTTATCTAGCTTCAGTGGCCAATAAATTCTCTCACCTGGAAATTTATGTAATAAAATTCTGGGGAACTGGTTATATCAGATAAATAGAATGAACCTGTTTATAAATACCCTGTCTCCTTTCTGGGTTAAAAAGGGAAAAAAAAATGATCTATATGCATGGCATTAGCTCTGTGCACAGGTGCAGTCTCCTCAGAATTAATTTGCATTTTTGAGGAGAACCATGGTACTACCATGCACTGACCATCAAATGAGTGCTGTCAGGGATCTGCAGGTTTGCTGAATCAGAGCAACACCTTGCCTGTCTAGTGCCTCCCTAGCTCCTCTGATGATGGATACTGACAGCAAGGAAGCTGCCTGGTTGTGTTGCTAATTTGTTATTTTATTTATAGGCCTTTTGTGTGTGTGTCACTTTTATGTATGATGGATTTCCATTGTTGATATGTCTTCCTTCTGCTCTCAATGGTGTTCCTGCGCTCCCAGCAGATTCATGTGTTTGTGGCAATAAAGGAGACAGAAGTGAAGACTGTCCTCTTAGGACACAGCTCATAAATTATCCCTTACAACCAAAGCACAAGACAAAACAATTTTTTCAAGTGGTCACAGATGAGCTATGTCCAAAGGAATTTGCTTTTTCAGATGTTTATTAATGCATCTGTTTGCTGATCTAGGGCATGCAAACTGCATAAAGATCACCATCTGCAGGTGCAAATACATTTGCCAAAACCCCCTGGAGACCTGCTTGATTCTGATCACAGTGGATGCTAGGTAAAACCCATGGTCTTAACCAGATGGTTTCAACTGTCTTTTCTGGTTGAAGTGTTACACTGAGTGCAAAATTTTGTCTCTAGCATGGAGAAAGCAAAAAAGTAAAAGATGAGAGAGAAATGGAGGCAGAAAGTAGAGCAATAATATTACCAGCTGTGACTAAAGCTGCTACGAATATGGTGAGCTCAGAATATTTAGTATATTTATTCCAAAAGATGCTTTAAATAATTGTAATTATATAATTAAATGACTTCCTATGTAAAATTTTATCACATAGAATTAAAGATGACTATATTCTGTATGGAAAAATGAAGGCAATACTAAGAAGGGAACAAAAGCTGGGATATTCTTTTTGAAAAAATCTTGAAGGATTAAAAAAAAAGAAAAAAACCCAAAATAAAAAGTGTACCAAAATGTCTCTCTCCTGGAGGCTATTTTCTTTTGTACGCATAGGAAGGAAAAGCTGAAAGAGCTGGAACTTGGAACTGGGACAAGTTAGTCTCTTGTGCTGCTGAATTCCAAGATACTCCATTTCTGGGGATCTGAAAGCATAGTGAAGAGTTATCATATTAAGTAAGCAGCAAGAGTATCTGACAGGACACTGTTTGGATTCTAATACATACTCTGCAGATCTTACGATAATATTTGTTTTTGAGGAGTTAGTACTTGCAAAGCAGGAAAGGAAAGTATGTGGATTATTTTAGTTGCCTCTTCCCCCCTTAAAAAAAAAGTGGCTAAGAGCTAAGCATAAAGCATCTGTACGTGCCTAATATCACTAAGCATACTTCACCAGCTAGGCTCTCTTTTCTCCACTCTTTTGCCATCACCTCTGGCATAGGCACTGAAATCTTTCTTCACTTTAGAAATGTCTTGCTGAGGAAGAGGATCCATCGAGTCTGTGAACATTTGTATTATATGTTTTGCATTAGAGCACCCTAATTTTGTAATTTATACATAACAGTACTCTATAGAACTCTTCACACTTGTTCTCATTGGATTTTTCAGAGTAAAAGCTGTGGGTATGTCTACACTGCTCTACGTCTCCATAGAAAAAGACAGCAGTGAATAAATCTAGCACTCTGCACAAGAATGGCCACATGGCTTAATTTTCTGCCTTGCTGACTCTGTTTTTTGCACCATGTCAAGTTCCTGAGCAGCCTCACCAGCCCTCCTGGCACAGATGGATGAGCTTCTACTTTGGGCTGGGCTGAGGAAGAACCAACTCTGCAGATATACCGGTTTTAGCACCCCTGTAAAACACATTTTATTTTATTTATTCAAGGTATGAATGTACCAGGTCCCAGGTAACCTTATAACATTAATTTTTAGTTTTGTAAGGGCAGGCTATGAGTAAAGCTTGAACATATTATGAAAGCTTTTTCTAGAAAATGAGTGGATTTGCCTTACATTGCATTGAAAGGATATGAAACAAATACAAGCAAATAATATTTTTGTACATTTTATAAGAGTAAAGGAAAAAAAAAAAGTTTTTTTTTCCCCCTGAAAACATCTTTTCTCACCTGCAATAAAATTTCAAAACTTTTAAGGTTGGTGATGTGGCTAATAGAGTGTAATTTTTATTATGGGTATTTGGTGAGAGGAGGGAAAATGAGACACTTCCCTAGGTCCATTTATGAGGAATTGATAGCACAAAGAGAGGTATAGTGACTGCAAACTCTCATGGTGCCTTAATGCATGTCTCCAGGGGACTGCACCTGGAGACAGATTTGGCCCCTGCTAAGGACACTTATTGTGAACCCATTGTGAAAGTAATTGATGCAGGCAAAAAAGTAGCATTCAGGCCTTGAGATGTTTTTGCCGTTTTCTTCAGGCCATGCAACACCAATTTTAATTATTTTTTTTCAACAAAAAAGTAAGGAGGAAAGCTGAATTTTCCCTTTACCTGCAGATTAGCTCTCTGCTTGTTTTTTTGTATATATATCAGTTACACAAAGCTTGGGAAACCCTCTTTTAAAGAAAGGTTTGCGTAGGTTTTCAGCTTGTCCTGTTTCTTGTCATTTTCAGTGGCTTTTGGTACTTTTCTGATTTATTTATTAACTGTGTTTTATTTGTCCCAATCAATGGTAAGTGCACAACTTTCTGTTCTGGACTCTCTGTAGACTATAATGCAGTTTTGTTCCCCTGATTGAGTTTTCTATTATGTCTATTTCTGTTTTCACTCTTAAAGCTTGCCTTTCTTTAATTCACTTTAAACAAACATCTGAATAGGTTTAAAGGGCAGATGATACCAATACTGTCAAGATGCCATTGATCTTCCAACTGAGGCTGCTGGGGGGCAAGCTGGCTACTTTCTCCCTGTGTTTCAGTTCTTAATTTTCTGATTATTTCAACAGTTCAGAAGTTTTAGTAGCAACGAAGGTGAACTCATCCTAGCCTTTTCTCGTATACCTTCTTTTTGTGTTAGTCCCAGACAATATGGTGCTGTCAGAAAATGTTAGCTACAGCTTTTCATGTTGTCTGAAACAGTTTCTCAAAACTGGAAGCTGGAAAGAGCAGTTTGAAAACCTGTGTCCCGGACTGAATTTAGCATGTTTTGTTAACACATCTTCATTATGGTAATTTCTGCCAAATATATTCTGCTTTTCAGACAGTTCAGTTTTCCTGAAGGGAAAGATCTGTTGGGCATTAGCTGTGGAGATAGATAGATGGTCACTAAAAATGTAAAAGGCATATGATTGACATATTATATATAGAATTGGCATATAAGGAATTATTTTTGCACGCACAGAAATTCTGTTATATTGGATGAGGTACGGGTAGCCGCGTTCTGCATTTTATATTTTTTATATCCTAATTTTTGGTATGTGTCCCATATTGTAAACTTTAAAAAATGAGCCTTTGCTAAGATAAAGAATGGTGATGACCTGAGGGTGGGTCTGCACTGTGGAGAGGAGCTGCAAAGGTCCCTGAGCAGCTGGAGTTGTGCGCTTAACTCTTTAAAGCCCAGCAGTTTCTTCAGGGTTGGGTGTATGCTGTGCTCACTGAAGATCTTGCTTTTGGGGTCAGACAGGCAGAGCCATTTCAAATATCTGTGCCCCTGATGTGAGAGGTGTAGCCCTAGTTTTGCAGTGGTGTTTGCTCATCAGGTTCTTCCAGCTGGGCCAAAAAAATAGTACTTCACATATTCATTCATTGCAATAACATGCTTATCTGATTAAGATGGCTTGTTGGCTTTCTTGCAAGAAATTAAATAAAAATTATCCTCTTTGTCAGGATAGGAGAGTAATGAAATAGCTCAATCAATTTTTTCAGCTTTTGAATTCATAAGGAATTTCCCTCTGTCAAATTAGTAGGGATGTTTTCCTTCGTCACCTTGTAGTGTGGTGAGAGCTACGCTGCAGGATCATTTGGCAATTTATCTAACCATACACGTGGGGAACAGCAGTTCCAAGGACTGACTCCAGGCTGTATTTATCTTATGCCTTATTATGTGGTGATTCTCTTGGCCTCTTCTGTTCCTTTCCTCCAGTTCTTCTTAGAGAACTTGAACAGTGTGAATGGATCAAATAAATCTGAGTTCACCTCAAAATCACAGTGGAACATGAGCACTGTACGGAGTCCACTATATAACAGTAAAGGTCTTGAAGTCACAGTTTAAACTCATGTCTCTCTGCATGTCAGCCTAAATCATCTGACACAGTTGGCCTACTCTGGCAGAAAGCAAACCCAGTAAATGTAAAGAAACTGTTAAGCCTAATAAATAATACATAAATGTAATGAAAACTTCCCAAAAACCCAAACAAACACACAACCCACAAAAAAAACCTTCAAAAACACCAGAAACAAAACCATTCAAAACCCACAAGCCAAAATTCCCTGGGACCTCAACAGGGGCAGTTATTTTACTTCAGTATTTTTCTAACACTAAGATAGTGTAATTACCTACATTATGTCATAAGCTGAAGGCACTAGAAAGCTCTTCTGTCCACTGACATCTTCCCAGTACTTCAGCTTTGAGGAATTTGAAGTATCAAAAGCTCTGTGATTTGCTCTAGAAATGCAGATCCCTGTCTGAATGAGAGCTGTTGATTGCAGATTCAGAACTTCCAGCAGGTACACAGATAGTATAATTTCAATGTATGGATTTTTGTCTTTTTTTTTGTTTGTTTGGTTTTTTTGGTTTTTTTTTGCTTTGAAAACAGAATTACAGTGAAGCATGCAGGCTCTTGTATGGTGCAGATCACGTAATAAAATTTGAGATCCATGATAAAAGGAAGAAAAATTTTTCATTTAAATTTCTGAAAATTATAATGGCATCAAACTGTAAATATTATTGAAAATTGCAATATATTAATCTTTGAGTGTTTGTATATGTATATATCCATGCCTATATATATATATATATATATGTAATATCCATGCCTATTAGCTCACTGATTTGTCTGTGTAACAGCTGTACCTCTTTATGCTGTTAGAGTAATGTGACCACAGATACACCGTTTACATCCAGAGTTTCAGTCTGTAAAATCTACTGGCATCACTTAAATTCACTACCTCTAAATTAAGTTATTATGACCTTATTGACACTGTAGCTTTAATATCCTTTGATCTAAGAGATACATTGCTAAACAAAGCATCTTTGAACTAGACAGGGAATAAAAAAATCAGGAAAACAGTCAGAATGCAGTATGACATTTTGGAAGGCAGTGTTGGAAGTCAGTTTGGGGTTACAGAGACAAGTAACTAAACTCATCTTTGTGTTATGCAGCAACGAGCTGGCAGATCCTTTGGTGTATAGGTGGGGGGGCCACAAATTGGAGCAGCAAAGTGATTTTAATTCTATCTCACAGCAGTGGTGAGCATGGTACAGAAATATCGCGTGCTACTCTGGTATAGACATTTTCTAAAAGGATGTTGGAATGGTGGTACAGAAAAATGCCCTGTAAAATGCCCTTTGGAGACTGCACAATCTCTGAGAGATAATTTGATTATAGTATTTAAGTATCTTCAAGGGAAAAATAGAGAACACTGAAGCAATGACTGGGAGCTACAGGCAGACAAGTTAAAATTAAAATGAGATACAATATTCTTAAAAGTGAGATTGATTAACCATTGGAACAAAGGAAGTGCTTGAAGTCTCATTGTATTGCATTTTTCAAATCATGACTGAATGTCCTTTCTGAAAGTCAAACACAACTTATGGGACTCAGAGGGAAGTAGCCAGCAGAATCTGAATGACTTGTTTGAAAGGGTCTGCCAGAACAGCTACAGAATTTGCTCTCTTCTACTCTTCAGCTCTCTAACATGAAGCCATGTATTTCACAGTTTCTCTCAGACAAGTTTAGTTTGGGGTCACATCTCTCAAATTCCACCTCACATCAGACAGTGAATTCAGAAGCATTCAACTCATGTTTTCCTCTGGAAATGATATCACATTTCTTTCTGATTAGTATTGTTGATATCAAAATAACCCTTGTACTGTTGAATGTTTCTTACATTACCTCAAGGATGAGTATTAGTTATGATAAACATATATACATGATAATAAAGGCTTTCTTTGCAAAATATATCCCTCACTGAGAGACTTAAAGATACATGAGTTTAAATATAAAAATGGGGTTTTCAAAATCAGTGTATATCCAGCATAGTCTAACTCTAATGAAAACCTATTGGAGTGTGGTGAAATAAGGAAAGCCCTGCCTCCACTAGTGAAACTGTCTGCGCATGCCATTCCTACCAAGTGCTAAAATCTTAGACTCCCAATTACCTGGCCTTTTCTGTGGGCTAGGAGCACATAGTTGTCATGGACTAGTTGATGCATAGTTGCTTGCTTCCCTGTGATATGCCCTTTTTAAATCTGTATTTCTCCTGCTAGCTCAACACATCTGCAAGAGTTACTCAGCTCAGGAAATACCCTTTTATGCATGTACAAGTGAAACAGTAAAAATGAAACAGCTGATCACAGTAAAAATTGCTATGCTTTTTCTTCTTACTTCCTGCACAAGTAAGAGCCACTGTTATAAAGAATATCTATTTGCTAGAAGTTAGTAGCAGATATTGAACAGAGATCACAGTTCTCAACAGTACTTCCTTGTGTGGAGTCAGCTTTTTTATTTATACTTGCAAAGGAAAATATAAAATATTCAGTTTTGGACTGTTTTTTCCTTTAAAATAAAAATATGTTTGGCAATTTTGCTGAACTCTTGATATAGAGTGTCTTGAGAGAAAAGGAAGCAGGTGTAAAGAGTTGACAGAACTTGAATTCTTGAAAAATAATGATACATAGCCCGTAGAGTTATGACTGAAATACACCTCACCTGGGAGTTGTCAACAATGGTAAACAAAATAATGTTAGTAGCATGTATAGCCCTTGAAGAAACAATGGACAAAGAATATTTATCTCTAGACAAGTCTTCAACAAGACCTTCTCAAGCACATAAAACACTTCCAGCATTTTTACCATCCAATTTCTGGTTAAACTCTGAGCAGTGAGTCAGATGCTCTCAAAGAGAAGTGGTCAATGGCTCAATGTTCACATGGCAATCATTGACAAGTGGTGTCTCTAAGGGGCCAATATTGGGATATTTAATTATATTTAGTATATAAGTATATTTAATATCTTCATCACTGACGTAGTGTGCGGGATCAAGTGCACTCTCAATAAGTTTGCAGATGACAACAAGATGAGTGCTGCTGTTGACACATCTGAGCAATGAGCTACAGTCCAGAGGCACCTGGACAAGCTGGAGAACTGTCACGTGAACCTCATGAGGTTCAACAAGGACAAGCACAAGGTACTGCACCAGGTTTGGGGCAAGTCCTGGTATCAATATAGGATGGGGATGAACAGATTGAGATCAGCCCTGCTGAGAAGGACTGGGGCTGTTGGGGGGTGAGAGGCTGTGCAGGAGCCAGCAAAGTGCACTCACAGCTCAGAAATCCAATCTGGGCTTCATCCAAAGCAGTGTGGCCAAGAGGTCACGAGAGGGGATTCTGCCCCTCTGCTCTGTTCTTGTGCAACTCCACCTGGAATACTACATCGAGTTGTGGGGTCACAGCACAGAAAGAACCTGTTGGAGTGAGTTCAGAGGAGGGGCTTCAAGATGATTAGAGGAAAGGAGCAACTCTCCTATGAGGAAAGGCTGAGACAATTTGGTTTATTCAGTGTCAAAAGAGAAGGTTTTGGGATGAGCTTAATGGTGTCTTTCAAGACCTAAAGGGGTTAAAGAACCATGATAAACAGACTTTTCAGTAGGACATTGTTAGAGGACAAGTACTAATGATTTTAAACTAAAAGAGGATAAATTAGGATTAGATATAAGGAAGACTTTTTTTTTTTTTTTATGTTGGGCATGGTGAAACACAGGAACAAGTTACCCAGAGAAGTGGTAGATGCTCCATCCCTGGAAATCTTCCAGGACAGGTTGGATATGTCTCTGATCAACATGATGACCTTGAATATGTTTCTTCTCATATAAACAGACTAGATGACCTCTAAAGGTCCCTTCCAATCCAAACTATTCTCTGATTCTGAAACTGCATGACTGTATGAACTTTCTGCTCTATACCTCCTGCAAAGTACAAGGAAAAAACAGGAACAACAAAACTTTTCAAGTCAGAGTGGATTGTATTTTTTTAAAACTGATGGTATTCCACTTTCATCTTTTTAATGTAACATCTAAAATCCTGTTTTATGTATAAATTTTGTTTCCTTGTTCTCTTTATCCTCATAAATTCAGGCTTATTGCTAATATCTTATTTAAGGTATTGTACCACCATTTTATTATTTGGAACATACTTCCTAAATATTCTTTTGAAATAACATTGAACTATTTATATCAAATGCTTTTGTAGCTGCATTTTTAAAGTACAGAGATCTAGAAATTAACTTTAAAGTCCCATTTAGCATGAATAAGAGGTATAAACAGTTGGGTTAATAGTTTGCTGTTTGTAAATGATTGGATACTTCCCTAAACCCTTTCAAGGAAGAGCTCCAGAAAATGGTGATGCAGGATTGGATCTTACACTAGAGTACATAAATAAAAGATAGGAGGAAATTCAGTTAAAATAATGGGAAAATGGAGCTAGTGTTGTTTATGTGATTATGCACCTCTTCCTTTCCCAAATTCATATTCTGTTACCTGTTGTTAGACAAGTAAAATGATTCAGTGAGGTCAATGCTCTCTGGTCCAGAAGGCAAAAATGATTTGCTGAACTGAATGAGGCTGGGATATTTTGGTTTCCATTTCACTTCTTGTAGGGGCTTTCCTTATTGTAATGGCTATTTTCTTGATTCCCCATGGAAAAACCACACTGAATAAAATTTTATTTATAAATTTAAATGGACTTTGCTGCATAATACAGTCAACCTGTCACTCTTGAACTCATAAATCATGGAAGTTGATCCATTTAATTTGAATCATTTCATAAGGTTTAAAGACAATTTGCAAATAAGAAGAAACTGTAATTTTCAGTCCTTAAATATCCTAAACTGAATTTAGTAATAAAGAATAAGTACATTCAGTTCTTCAATATTCTTGAGACACTATTGTCATTTCATGGTCAATGCCAGGTCGGTTCTGCTAATAATTTTTATGCCAATTATCATCATGAGACTTATCTGGTCTATTACTATCTCTCTAAAATAAAGATGAGTTTCACTGGCTTGTGTCAGATATGGTCCCAAGGAAGCGAATAGCTGAAGGCAATTTATCCCAGAACAACTTCCATCTGCTTGCTTTGAACACTCAGGGACTTTCAGTTTCATGTTTCTCTTGATCAGGGACTGTTAACTCCATTGAAGTACTGTCATTTCCACAAATGGATGCCAAAATGAGAAGATCAAGCTAATTTTCTTTTATGATCCAAGCTTGGATTTGAGTTTAGGTCTTGAGTAATATGAGGATGTAAGGGTAACACTCTTTTTCATTCCATTGTTCAATTGCTTTTTGTCTCTGCTTAGCTACCCTGTGCCTTACTTATAGATTTATGTTGTATATTTAGGTCACTTCTAGGGTTTTACATCTGGAAATAAAATTTTGCTATAAAATAGTAGCAGTCATGGGAAAGCCTATTTTCATGTCACAACATAAAAGCTGCATATATTATTTTCGTTCAGAGATAAAATGAGGGCTGGTGTTATGAATCTATGATACAGTAAAAGAACAGATGAAGTTACATCTTGTTCTGGTGTCATACAAAACAACAGAATAGACAACTGAGCTGAGGATTTTCATTTCAATTTCCAGGAAGATTTTCCATTTCAGTATATGTGGAAATGTGGAGCATTCTTTACGTCTGTCTGACTGTGGTCTAATCTAAATAGTCAAGTGATAGTGATAAGAATTGAGAGAATGGAGTATTTAATTTATTTATTCATTCATTCCTGTAAAACATCCATTAAAATAATGTACAGATACCACTGAGGGATATGCTCCATACTTTTCTATTGCTTACTGAGGTATTTTTGTATTACATATACCTGCCCTTGATATTCAGGTTACTGTGAAGATGGATTTGCTTTAACAGATGAACAGCTGAATCTCCAAAGATTAAGCTTTAGAAAGACAAAGATTATTTGTCAGGACTGTTAATTTGTCTAAAAAGTGTAGTATTCATATCAGTGATTTACTTATAATGGCTTATTTGCATATCCTGAACAATACTTATTTTGTACCTTTGAGTCATTAGACTGACCATAAATTTAATCTTAAAAAATATGTTTACAAAAGCTTTTGTAGATAAACATGAAACAGTATCATGTTAAAGAAAAATCACTGAGACTAGTGGTGTGGAATATATATTCTGTGTTCCTCAACTGATGTGCTTACAGAAGGGATTTTCTTCAAAGGCTTTATCACAGCCATAGCCATAAGCATGTACAGTCAATTCACAGCTGCTTGTTGTGATCTAAGGATTGAATTTATATTGTCAAATGAAATGTATGAAATTACTTCCCTAGTTTTATGGTTTGCTTTGATCCCACTTTTAAAGAAAAGAAAACAAAACCATCCTTTCTGCAACTAACCTCAAATTTTAGTGGTAATAGTGATTAAAAAAACCCTGAAGACATTTAATTTCATCCAGCCACACTTTTAGGCGTGTTACCTTAAACCCCAAAATTGCCCTGAAATAATCTGACTATTTTCTGCTTCACACTTCACAGAGTACATAAAGAAAAAGAAAAGACCTGCTCTAGCTCCTAAATAAGGGCCCCTGGATTTATATTATGACAGCTAAGATGCTAATGGCAAGGAAAGATCATCATACAGAATCATAAATACATCTGTCATTTTAAAATAAGGTGAAGGTACAATGATGCAACTCAATAATTAAAATGATTATACAACAGGTGGCATTCAACAGCACATAAAATCTTGTGCATCAATCATTCAGAAAAGGCAATCAAAGTAGATAGTGCAAATGTAAGACAAAATATTAAAGTCTTAAAGATGTGTTATAAAGGCTTGATTTATCTCAGTTTTCTTTTCTGTAAGAAAATTCAGAAAGAAGGATTTGAAAATATATTTAAGAAAGATTCACTGTAGCTCTGGGCTCTGTAGAGAAATCAGTGGTCCTACTTGGAGAACTGTGCTTGCCACCGTGATGTTTTATAGATCTTTTTTCAAATAGCAACACAGAAGTTTGAAGTCTAAACATGAAGTCCTTAATTTATATTTAAAATGATTCATTTCATTTGACTATTTAACTAAGCCTAGTCATAGCAATTAGATTGTCTTAGGTACTTGAAATAAGCCAAGACTGCAGTTCCATTTGTGATGGTAGCCCACAGAAAGAGCAAGGCTCACTGACAGTAATCAACATTCCTGAAATGCAAGAATAATAGACACTCTTAAAAAGTTGCTAGTGTTCATATAATTGTTTTCTTTCTGGACCTAAACTTCCCTTACTCTCTCCAGTCTCCTCCCCCCCCCCCCCCCACACACTTTTAAAACTCATTCAAGGAGTGTTTCACAACATAATTATGTCTTATTATTAAGCATATAATTATTAAGAATAATAAATACAAAATGCCTGTTATGGTAACAATCATATTATTGCAAAGAATGTTAATAGCTGCATATGAATAACCTCCTAACACATTTAACAGCAAGAGTGTTCAGAACTGTAGTACTGGTTGTGTCTGAAAATGAAACAGTTTACCACCATGGAAGATGGTAGGATCCATCATGGTTTTTATGAGCAGTCCTGGTCTGTAATGTTTGCCCTAGTGACCAGCTCTTTCCTTTCACAGGTCTGCAGGGGCCAAGCTCAAAATATGTCTTTATAAGAGGGATCAGGGTGAGGGCCAGCATATCTCAGTTTCAGAAAAATTATTCCCCTTGACTTGTTCTATCCTACAAAATCCATCTAGTTAGCTGTAATGAGTAGAACAGAAAGATTTGCTTTCACTGCCAAAGAGAGAACTGTAAAGGAACTGTTTTGTATTTCTCCTTCTGCTGTTGCTCTGCCTTTAATTTATACTTTCGTTTCTGACAATATATGTTATGGGACTACCATTCAGGACTGGGTTTGGCTGAGACAGAGTTAATTTTCTTTGCAGTAGCTGGTATGGATTTATGATTTGCATTTGTGCTGGAAACAGTGTTGATAACTCATGATTTTTTTTGTTATTACTAAGCAGTGCTTGCATAGAGTCAAGCCCTTTTCTGTTTCTCACACCCCATCCCATTATTGCAGAAGGATTTGGGAGGGGACACAGCAAGGAGAGCTAGCTTCAACTGACCAGAGGAATATTCCACACCATATGACCATTATCAGCAGATAAAGTGAGTGAACATGATAGGGTAGGGTTAAAATGTTTCTAAAATCATGGGAATTGCATACAATGGATTCAGGGGGTGAAGAGAAAGGTTGGGTCTGGTAGGCCTGGGAAAGGAAACTAGGCCCTGGGAATGCAATAGATCAGGTGAGACCGCACCTGCGTAATAAATGATACGATTGTTAAGTGTAATGGTTGTTGGGTAGTGGAATACAATTATTGTTTAATTGTAATAAGAATCATGAGAAAGGATATTTGGGGGACCTGATGAAAATTAAAAGAATTCATGCTTGGATAAGATCAATATATACAATAGAATAATATGGGATTAATAATTAATATACAGTTATATAACAAAAAGGGTATAAAAAAAATGTCCATCTCGAATCCATGCTGGAGTCAGATTTGGGTTTGTACCCCTGATTCCCAGAGCCCTTCAATAAAAGCACCTGCATATAATCATCCTGTGATTACGTGTTTCAACGCTAACAAGCTGAGTGATCATGGGGCTGAGCTGCCCAGCAAGGCTAAACCCACACCACCTCACCTTGGGAAAACACGCACACAGCTGTTTCTGTTTCACGTGCCCTGGTCTTCTTCGCTCTGTGTCTTTGCAGCACGCTTTCTCTGTGTGCAGTGCAGATGTGCCCAGCGGTTCTTCTCCCTGCACCTTCTCCCGTCTGTTGGCGAGCCCGACTGGCTGAGGCTGTCAGCTCCATGCCACGGTAGCCAGCAGCAGCCAGCAGCCAGCCCACGACCTCTGATTCTCTGCTAATACCTCTTGGCATCTTCCAGACTTGCAGGCTAGCCTTAAAGAAAAAGAAACACATAAGGAATAAATAAATAAATAGGGATAATTTGCTGTGTTAAAGTGCATTGTTAAGAACAAAGAAACAAACAAATGGTTGACCCTGTACATTATGGACTATTTCTTTTATTTATCAGGAGAACTTTTATTTAACAGGAGAAATTAGCATAGAATATGCTTCTCTGCATATAAATTATGCTTCTTAATAAATATTCTGGGAATAGTTTTATACATTTTGGAAGCCTGAAGTCCCTTGGTTATAAATCATCTATGTTCCATATGGCACAGGGATGTTTTAAACAGTGTACCCACTGGAAAAAGCTGTATATTGTTTTTCTGAATGCTTTTCCCTTGCCCCCTAAATTTATAAATCATACTGTCACCTTCCTAAGTGGTTTGTGGTTTATTTTCTAAATTTTTGTCTGTCTGGAGAGAGGGGAGAGAAAACAAGAGGTACCAGGTCTTGTCTTGTAACTGTAGTACTTCAGCTGGTAGAAGTGATGAAAGGCTCAGACTGTATTAAGTATTCAGCTCACTTTTCAGATCACCTGCATTGCTATTGAATACCTTTCCTTAAAACAAGTGCAAAGAGCATTTGATTGCCTACCTAAAAATAGTGCCTTTTAATGGAAAGAAGGAGATGCTGAACCTGCAATGGAGAGTGTAGGAAGCAGCTGGGGCTGTGCTGGCCTGCATGCAGCCAGAGAGGATGCTATCAATAGAAACCTGGGTGATTTGGTCTGATCCCAAATGATTAGGCACTTACGACAGTCACAACCCCTGCCAGGTTTTAGCACTCCTTCAGTGAATGACCTTCAGGATGCCCTAGAGTAGGAAACCTTTCAACGCTACTTCTGGAAAAAGGAAAATATTTCATTGATTATTATTTTATTTCAGCAGCTTACTTTTAAATAAAATGCTCAGGCTGCAGATTAAGGCTTGATATAATTATATTTCTGTCCCTTGGAAAGGATACACACATTGAAAAGGTTGATATATGCTTCGTTGAAATACCATGCAGCTATTATGACATTACTTGTACAGAGTGCATTGCTCTGTCACATGTTTTCTCCAGCTTCTCTTGCTGCATTATAACCCTCTGCTTTCTGGTGCTTTCTATTTAGAATTTTGCTCTCAATTTAAAATTTTGCTCCTATTTTCACGTATAAAGTACCTCACCTCTGGAAATGGGCCACAGACTCATCTTAATGATCTTATTACCTCAATTTTTATGAATTTGAATCATATAGAAGAATATATGCTGTTCTGATAATAAATATCAAGAACATAAACAAAATATATCTTATTACACTAGTCAGAGATTACTCATGGAGGGAGCATTGTCAGTTTCATACAAGTCCTAGATGTTGGAGTACTCTATAGTAAATACAGGCATCAAAATCATACAGATACTCAATTTCAGATTACTTTGCTGAGCACCCCTTAGAATGATGGTGGGTGCCTATCATCTTTCCCCTGTTGATTTCCCCATCTGAACTTGTGAATTTGTGTTGTAATGCACATTTATGGTTTTGTGTTGCACTGAGGATGGTTTGTTCTGTTTCCCCTTTGGGTTTGTAGCGTGGTTCTCCCCTTCCCTTAACCCCTCCTTTTTCCCCCTGGCCAGCCCTAAGTGGCTGTGAGCCGGGGTTCCTCCACCCCTGAGTTGGAATTGAAAATACCCCGCGTTTGCCATGCTCTTTCTCTCTTCTCCCTGGAACTCTTCAGGACAATAAACTTGGATCATCCCAGGAAGGAGAGCCTCCTCTAATCGTTTGCCTTTGTCCATGCTGGATAAAAAATCCCCCATCTCTCTGATCCCAGCTAGCCAAGGCAGGTCAGAGAGACTGGGGGAAATCCGACAAATTTGTACCCACTTACTTCCTACGAACTTCACAGCATCAGTAGGAAAATACTATTTGTGTGAGCAAAGCATCACTAAAGATGATGGTGCAACCACTGCACTGCTCAAAAGGATAAGAGCTTTGTAATGCAGCCTAAAGTTGAAAAAGGAAGAAGTAGGTGATATTCATAAAAGCCTGTGACCAGAAGCAATGTGGGGAGTAAGTTTCTAATTAATTCAATGAATTACAAACAAACAAACAAAATGCTATTTTCCCTGACTTGAACTCTTAATTTTGTGCCAAGGTGTAGAACCTCATACAGTTCACAACTACCACAAACAAGCATTTCTTTAGGAAAACAATCCTTACCCATCCCCAAGTCCCAAATTATAGACCTTTTAGTTAATTGAAAAATTCCTTACAATTCCATAAGAAAGTTAGACCAAAGACCATGGCATGGTCTTTACTACATGGGAAGTGGTTTGACAACACCTGTTGACGGTAAGCAGAGAATAAGTATTTTTCCCTCTTTGTTTGCAACCTTTGTTTTTGCTTTATTAAACTGCCTTTATCTTGGCACAGTAAGTTTTTCTGAGTTTTATTTTCTCCCCTGCCTTGTCCTGCTGAGGAGGGGAGTGATAGAGTTCCTTGGTGGGCACCTGGTGCTCAGCCAAGGTTAAACCATCACAGCATTGTAAGAAAAGAAACCCACAAACTAATCGTGTGGAAATAAAAGAATTCATAGCCTTCCAAAAGATGAATAAGGCTAGAAAGGGAGAACACTTTGATCTTAGAAACAGAAATAAATCTGTAATGAAATAAAACATATGAAAATGTTTTTCATAGGGAAAAGAGCAACAAATCTAAAGGTTCTAAAAAAATCCTTATGTTAGCAATTATAAGATGAACAGAAAACAAAAATTTATTTTTTCTAGGTTACCGACAGTAATTTTGAGACTGCCACTATGCATTTTAGTGTATACAGTCTCCTGTTAGTAACATATGCATGAATGAATATGTAGGGGAAAAAAAAAAAGAAAATGAAAAATAGTAAGTCCTGAAGCTATTATGTGTTTCCACATCTTAATTTTTGTGGATTTCAGAGTTTTGGTCAGATACGTATCTAGAAATTATCTTCTCCCTGAAAGGGATGAGGGGAAAGACACCAACCCAAGAATTAGGCTGGAAGTAACCACCTGAACAGAGAAGCAGTATCGGACATTTATGACCCATCTTGTATTTTTGGTGCATTGTGCTGTCCCTAAGCCAACAGCGATGGATAAGCCCCGTCTGCTTCCCCAAAACATCGTCTCTGCAGGCAAATGCACAGGTTACAAAGGCTCTGAGGGTGTCTGGTTCTTGTGCATAATCACATTGCTTTATTATTACAGGGGATTATCTCAGTGAAGAAGTCAAAGCTAAAACATTGATCTCCTGAGATCCAGTGACCTGTCACTGGTAATCTTTGAATTGTTTCTAATCAAACCAACACCAGCAGCATGAAGCAAGTCTGTAGTGTTATTGGAGGTCTGTTGCACTCTCTGTCTCTTAATACTTTGCACTCACAGCTTCCACTGACTGTAACTAGTGAAGGCATACCTGTGGCTCTGTAGCCCAGTGCTCAAACTATTCTGTCTGCACTTTAGATCTCAGCAAGCTCCACACAACACCTGTGGCTTTACCTCCTAAAAATGGATCTATTTACTTCAACTCTGGATGTTACTTGAATTCTTAACATAATAGCAGCTCTCCCCTAGCTCCTCATAGAGCTCAGCAGTATCTGGATATCCAATTAGTTATCGCCTTGTTGGATACACACTTTGAAGAAGGCAAGCAATGATTGTTAAGGGATATAATAACTCCATTTTGTGATTCAGATTCTCTTGCATTTGAACTAAAATAGTGTTTATTGCAAGGTGCTTGATTATTTGCTCTACAAAAGACTGGCAAGTTAAGGTGACTTGAAACAAAGTTGTCCAGTGTGCTTGAATACAGTGAAAAACAGTAGGGAAATAATTGTGTTACTGTACTTACTGTACAAGCAAATTAGAAAGAGTTTTTCTTCTTTCATCTAGGATTTCAAATGCACTTTCAAAGAAGAATTGGTGTAATGCTATATACAATAACTACACAATGGGAATGTCTGTACTCAGACAATGTCTGTGCTCAACATTCCCTCACCTTTTTTTTTTTTTTTTTTTTTTGGTGAATGACTGAATTAGAGTAAGGTCAGTGAAAGAAAGAAGAGGATTATTTTGCTGGTATAGCAAGAGCTATGCATAGTATAAGTATGCATAGAGTTTTGTCCACCTTCATTTGAAGAGCTCATGGTCTGTTTGAGGTTGAGTAGCTTTTATTACAAAGTAGATCTTTATTTTGCTTAAAATGACACAGTAATATTATGTCCTGCTCACTTATAACTAATTAGTTATAACTAATGTCTGTGTTGGTAATCTAAAGCAGGAAGACTCCAAAATTGTTAATCTATTTCCTTCTCTGAAATATGTTGTATATATTATATAAATTTATTTAAACTTTAAGTACAAATTGAGATTAGCTGGCATTGATTTACAAACAATAAGAGAAATCAAACTTATGGTATGCCCTTGTGTTTGTGGGATATAGCCTTCCTTTTGAATCAGAAAAGAAGTTCTTTTTATTAAGCACTTTCTCTTGTGGATAGAAAATTACTCACTGCAGAACACCATCACAGCTGCGAGTCTATCTGCAGTTGGATAGAAGTCTGCTCTGCCAGATAAATGTCAAGGCCTGAATAGCCCTTTTGTGTCAAAAACCATTCTGGGTGGAATATGGAACAGGTTTTGAACAGGAAAGGAAAGTATTTCAGGCCAGATGGTTAATCTGATGGAGTTGTATTCTGACAGAAGGAAAGAGTAGTATTGTGTAGTTTAGCAGCTATATCAAGGAGAGAAGAAAGCCCTTCTGCTAAGTTAATGGAGATCCATGATTGGGCTGGACTCTAGGGTAATATGACAGTCCCTAATAATACATAATGGGAAATAGCTAATACAGTTTGATAAAATTTTCATGCTGTTTTACTGTTTCAGCATTTTCTCAATGGCAATGACCGAGAACCATATTCTGTCCAACAATTCTTTAGTTTTTGAAGTGTGTATTTCTACCTCTATATGTGTGATCAGAGTTTGGTTGTCTTAATCTGTTCTCAGTTTTATGAAGTCTGTCTCATTCATATGAAATTCTGGATAGGGGTTTCCACTAGACTGTAGAGCTGGAAAGGGTTTATTCATTCTATGGAAAAGATTGTAACTGAGGCTACTGCTCCTATTGCAGCATGTCTAATTTGTTATGAAATGCAACAATTTACAATAATTGATTGGGGATCAACGATTTATTAAAGAAGAGCAAAAGCCTGGTAAAAAGGCTGGTTTAGGATTTTAGCTAAAGGGCTAAGAAAGCCAAAGCATCTTGGGCAGGGAGGCAGTGAAAGGCAGCAACATGCTGAGATCCTCATTTCCCACTGTCTGGGTCTTTCAGAGAGGCTGATGCACTTGCTGATAAGATGCCTGTGGTTTCTGAGAGCAGTGTCTTTTGGTCCTCACTGACATTACTCTTTGACCTCCTTGATGTGCAAGTTAAGAAAGAAAAATGCAAGCTGGTAAGCTGCCTCAAAAGATTGCCAATTTTCTCATCAAATAATAGTCCTTGAGAAAGCAGGACCTAGTTTATATGTTGGTGTTTTATTAGTACAGTAAATGAATGCAAATCTGAAAATAAAATGCATAAATAAATGGTTTCATTACAGCATCATAAAAGAATCTTGATGAGAGAGCTGTCACCCAGGAAAGGAATTTATTTACAGAAATATTTATGCAGTTTATGAAAGTTCTAACTAACCTCTTAATCTGTAAATGTGATCTGTGGTTTTGAAGGCCAAAGTCATCTGAGAATATGGTCCAGTCATTAAAAGAAATTAATATCCTTTGTGTGTCTCCTTTCAGTGTCTTACATCTAACATGCCGGTTATGTTCTTTTGACATGTGATGTGAATCGTCAGAATGAGAATTGAGTAAGAAACAGAGATGAAGGAGCAGAAGTTTTTTTAGTATGCAGATGCAATTTAAAAATAAAAATAGATAAAATGTAAAGAAACCTGGAAATGTAGACATCAGATTTTTCAAAAGCACCCCAGAGTTAATTCTGAGTATATACTTATTAATTAAGATAGTAAATTTTAACTCCTCTTTCAGATCATAATTCAAAATTATCAAAACAATTAAAACAAACAGTATTTTGACATCTGATAGACACAGGGATTACCCAATAGATTGCCCCACATATTACCAATGCAAAAAGCTAGTTGCAGAATCATGGGAGAACTCTGGTGGGAAAGGACCTCAGGTGATTTCTGGTCCAATTTCTGGCAAAAAGCAGGGTCAGCTATGGGATCAGTGTTACTCACAGACTTATCTAGCTAGGTGCTAGAAACCTTCAGTGATGAAGAGTGCACAAGTTCTCTGAGGACAACCTTCTACACTTGGTACACAGAAAAGACATTTCTCCTTATATCCAGTAGGAATCTCTCAAATTTTCTAGTTCTGACTGTTGTTTGTCTGTCTGCCATGCACGACTGAGAAGGACCTGGCAGATCTTCATTGAAATCTTCCTGATGACCTTCTCATATGTGCTGGCAAACTCCCATTACCCCCTCCTGGAGCCACTTCTGCAGACTCAGCAAGCCCCATTTCTCCAGCCTTTGTTAATGAGAGAAGTGCTCCAGCCACCTCCACTGTCTGGCAGTCCTTTGCTGAAAACTGACTCCATTTTAAAGTCTGTCTGGCACTGGATGCATCCAAACCAGATATACTATTTAGATGTGCTCTCGTGAGTGCCGAGTTCAGGTGGATGTCCCCTTCCCTCCATCTGTGGGTTGACAGACTGTTAATTCACCCCTGGGGTGTTTTAACTTCCCTTGCTCAGTGCACTGTTTGCCATCATGCCTGGGGCATTTCTGCAGACTTAAGCCCCAGACAGGCAGCCAGATCCCTGCCTGTATTACTGCAGGGGATCCTTCTTTCCCCGCTGCAGGGCTTGGCATCTGTCTCGCTGAATTTTGTCAGGTTCCTGTTGTCCTGTTCCTCCAGCCTGCCTGGATCACTCTGAATGGCAGCTTGCTTTCTGCTATGTCAAAATTGCTCCCCCAAACCTGAAGTCATCTGCAAACTTGGTGCGATAACAGTCCACTACCTGCTCCAGATCACTGATAATGGTATTAAACAGGACCCATCTCCTGTCTGCCCATCCAGACTGATGCCATAACATGATTATGTGAATATTATATGAGACAGTCTTGCCATGGACAAAGTAAATGACATCCACTCCTCTCTTCTCATTTACAAGTGCTCTGTGAGTTCACAAGGCCGTATGGGTTTTTTTTCATTCAAACTCTCTAGAATGATAATTTACAGAAATTTTTACACTGATTAGGAAAAGTTCCTCAGAAACCAAATCAGAGTTATTAAACTGCTAAAATTATATGCAATCTACTCACATTACACTGTTGATCATAATTGTGATCATGATCCCTTTCAGTAGAGATATGCTCTAAAATGTGATAAACACTGCTTTTGTGACTTGTCTTACAGACATACGCTTTGGATGTTACAATAGACTTGTCACAATAGAGTTTGAATCAAATATGAAATAGAGAAAAATCCAGATACCTCAATTTCTGACATTAGTTAGGGCTCATCTATGCTGCAACAGGATGAACTGAAGGTGTGTGCAAAGTGGTTATTCAGACAAGGTGCATGTGAAGCTGTTGCTCAGAGGGGTGCTTCAGTGAAAAGGATGTCCTCAGACATTAATAGGATTGCAAAAGATACTTTCATCATCTCAAATGCACACTGACAGTTTATTATTTTCTTCTAGTTGTGCAGGTTTCAGAGTAGCTCTGCTGAAACATGCTATTTTATCTGTGGAACTGTCCCAGTAAGGTAGACTTGTTAAAGATTTAACATATAATTGTGGTTTTAAAAACAGAGAAATAGAAGACTGGCATCCTTTCCAGAGCATAATTATTATATTATTATGGCTTATAGTTGAGTCAACATTACTTTTAGAACCCATTATATGAAGTCCACAACCTTTCAGCATGATCCTCAAAGAGGAAAAAATGCAATATATCTAATAAAATTATAATTAAAAGTTTTTTAAGTGCTTCTTGTTTTGCCAGCTATAAGATTATAGTACAGTGAGAACCTTGGGGAATTGGAGATAATCGTGTGGTCAAAAGTATTCTGATCATGAATAAGCTGTTAATTTGTTATCATAAGTTAATTTATTAAATAGTTCAGCATTTGTTTAATGAGCTGTCTAAATTAGAATGCTACCAACGGGAAGATGTTAATAAATCCTATGTACAGAAAGGATATTACACCATTATTGAGTCTTTCCTCTTCTTCGTAAGGGTTTATATTTTCTCATGTGTATTCCTCTTGCTACACATTTCTTTCAAAAACAAGACATGGATGGTACTTAAATCACAAATAGCAACAGAACATTGAGTTTTATTCATTTATATGACAGGGCCCTTGCTGTGTTTTTGTATTGAGGATTTTAACATTAACTGAATCAAGTATATCAGCACAGTAGCTATGTTTCTGCTGTCAAAATGCAGCTTTAGGACTGTTAAAAATGTGGAAAACCAGCATCATCCTCACAGAAACCTTGTCTAAATTTATTTCTGTCTGGACAGAGAGAGCAGAAGGTTTGCCAGAAAAGCAGATTCTGACAGATGCAGACACTGAATTTGCCACGCAGATTCAGAATGGAATGTTCCTGAGAGTGGACAGTATCACCTGTTTAAAAAAATATGAGAGAAAACAAAAGATGACAATGAATGTGGAAGAAATACTTCCCCCCAATAGTCTAGCACTTCTTCCTATCTCAGCAAACAGACTAGTGCATAGATGCTGAGCTGTAGCTAATATATCCAGATGACAGGGGGAAGGCTTATATATGAGCTTTAAAAGATTAGAGTGAACCTGTGATCTTTGAGAAGATCCTACAGCTGAAATTTAACTTGTAACTACAGCTATAATGTTGGATATTTTCATGAAGGACACTTTGAGCTCCGGTGTATGAGAACATGTCTGGCAAAATTTCTGGTTAGGATTTTATTCTACTGTAACCGATATCATTATTATAATGTTTTTACAGGTTTGATCCTCCTCTGAAACCTGGCTGTTTTATTAGCATGAGCAATAACTTGCAGTAGGAGACTCCATAGTTTAATTGCTTTTGGATGAAAAGGTTTTTCTGTTACCAGACTGATGTTTCAGCCTCTCAATTTTGTACAATTCCCCTGTGTTCTCCTTTCATGAAAAAGGGTACTTAGCTAAACCCCATCTAATTTCTCTGAACTATTAATTTCATTTACTCATTTTTTCTGCTTGCCATTTCTAGAGGAAAAATGTTTCAATTTTAATTGTTTCCCCTGCTTCTTCAGTTATGATTCACTTTACAAAACCTCTCTATTGATTTTTTCCTTGAGTCATGATGACCAGAGAAATTATTATGATAATTGTCTTTGACTTTTATTAGTTAAAACCCCTGAGGTGCTACGTACTGTTGTGAATAAGTAAGGTGATTGAAAAGGCTTACCTGCATGATTCCAGATATATATATTGGATAATAAATCTGAGATTACAGGAAAAGCTAGCAGTTTTGTTCTATACTTACTAAGCCCATTCATCAGTGATCAGGATTTCCTATTGTCAACATGTACCAGTTTAGGATATACTGAAATTTTCAGGTGTTAATGCCTTTGTAGGCTTTGGTAGATCTTGTGAGATGCTGCTATCAAAATATTTATAAGAAAACATGCTATAATCAGAAGAAAGACATTTATTTTTATTCTCTTAACTTTTGGAGACACCAATTTTTGCAGTAAATGCTTCCTGAGCACCTGAAACCAGGTTGCACTACAAACAGATGTATGATGTATACCACTAGAATACCACTTGAGACGATTAGATCACTGTGAAGAATTAAATGTGTACTTCTATTTATAACAAAGGAGACCATTATTTTCCTAGCTAAATTGTTTAATTTCAGAAGATATTTATGTAAGATTTTGTGCTTCCCATTGGTATTCTTGTCAATGCCAGTTTCAGCTTTGTCTTTTCCAGAGTATTCACATTAGCCTAGTTTTTCTAAGATTATGCAGTTAAGAAAATATTTACAAACAAAAAGGATACAGGACACAGAAAAGTCATATTTATCCATCGTACATTGGAATTATTGGTGCAGAGTTGAAATACTTAAATTTTTACAACTTTGAAATCTAGTTGAGCACTGAAACATGAGTTTTATTACAATTGATTTATGCATATGTATATATCAATAAAATAGGTTTATCGTAACATAAATGATGGAAAAGTAACATAAATCCCTCATTAGTCATAGTTTTATTTTACATTGTAACACAGGATGCATCTGCTATAATTTTCCCAAGTCTTTCTCTTCCTGTGATAGAATATATCTCTGAATCTTTTTCAAGGCTTGTTATATCGATATGAATAAATGAGATTTGTTATGGCTAGCATAGCAATGCCTTTTTTTTGAGCTTCATAATTCTTTACATAAGCATATTAAACATAAAATATCTACTCTTTCTCTTTGTAAGGTATCAGATGCGTGCTCTAGACCCATAACTGTGAATCCCCAGTCCTTTCCAGATAAGCAGTGTGCTCTCATGGCCAAACTGCAAAATTTTGCAGGCACTTAGCAAGCATTATATGACCCAATAACCACTGGTCTGTCAGAGAGGGGCATATTAAGGGTTTAATATTAAGAATGTACCCATTCCAACTTCAGCCAAAAGTAGTCATATTTGGTTGAAATTTTTGGTGGTTTACAGATTATGATGGGGAATAAAAGGACACCATCAGACCATGCTGCCGCTTATGTAAAAAAATTATATTTGATACAAATTTCAGCTTTTGAGGCAGCATTATACTCATGGGTTAACAGACAGTTCTCTTTCTATTCATATTAGAATATTAATAGGTAATCCAAGAAAAGTTTGATTTATGAGAGAAAAATGAATGCTTACATGAGTTGATATTTTTCTGAAAGACTGAAACTCTCAGGGAACAGAAATTGTGGGGAAATTATGCAGAACTAAGAGAAATGAGTAACACAGCACAGCACAATTTTTAGTAAAGAACTTTAAAAACTGATTAGGATGAAGATAAACTATCTCAGTGAATTTGTACTAAATGAAGATACAGGTGGGGAGATTTGATGTTGTCTTATCTAAAATAAAAAAAAAATGCATGCTCTTAGGTACTTCATAAGCAGTTTATGATATTCTGCATCCATTGTCCCTAATGATAAACTATGAGACTTTGTAGAGCGCACTCCCATGGGAATGACAATTGATCTAATAGTTGTGATGACAGGGATCTTATCACTCTGTGTACCAGATGGAGGAATGTTCAGCATTTGGAGTAAGGTCATGAGTCTTGGAAGCAAAAATGCTGCATTGGCAATAATAGTTGTAGTATTCATTATCCTTTTGTACAGCTTCATTAGGCTGTAAATCTGCAGCAATTGCAACTCATAAAGCTCTTTTCTTCATTCATACCTAATTTCTAGTTTTGACTCAGATATTTTCACTTCATTTTTTGTTATAAAAGTATTATTTTTTCAAAGGCAAAAAGACGTAGAGGAATTTGTATATTTGATTTAATATTTAACTTTAAAAAAATTGTTTTTGGGGAAGCATTTTCCAAAAAGAGAATCATTCCAAGTAATATTGTTTCTGACTGATACTGAGATACTTGTTTTGACACTACATGAAATATTTTGCTACATAATTATTTCATTGTGAATTACTGAATGTTCTATATCTTCATATCAGAGTTTTGACTCCAGAAGTAGCAATGCCCATAGTTTGGGCTAAGAATGTATTTTTGAACATTCAGGTGATAAAAATGTAATGATTTTTCCAGATTTATTGTAATTTTAAACACCATTCTAGTCATTACATGACCATTAAAACAATTTGTAAATGCTGGGTTATTGTACTTTCGTCAGTCTTTAATGACTCACACTATTCACAATAAATTTCACATTAAAAAAATGAAAACAACAAAAATTTGTGATGGTTTATGCTGCTTAGCTCAGGAAGAGATTATTATCTCATATACAGGACTTTGCCTCTGAGAGGCATTTGATAGTGCACAAATGCACAGTGAATTGAATAAGATTGTCAAGTCAAGAAAATCAACTAACTTCAGTTTAATTCAGTAAGATCTTTGTGGTGCTCCTGACTTTGTCTTGGAATAAGCCAAGACTAGGCCACAGGGAAGGAAACTTACATAAAAAATATGGGAAAATTTATTTTCCTTCTCTAAAAATTACACTTACCTCTTTCTATTACTTTCTGGATTTATTTTCAGGCTTTTCAGTCTATTTTATAGGCTTTTAATATTTTCAAGTGGTTGGTTCTTATTTGCTTATGAGACAAGATTTTTGATAAATTAGCTGTTACAGAAGCTCTGTGTTTTGAATTGTTTATTACAGGAAAAAAAAGGGAATTCTCTTTATTCAGTATGGTAAACATCCTCACTAAAGCAATGGTGTGTACAGAAGAATTATAATGGGATGACATCTACATACAATTTTGTCTGGCATCTTTATGCCAGTGTGTCACTTGTTACATCTGTTTGATCATGCAGACCTATGTGTGTATCAACACCACTGATGAACACAAAAGGGCTCAAATTTAAAAATAATTCATTTTCACAGCCAGGCTCACTTCACTATAGGGATGTTGAAGTAAAGATTTGAATTGCAGTAGGAGTGAAATGAGAAAAAGACTTATGCACATGAGCATAAGCACATGATTTTGTGCTGGAAACAATATTTCAGTAATTCTGAATTTTTTTGCACTGTTGCCCTCCTACCTTTTCGCTTTAAATATAACTCAATTTTTCAAAACTGCTGTTGGCTCTGGACATCCAGGATTTTAAAGGTGCAGAAGATATTATATTCAAACATGCATAGTTGGACTCCATGAGAATGCCATTCATAAACATTTTGAGTTCCAGAGAGCTTTCTTGAATTAGGTATATGACTGAGGAAAGGAGAATGCGGTAACTCTTACAGGCACAATGAGCAGCTTCTATTTTGCTGTGTCCCTGTATGACAGTATCACTGGGATGATCCAATGCTCCAAACGAAACATAAGCACCAATTCTCTATCCTGTCATATATAAGATTATTTTTATTCTTCTGTATTATGCATTTTTTTCTTAATATGAGCTGACATATTTATAAAGGGAAACAGCCCTCTGGATAAGCTAACAGCTACCAGAGAAGGTGAATGTGAGTGTCTGTAGCCAAGTCCCTTCCCTCAAGCCTCTTATCTTGCCAAAACCAATACAGCCCAAATATGAGAGCATCCTGATTTGCCCTCAAAATGCTTTTAAAACCTTCAGTCTTTTTTACTAACTTCAGAATACTTCTTACATTATCAGTGAGTTGAAAGCCATTGTTAGGGATTTGTACAACAGAACATTTCCATTTCTTTTTGTCATCCTGCCACACAGCTGAGTTCACAAGCTCAAGTTAAATGCCAGGGCTCTCCACATAAGGGGACCTAAGTGCCTAAGAGTGAAACTGGTATTTGCTAGCAAGTGTTAGGTGGTCACTGGAAAATGAAGTGATAAAGCATGACCTTATCCTGGTCATGCAAACATTTAGGAGTATACCTCAGGATCAGAGAAACTCACAGGTGCCAAACCTATCCTACATCTCAGTGTCAAAACCAGGTCAGACACTTATTTTAAAAGGAAGACAAAAAGATGAAGAAGAAATACGTTTACATTCTTTGGCAGATACATTACTGTGGAACCAGATGAAGTAGAGAATCATAGGTTCAAATGTTCATGTATCCCCCCGTATAGGAATCAGGGATTGACACAAGCAATTTCTCTCGGCTTCCCTTTCCTAAGGAGTAAAATTACATCTGGATTGCCAACCCTGTCCTCACCTCACTAAACCATTCCACAGATGATGAGGATAGTCAGTTTAAGAATAACCTAAAAATAGAGTTCTCACATGTAGAAAAGAAAATAACTCTCTATGGATATTTCAGACAGTCACGTATAATGTTGATTATTGTCTAATTACAGAAAAAAAGATGTAAGTGAGAAAGTAGTCAGCATAGATCACGTTTGATGTTCTAAAATTATTCCTGAACTGAACTGCAGGTTTGTGTTCAGCACCAACACTTGGAGTGCACTATTGAAGCCTGGATTCTGATTTTATAATCTCCTTGTTGCAGCTGCCACTCAGTCTTTCAAATCACATATATCTTTGATGTCAGACCATTGTTCCACTAAGGTGCAGCTCACTGCTTTTTTCAACTCAAACTCTTTTAATCTTGCAAATCAAATAAAGCTCAGTAATGCAGATAATATGTCAAAAATGTCCTTACCTCATTGACATTCCCAGCAGAAGACTACTTTTGAAATAATTTTCAGCTAAATTCAGACATGTTCTGTAAGCCATGAAAAATCATTGACAAGTGCTTAGTGAACATCAGTTAAAGGAAAAAGGTGGCCAACAAGTATCATAATAATAGTTAACTGCAGGGGTTTTGTGCAGTACAATGTACAGAAAAATAAAATAAAATAAAATTTAATGTGCATGCTATTATTGCTAAATATCACTTATTTATAAAAAAAACAACACCGGATTGTACTTCTAGTGATATATCAGTGGGCTGAATAATAGTTGACTAAGCCTGCTTGGAAAGTTTTGATACTACAAGTAAATGGTTGTTGCTTTAAGCAATGCAACCTATTATGGGATTTATCCTTGGTGGTAAATATTTCTGTTGGCAGTTTGAAGACATAAAAAAGCCTTCACCTTGGTATAACATCATATGCATATCTGAGGTGCCAGCAGTTTTTTCTAATGTGCTTCTCTGAAGAAAGATTTAATAGGAGGGACAGAACAGGCTCTAACTCATAGAAAGGTGTCTGATCTTAGTGGAGCAGGAAGACAGCAAAGACTTGGAAACTCTGTTACTGAACTGTATTGAAATGAGCCTGTAATTGTGTTTATACTGTTATATATTTATGGCATGTTTACATATTTAAAATGATGTAGTGAATATAGAAAAGGAATATACTGAGGTAATATAAAAAGTGACAGCTAGATTATATTCCTAATATCGTTTTTTAAATAGCTTTTTTCATCAATGCAGGAAAGGCAGATTTGACAGTTACAAAGTTTTACAGTACCTAATCCAGGTGCGAAGTCAGTGTCAGTTGAATACAGATGTCACAAAACCACAGGGCAGAGACTGGCTGAGGCTAGATGGACCTCTGGAACTCATTTATCCCAACCCTCGAATCAAATATGCCTAGCTATAGCCAGTTTTCCAGGACTATATTCAGATACTTATTGAATGCCTCCAATGAATGAGACTACAGCCTCTCTGGGCAGCCTGTGTCAGTGCTTTGTTATCTTCAAAGAAAATAGTGATTTCTGACTTTCAGATAGAAAATTATCAGATTTGTGCTGGATTTTCTGTCCCCCAGCTCTCCTTCTGCACAAGGCCTGATGGAGCTGGAACTCTCAGCTGAATCCTTACACTGCCCTGATCATGATATGCAAGTTTTTGTAGCCTTTCTGGTCAAAAAACTATCCTTCTTCTTTGTGACTGAAATACATTAATGTTGTAGTCTTTTAAAATGTAAGGACAGCAGGAATAAAATAAATTCTGACCCATAAAAGCTGCAGAAATCAAGACTCAACCATTTAAGTATTTTTCTTGATAGTATGGGGTAAAAATAATAGTATTTTCTTTAGTATTTAGTCCTGCCAAATGTGTTGTTGCTTTCAGCATGAATATTTCTGTCATTTGAACAAGGTACTATTTTCAAGGAATCAAATTAGTTTACCTCTAATCCTTACTCCCTGTAATTTCTTTGATTTTCTTTTTGTTTATTTTATGTAGCTGAATGCTTTCCGCATGGCTCCTGTTATGTGCTGATCTTGCTGTAACCTCCTTTTTGTTCATCAAAACTGCCTAGTGAAAGCACACATTGATGCACAAGTGACAAGCGGTGGAATGCTCACCCTGGAAAATGTATCTTTAAATTTCTTTCTATATGTACACTTTTTGAGGGATGGAATAGCATTTTTCTGTAGCAAAGAAATTCAAGGAGACATGTTGTTTTTATTTTATTCAGTTATTTTTAAAAATAAGCTTGAAATGATAAATATACACTCAGTGTCCAGTGATCCATCATCCAGTGACACACACTGCAGTAAAATGTACTTCCAAGAGGGACATGGAAGAGCAAAAGCAGGAGTGAAGGGAGGCTTAGCTCAGTGGTAGTAAATCACTTGTAAGTTGTCTCTGGTGGTTTTGCAGATCTGGCAGTGCAGATACAAATGTGCCGTGCAAAATCTTTTCTTGTGATTTGCCATAGAAATTTCAGCCGTACTACTTGTTATATTTGTGCTGTGAAGCCATGCAGATATATTAACATATCACGTTTCAGGCATAAGTAATGAATTGAGGTACAGTTGACATAAAAGCAGCAGATCTCTTTTTGGAAGCCACAGTAACTGAAAAATAGTCAAGTCTTTAATTTTAGATGGGCCTATAGACGGAAAATCATAATTTTAACCATTGTCCCATCCTTTCCTACTTGATATTGTAGTGTTTATGTATTTGCCATAAAAGTGAAGCATAAAGTGGCTATAGACTATAGAATAGGTAAAGCAGTGAGAACTTACCAGGGAGCAGACATCACTGAGGAAGCATTTGTCTTCAGTAACAGTTATTAAAAAGTTTAAAAAATGGAGATTTTTAGGTACTTATGACCAGCTGAACTGGTGTTAACTGGACCATGGTACCTGTTGGTACAGTTCTAAATTTTATTTTGAATATTAGCATCTATTATTTTTTTCCTATCTGTTTTTAAACCCTAATTATTAATTTTGTTCCATTTAACATTCAAAATATTAATGTATTTTCCTTTTGTTTACAAAAACAAGACCTTTTTCTCTTATGCCATTATTAATAGCTAACTGACTTGATTCAGAACAAAATCAATCCTGCTTTAAAACTAAAAATGGATCCATGAAACCAGCATTTAAAATTGCAAATATGTTATAAAAATTTCTAGTTCTAACAAGAGACTGGCCTTACGTGAAAAAAAGATGTGCTGCCCATATAGGAAAAAAAAAATATTATTTTATATATCTGGGAAAATACTGCAAGAAACAGCTGTTTTCCAGTTACCAGTTTTGTTCTGACTGCACTAAATTCTCATTTATGTACCCTTGCTGGAAAAAAGAGGCTGAACTGAATTGATACTATAAATATTGCAGAAGAAGAATTTCAATGTATATGAATTGGTACATAATTAATTTAGATTTGTGAATTTATATAAACAGACAGTCACAAGTGAGGAATTCTTTTGTGATTTTTAAATATATCAAATTTCATATTGAAGAAAAAAAGATGTTAATGAAGTATATTTTCTCCGGAATCTGGGCAATGGACAATTTAAAGCAGAAAATATATTATTGCTCAAACTTATTGAGAACTTTTAGTTTCATCTTCTGATTATCAGACAGTACTTGAAGATTAAAAGAAAGATAATGAAATCAGAAAGCATTCTTGGAACACTTCTTCAGGAACATTAATCTAATCTGCAAGAGTCTGAAGAGCTTTCTAGCAAATTTCTGATCTACTGTCTTGATTAAGAGTGAAGTCCTAAAGTTAAGAAATTTCGCTAAACAGATCCCTCAAAAAAAAAAAAAATACCCTCTAGGAAAATCAGTATCTGTGAGAATTGGTACACATGCCAAAACAAACCCTGGTTGAAAATAAGAGAAATCTACTCAGTCAAAGCTCAACCACAACCATCTTTGAGGACAAATTAAAGACATTGTGGTTCATATCATGCCTGAACTTTGTATACTTTGGATTTTCTTCTTATCTAATTCATGGCTTTGGTGTATTGAGTACAAAAAAGATTGTTTTTTGTCGTATTATAGGTTCAGCAGATTTTGGAATTATGATATGGTTGTAGTTAATTTTTCTAGCCTTAAATTATTTTGTGATACAGTCTAGCTCTGGCCAAAATGGATATATTGGAACTCCACTATAAGTTAACTGTAGCCAGTCAAATGCAGATCATGCACTATGCATTTGACAAAACAATGCTGTTATAATCTTGTCTGTTGTTAAAATTCAGTTTATTAAAAGTCTCAGCTATAAGTCTGAAATCTGATATATTTAAGTATATTCTGTGAAAACTGGTATTTTATCATTCTGTAAAACGGAAAGATAGGCAGTTGCAAGAAATGGGGAGCACATCCTATAAGGCAACTTTATTTTGGCCAACCTCTTACATGTCCCGGATTCAAACTTTCCTTCCACAATTCTAAAATTTTGGCTCAGCATTTTATCAAATAAAATTCTCATAGGAACAGAACTAAATACTATGTAGAGCTTGTTGGGTGTTTTAACCTGATTTTTCTTCCTCAGAAAAATAGATTTCATCCAATCAATTAAAAGTAGAAGAAATTATGTTTCAGAAGAATTCTAGAAGTCTTTTCTCTTAATATAAAACATTTTCCTGTCCAAAATAATTACTTGTTTTCAAGTAATTTCTCTCAAAAACTACTTCAGAGCTGGCTAATCCTTAAGTATGCAAATATTACAAGAGGATTTAATATTCTCATGAAAGGAATGACTAATTTTAATCCATTCAGAACAATTAGGGGGCACTGAAGCAGGGAGTTCTGAAAGGGCACACCCTCTGTGGGTCCCCTTGAATGCAGAAACATCTCTGATGACCAGAGTCCTTCTCTGCTGCAATGAATTCCACCGTACTCTGGTCCCCATGCCATTTGGGGAGAAAAAAAGGAGGTCTTTCCTCCCCCCCAGTTACTTCTCTGTCCTTGTATATGGTCCAGGACAACACCTAACTCATTTAAAATCTCATGCTTTAATTTATTCATCAATAACTCTCAGTCCTGTAAATCAGTTCTGTTATACTGTAGATCTAGGGTAGAATTCATAAAATTCAGGTCTTTTGAAAGCATTTTGAGCAAATAACTTCATTAGAATAGAATTGAATCTCGTTGTTTCCACCTGAAAAAAACAACTGGCTTTTCCAAGCATCTAGAAAATTTCCTGCAAGATGATAGAAGTTGTTTTGGTTTTTTTTATTTTATGTTGAGGTACCTGACAATTAGGCCATGCAAACTCTGTAGTAGCCCAAACAATTAATAAAGCCATATTAAAGTAGTGCCAAGATGTATGTTACATAAAACCTTCATAAAATCTATGCATATAATGGACATAAACAGTGATGTACAAAGGTGAATTATAGAATATAAATATATTTCTACATATTTTTATGTTATGGTATATATAAATACACAATTTTCTTACATTTACACATATACAATTTTCTTACATTTCCACTGCATGTGAGTTTATTAGCTCCTTTCCATCTAAGCACTTTCATACAATTTCAATGTTCTAAAATGTTCTAACAATTACAATTAAGTGTGTGATTAGGTGTGCATGTACTGAGGGCTGTATAATTGTGAGGCATGCTCTTGACACTTTATTGATACTTTCACTGAAGAAGGAAATGATGAACTGTGATGTCAACAAGGCCATCACTGAACATGCATGAAAAATGACTGGAATCATGCTTGGTGCTTTTCCCTCTTCTCCCACTGTTTCCCTAAGAAATCAGCAGTCATTAATATGCTTTAGGTAACACTTAATCTGAGCTCTTAAGGAATTAATTAAAAAGGAATGTACAGATAAAGGTGTGTTGCAATTAAAGGACTAGAACTAGTGGATTTACCAATGAGTTCTGACATCTATTTTTTGTTCATGAGAGAATAGAAAGAACTTGAACACATATGTTGTGAGCTCAGTCCATGAAGTAGAAAGGTGCAGATCTTTAAAATCATGTCCAACTGGATCAATATTTATCTGACAAGAGAAACACACTTGATACATTATGGATTGGGGAAATAATCCAATGTTGGAAATTCTTGACCACCCTATGAGGCAGTCATGTCAACCCACAGGGACAGGTCTCTCATTCTTCATCATGTTCTCCACTTCAGCTGTAGAATTTTGTCAATTAGTGAGACCCTGCTTATAATCCAAAGTGAAGTAAGTGCAGGGAGAGCAAGGTTCTTGACAGTATTTTCCCGGGTTAAAGTACAGGCTGCTGAGTAAATCTTTGGCATAAGAGAAATACAGTTAAAGAGTTAGGCAGAATTCTACAGTCAGACTTCTCATGCACTACTTACAGCAAGTCTTTAGGAAGCATGAAATTATCAGTCAGGAAAACAAGAGAGGAAAAAAGCAGAATGGTATTTTCCCTCCAAAAGAGCAATGCTCATGTTGGCCCAGACTCTTGCCCTTGTTCTTCCATTTGCTGTCTTTCACAGGCCTTACTCCTTACAACCTCAGAGCTGGCTTGGGACTTCTTTGAGATACACCTGGAAACCTGCAATAACAAATATTGACCTCTTATATCAATGGCTACATTTCCAAATAATTTCAAGAGGCAATTGAAAGTATGCTCAGCATACAATGTTTTCTAATACTGATTTAAAGATTCAGTGATAGATATGTTACCAAGTTTTTCAAGAAGTATCAATAATTAATTAACTTTTCAATATTTTTTAAATCACTGTGCCTAAACTTTCCTCCTCCTAAGTCTAGTCATTGCACTGTGTTTTCCTTCTACAATTTGAAGTGGTTTTTTTTGCATATGTTTGGAGTCCTGTCACTGCTTCAATTTCTTGTACAAAATGAATTTACTGAGCTCCTTAAATTGCTTATTCTCCAAACCCACTTCCAGTTCTCAATATTCATTTTTACAGCAAATAAATAAGAACTAGGCAGGCTGGAATCTGCCTGGCATTATTGGGTATCTTTGGGTTGGAAGGTAATGCAGTTGCTTGAAGTTCAACAAGGTTGTAAAATACTATTACAATCTTTCCAAGGAAATTGTATGAGCAGCCTCGATCAAATTCACCTTTATGTAGAGAGAAGCAAGAATTATAAAATCCTTGGCAAGACAAAGTATATTTTCTCATTTAAACCCACAGAAAAATATAAAAAAGTTGTCCTTTCCCCTTCAATACCAAGATAACATTTACAATGTATCCCAGGTATAAGAAGGGATGAAATATTTTTCTATTAGATTTGGCTAAGCATAGTGCAAGAATATGACTTAAAAAATGAATGTCTTTCAACATTAGTTTTGGGTTGTTTTCCTAAAATCTGACAAGTGCTCAGAACATGGGGGATCTGCTCTTTATACCATTTTAATAGTTTGTAAAGCCTAAAGATGAAAGATGAATTATCCAAATATATGTACAGAAAACTAAAATTAAACAGATTGTCTAAGAGATATGATACTCTTTTAAGTATCTGAGTACAATACATATGTGCTCACCATAATTAGAAACTTTACTAGGCACCCACATCTAGATTCTATATTTACATGAGTAGCTCTGATCTGCACCACTTTTGGTATGCAATTTCAAAACACTCGAGAATATTTTATATTCAGCAGTCAGTATTATTAAAATGATAAAAGATGCATTAATCGTACTAAGATTATAAAAGATAATGCCAGACAACATAAAAGCAGGTTGTGAGAAAATGAAAAGTATGTACAGCAACAATGTATAATAGTATGTTATTAAAAGATAACAAAAACCTAAGGAACTTAGATATTATGATAATTAATAATAACACATTATATTGAGAGCCACTGAAAAAGACACTATTCAGAAAATGAAAACATTATTTCTAGGGAATATCCCCTCTAAATTATATATCTCAGTTCAGGTTTGTACTATGTGAAACCTAATTACCTTGTGCATTTGCCAACATACTCATCAATTATCAATCTTGCTCATAAGTGCCAGCCTTGTTCCTTTCTTAATTGTGAAATTAAATAAAAGAATGAAAGTATTTGACTTCTGCAAATAAAGGACATTATAAATATAAATAATCTAATAGCATATTTATAATTTAGTATTTTCAATGAGAAGTCCCTCAGATATTATTTGCAGGTAACTATGATGTTCTTGCATCCAAGATTAAACTTCTTAAAGTATTATTTGGAGGTTTTGAGTTTGCCTTATATGCAGTTCATGCAGAAGCCTTCTTTTATAAATACTTCTCCAAAATGTATCCACCTGTCTAGTACCTTTCTTTTGTGTTCTGCTATATCACAGGATTTTTCCCCACCATCTTTATCAATGAACATCTTTTAGTAAGTGGGGTTTTAATGAATGGTGTTGAAAAATTGCTTGTTTTTTCATCTACTTAATCAATCTTAAGGCCCTGGTTCATCAAAGGCCATGCTTAATTTTAAGCACTTGACTACTTTCATGTACTGCACGATGAACTGCTTGAATAAGGTTTGTAAGGTCATTTTTGCTAGAGCATAGTCTAGTGACTAATTGTAAAAATAATGTTTTCAGCTGTTAACCAAACAAGTCCAGCCCCTACTGTAGTCAGTACTGACATCCAGAATCACTTTCCCGTTACACAACAATGCAAAACAAAGAAAGTCAGTTTTACCTTCTGGAACCAGAGGCCAGTGAAAGCTGATACGGATGCCAGAAGAAACAGTTTGGCCCTTTTGTCACCGGTGTCTGGTGCCTTTTTAGTACAAGTGCCTGGATGCACAGTCCAGCTGGTTCTCTGCCAAATTACCTCCAACCTCAGCTTTCAATATCTCTCATTTCCCAAGGAGACCTTGTTACAAAGATGTATAAAACCACATCACCTTAAGCATTTCAAAGAAGACCTCCATCACAGCAGGGCCTCTCTCATCAAAGTAACAGAATTTCTGGGGGAACAGTGTAAGTTTATTCCCAATATTCTAATTTGTGGAGCCATATCTGTACGTGCATTTCTATTTTTTTTTTTTTTTTTTTGTCCTTGTCTGCCTTTTTGTTTTAACTACAAGTTCCAAGGCTCAGAGATTAAAAGAAAGGTCAGGGAAATATCTTATGTAGGCTGATGTCTTGTACCATTTAGCAACTTTCCAGGGAATTAAAAATGTGAGGGAAACTTTTCTTTATTTTTATTGGACCCTCTAGTGCAAAAATACATACATGTCTGATCTGAATTTCTCTTCAGAGGTGGTTTTCTTTTCTTTTATAAATGCCCATATGGATTTTTTAATGGCTTTGTGGATCTGAATTATTATATATTTATAATTAATCATAAGTTCCTTAAGGAACGATGAATATCTGAATTCTTTCCTGGTCTCACAAGCTAGAAAAAGTATATAAAAATACATCAGGCAATGCAAATTCTGTTTCAGGAAGTGAGATTGAGAATCTACTGCTGCCTGAAGCAAGCAGACCCTGTGGATGAATGTTTTTTATTGTGAGGGCTTCAGTACTGTCTTATATGATACTTTCTCCTTGTGTTCAAAATTAGAATTTTTTACTGTATAAAATTTTTATTTGCATTATTCTGCGAAGAGCTTTGTCCAGCATCTCTCATGTATCTAGCAGGTTTTGTTTAAGCCCAGAATTTAATTACACGTTAAGTAGGTATATGCTGAAACTTTCGAAGGGATGTCAATTAAAGATAAACCAACAATAATAATTATCCTATCATGGCCTAAAAATCATTAATCATAATCTTAAACATTCCTGAAATCAATTGAACTTGCTCCATCTTTCACTTAAGATGCTAATTTCCTTTGTTATGTATTTGCTTTAGAACCAATTTTAAGTGTCATTTGGTAGTGTCTGCTTCAGCTGTACAATTAAATAATCCCAGTACATGACAAGCTTGAAATTACTACCTTTTCAGAGTACAGAATAACCTATAACCCAACATCTGATGTTATGAGTCAGTTGTGTGACAAAACAGACTCTCCTCCTGTGTGAATGTGTTGTGGATCAAACTTTTACAGATATAAGTGTGGGCCAGTGAATCTAAAGAATTCTCTTTCCCAAGGCCCTTTTTCTGATCTCACAGCAAAGCTACTGCATATGAGGGACTCTCCCACATGCATGACATAAAAGGACTGCACACGTCTAACCAGCTGTCTCAAAATGAAGGAACCATCAGGCTGCATCTGACAGATTTATTTCTCTCTTCTGGGTGGTTGAAGTTGGAAAAAAATGGTAGGAAATTGTAGGAAATGTTCCCTTTGAAAATAGAAAGCATGCTAAATACCCAATTAGTGCACATTTTACCATTGTTGTGCTGTTTTTGCATTGATTGTGTCCTTGCACTCATGGCTCCAACTAAACCATAGAGAATAAACCGAGAAATGTCTTGAACACACAGCAAATGCCACGAAATCGCTTGCAATGCGTGATGAGGTTACTGATCCATGGTGAAGAGGTACCTGATCAGAAGGCTGAAACAAATATCACTGGTACTGTACAACTGTGGATTGGGGTAAGGCAGGCTGGGCTGGGCAGACAGTGTTGGATATTGGTGGAGGAAACAGGGTATGCAGAGATTCAGTGACAGATTCAAACCATATGTAGTACAGGCAGGATTGATTCCCTGCAGAAATATCTCTCTGTTTGACATATAAAGCTAAATCCTGGGTTATTTTCTAATAATTTGGAAATACAGGTTTGTATGTGTGAATCTCACTGTTTTACATGTGGCACTTAGCCCAGTGGTTTCTACCATAGAAGATTTGCCTTAATTTCCTAAGGCAAATTCAGGTCTAAATTCTTATTTTCTCTGATCTCTCAGACTGAGCAGAGATTATTGTCATACATCAGAGCAAGAACAAAAAAGAAACTTGCCATTGCAACATGAAATCACATTTTTTTAAAAAACTGTATATGCATAATTTACAAAAAGAGCTGAGAATGGGCCCTGCCTGAAGCGTGAATAAAAAAGGTTTCTGTCTAATCAGCATAGGCACTGAGATTTTACTAAGCTTTGGTTACTGCATGTCACATTTGTCTTCAAGGAAAAAAAAAAAAAAAAAACATATCTGAGCTTGTAATTTTTTGTTTTTTCAGTTTCATTTTTTTTCTGCTTGGTCTTTTTTCATGTCAAGTCTACAGATATCCTTATACATTCTTATATTATTCTCTATTTTCTTTTTTGGAACTTCCTCTTAAATCACAATATAAAAGAACCCACTTAGTGCCTACCACTATTTCACACTGAATTAACAGGAGAATACTCATGGCTGAATCTCTAAAACCTGCAATAGGAAGCCTTTTGAAATCTAAATCTCTGCATTTTCGTTCCAGCCAGACATGATGAAAATAAAAAAAAATTCTCTTAATCTGAAGGGAAAAGGAGAGGCAGGAGGTTTTCAGAGCCCAAATGAGAGAGCATTTGCAGTAATTCAAAATATTTTGTCTATTGAGGATTTTCAATTGGCAAAGCACAAGGCCAAATTTGGAGTTGTGTATATAACTAGGTGGAATTCATAATAGGTGTCTTTCCAATGAATGCTGGTAATAATGATGTTTGTGAGAGAAAAGAATGGCAAAAAAATTCATCTTGACATCCATTTTAAAGGATATAATGAGATGAAGAGTACATAGTCACTAGAAAATATAAAACTAGAAAATGAAAAAAAAAATCCCAATCTTACAGAATTAATTCTGATAATTGGTTTTCTTTATACTAGAACTAGAACTTTATCCAGTCCTTGATTTTCCTTAAATGAAAATTCCTTTACTGTCATTTTAAAAATATTTGTACCATGATTTTTGATATATGATGGGTACTGACTTAGAATAATGCCCTTCTTTCAGAATTTCAAAGTCATATTTTTGTTTCACAGTTTGCAGGGATTGTGCCTAGGCTGAAATTTGTTCTGTAATATGTTCCTCCTTTTATTCAATTTTGTTTCATTTTGAACAGAAAGTACAACACTAGTCAGTGGTTCCGTTGCTAATGATTTCTGCTAGATAGGCCATAACTTAAGTATTTTCAATCTTTTTGATTGGTGGAATTAGTAACAAGAAAGTTGAATGAAAAGAAAAATGATAATGTGTTTGTTTATCAAGGGGACACAACTGCATGGAATTAATAATTATTCTTTCTAAGATTGTAGAATATTGCAATTAAGGGAAAAAAAACCCTCATACTGGTTTATAACAGTGAATTAACTTATCCAGGTGTGGTTTAGGTGTTCTCCAACTTAGTGCTCCCACTGAAGCACTCCAAATGATGTGCTGCTCTCTCACCCTCCCATCCTTTTCCCTCTCCTCCTTCCATGGAATGGAGAGGAGAATTGAAGGCAAAAAAGGGAAAGACCACGGGTTGGGACAAAAAGAATTTACTGGAAACAGCAATAAGATAAGAAAATGAACATTAACAGAAACAATATAAATAAAACAGTGCACAAAGGAGGCAAACAATTCACAAGTGAACACTCACCATGTGGAGCCTGAAATCACCTGACTGTTTACTTCGTGCTGCTTGACCAGAAAGGACTCCTTCCCTCACCACCAGCAGTGATGTCAGGTGGTACATAACAATGTCTGGGTCCCAGCCATGCTGCTACTGACTACAGCAAAAATTAGTCCTGTCTGGGCTGGAACCAGGGCAAATGATAATTTAATAAATGACCAGTAAATGTTTGTTAAAAGTATTAAAATAGAGGTCGTATAACTATTTACAAAAATTGTTTTACAGACATCTAGTAAGTGTGCACATGTTGAAAGACAGTCAGATATATTTTAGGTTAGGAGGTAATTTTCTTATTAGAATAATTGAGTTTTGAGTACATTTATTGTAAACATAAACATCTACCAAGCCATAAAGACTTGTATTGCTGATGAATATTGTGTTGCTATTCCAGACCTTGTTGCCCTGGGGTCCCTTTTCCAAGTCAGTCCTTTCCTAGTAAATTAATGTATAAAAATCAAAATCAGGTAAATAGGAAAAAGCATGGCTCACCCACTGAATTCAGTTAGGTTGTACATGGCTCTGCTTCTAAGCATATGTTTCCTGGCACCAGTATTTTTCTCTTTTTAATGACAAAAATAATCAAGTACAGAAGAAGGGTCAAAAGATTTCTTCAAGTACAATACAGTCCTACTGTACAGAAAATGTTCATGTCTTGATTCCTTAGATCAAGATCCATTTTTGCCTTCTGCCTAATACTGCTCTGTGGCTCTTTGTCATTGTCCCTGGGTAGAACAACCTGTCAGTCAGTTGAAAGTGCCCTTTGCATTGGTAATAGTATGCTGATTTATGATTCTTGTAATGTGTGTAGTCACCTTCTAAAAGAAATTTGGACAGAGCTTTTCATTAGAAACTACATCTAGAAGTATTTCTTTTGAACGTGCTATGCTTTAAAATCTAACACAGTGTTTATGTGAGTTAGGCATAGGTTTACATGGGTCTGCTTTTTTTTCTTTAAATTAAACTAGTTCTTAGTATCAATGAAATGAGCAGCATGCTAAGAAAATCATGACTATATAGCTGCAACATCTTGTCTCTCTTAATGTAACTTTAGACTTGATTCATAACACAGTTTTTTTCCCCCAGAGACTCAAATGAAAGTTTCATTTTCAGTATAAATGCACCTAACCAGTGTTAGGCAATCATAAGTGGTGTGAATTATATTGATCTTAGATTTACAATCTGCCTGAACCTAACCCCGAAAATCATCTGGCTATTTGTAAGGAATATCTTAGAAACTTTAGAAGACTTATGTAGTCATTAAATTCTCATCATATGCACACATTTAATAGGATTTTTTTGTTGCTAATCTCAACTCGGCAGACTTAGTCCTTCCCTTGTTGCCACTATAATTTATATGTAATCATAATTTGACAACCTTAGTCTAAAGCTGCACTCTGTCCTCCAAGGAAATTTTATACCTCCTGCTCTGTACTCTCGTCGCATTTATCACTAACAATAGGTGTATATGACCCTGTTCATTTACCCTCCAATGTGTGCAGAGGAGTTCCTTCAGTACAACCAGGTTCCCAACATAATATTTCAGTGACTGTTTTTGGCTGTAGACTTGTATACAGGGTGTTGTTGCTCTCTTCAAACTGAGTTAATTTTTCAAAGAATTTATTATTTCAATGGCTTTTCTTACCTTGCTTTCTGATGTTATGCTAACAACAAAAAGGAAAAAAAAATTAGTATATCTGATTGCCGTGCTTTTACAAAAATACAAACCTGATTTAAATGTTTCCTGTCTCTTGGGAAGTGCAGCAAAGATTCATCCTGAGGCACACAGATAGTTCTGACTACCAGATGGGTGTTTTGTATTCTTTGCCAGTTTCCACCTCTTCTGTTGATCCTCCTGTTCTGTTGTGGTTATTCCCTGAATATCAGCCAAATGCCCACCAGGATATTAATACTCATTCTCCTTCCTCTGTGGGACAGGGGATGGAAACGGGATGAAAAAACTCATGGGCTTTCCTACCTCTCAGCCCTGCTGAACTCAGCCTTCTCCACTCCCAGCAGAAGTGGCACAAGGAGAATGGGGAGGGAAAGGAGAGCATCTTTCCACACAGGCTCTTGCTGCTGCTGCTCATTGCTTCTCACAGGTACCCCACTCCACCACACACCTGCAGTGGGCTGCAGTGTGAACGCCTGCTCGAGCTTCTGCTGTGCCACCTCCTCCTCATCCTCTTTCTCTTCTCATCTTGCAGCTGTTTTTTTTTTTTTTATTTTATTTGGTCCACTTTTCCTTTCTCTGAAAGAGTTTGGTTGAGAGGTTTTTCTGCCTGTGGTTGAGAGGTTTTTCTGCCTTTTCCCAGAGGTGCCAGCTCCTTGGCTGCAGGGCTCAGCTGTTCCCTATGGTGAGTTAGTTAGAGCAAGTCCAGCCAAGGCCTCTCATCACAGAGAGGAGAATTTCTACATTAATTAAAAATTAAATATAATTAAAAATAAACCACTAGAGAGTTGTTTTGTCTTTGTGAAGGAAAGATATACTGAGCCTGTAGAAGTGCCTTCGAGTTTGATAATTGTTTCAGAGAAATTATTTGAGTAGGAGATTTGGACCTTATCCTCTTTTGCAAGTTTTCCTTGACCAATGAATATCCTTCACAAAACTGTGAACCTGTGAAGCTTCAGATCTGCTTGAAACTTACCCATGTATATTCCTTCAATTAAATTTTTTTACTTGATGTTGCTAAAACAAAAATTTCACCAGTCTTTGTGCCAAAGGGCTAAGGGTTCTGTCTGGGCTCTTTCATTGTCCTTCTGAGGTAATCAAAAGTAAGAGCCCAGTCATCCCAGGTGAGAACTCTAGGGAGTTTACTAAGACAGACATTTGGTGTAGGTGATTTAAGTAAGGTAGACATTTGTGTAGATGATTTATGTCCCTTTACAATTTTCCTTACTTTCTGCTCAGTCCTGCCGGTACATTAGGTGAAGCAGATATGAAGTAATAAACCAGCTACCAGCTCCAGAGAGGAGGGAAGGAAGATACTGCTGTGCATTTTGTCCTCACAGCTGGAGCAGAAGATAAGCTGCATCAGGAGTTAGTCACATCAGTTTCATATTTACAGAAATTTCCTGGATCATGCCGATGTTCTCCTGTCCTGGATTCATCAGTCTTTGCTGCTTTGTAATTTTGTGAAAGACTCAATTACATGAGACATTAGATACTCCACTACATTTTGCACCATGCTTACAAGCTCTAAAGAGTTGGGTACTAAAGTAAAACTATGGAAGGGTGATACTAACACTAAATCTCCTGACTGCAAAGGCCTTTTCAGCCAGCTCCTGGCATTATTCAACTCAGTGTGACCAAAATATTGTTGAAGATTGATTTAGTTTGTTTAGCTGTTGCTCTGTCATTTCAGTGACTTGTCTTGCAGCTTTGCGTGGACTTTTATAGAAGGTAGTTTAAGGTAGAAGTCTGGGCTTGAGGCACTGAAGTACATAGGTACATGCATCTGCTGCAAATCACCAGATCACAGGCACAGTACCATCCAAAAGTACAACAGCAAGATTCACCAGATTTCAATTCTTACTTATCTAAGTAAATTAAAATTAAAACCTAAGCTGTGGTACAAAAAAGAATTTCACCAGTTAAATATGCTGGTATATATATTGATACTGAAGAAGTTGAAAAATCTTTCCTTCTTCTCTCATACTGAAAAAATTAAAATAAAAGATTTTATCAAATAACTGCTAGGAGTGCAAAGAATTGTCACATGGTGAAGGAAGACACTGCCCTGATAAGAGCAAAATAATTCAGTTTCTCTGAAATCTTTCTGTCTTCAATTCTATATAGGAAGTCAGAAATAAATTACATTGGTAAGGCTCCCTAGGCATGAAAAGAAGAAGGCTCGAGATTATATTACCTTTTTTTAAACTGTGCATTCTCTTTTTGGCTTAAGGTCAGGAAGTTCTTTATCTGTGCATCATGTGAGTCACTAACCACAGCTGCATTTGTACAAGATAAGACCACTGTCCTTATACAATCAAGTGCAACATCCAACCAAAGTACTTGATTCTGCCATCGATTGTCTTTTCCCTTCACGAGCATTACTGAGAGCCCAGTGGCAGATTTTAAAAATAATATGTCCACTTAGCACACTTGGTGCTGATTTTGACAATGTCTGATTACATTGACTGCCAAGTTTTGTTTTAGCAATGACTTTTGATTGCAGTATCTTGCTACAAGCTGCACCAAATTATTATGAAAAGGATTGGCCAGCTTATCAGGTACTGCATGACTTACTGATCTCAGTGTCAAAATTTCTGGGACAATGAGGGAAATTGAATTTTCTCTCATCCCGTCTGGTAAGGAGAAAAAATTATGACTAGAAAATGCTATTGCTTTTATTCAACAGTCAAAGGTGTCTGTTTGGTTCAGTATTAACTATAGATCACCTTTGTGCGCCATGGATCTTTCAAATTACAGTTGTGAACACTTAATTGCTTTCTTCTCCATGTTCCTAGCAGTTGCACTTTGTACCCTTGTATTACAGTGAATTATGCCTCTTGTCAAGAAGGCAACTGTTTGCAGGAGATAAAATGCAGAGCCACAAACATTCAGGCTGCTGAACTTTTTGTGTGTGAAATGCTTCTTTGTCCTATTTTTAGATAATTTTAATATATTTTAAAATAGACAAGAGAAATAAAAATGGAAACAATAGATAAAGCAAGAAAACGAAGAAAACCCTGAAACCTTTCTGATGAATAAAGCTGAAAAGTCTAGTGAGTGAAAATGTGATTCCAAAGAAAATGGAACACTACATTTCAAAAAGTTGCCTCTTCTCCTAGAGCTAATGCAAGTTGTGTATTATAATATTTACAAGAAATGCTGTGGGCTTATTTTAGTCTATGAATGATCTTTTAGACTTTATTTCCTGGCAGTGTGATGTACAAGAAGCAAATTTTGTGGTTACTTTATTACTGGTATACTTATGCACTTCTCTGAAGTAGTGAATGGTCTTTCAGTTAGTCATAAAAATAGGCTCGGGGCTAAAGAGTGAAACATGCATTTTTAGGCACAAAAATTTTAGTAGTAGAAAATGTAGAAAAAAATTTGGTGCAGAAATCTTTAGATTTAGCTGTGAAATTGGGCCGTGGGGTTGTTAACTTTCATTTATTGGATAGGGAAATCCATATATTACAGGTGTCTCATTAATTACAGCACTTAAAAATGACAAAAAGATCAGATCCTTAAAGACTTTAAATCATATAAGATATTTATCATTTGTTGTATAGAATGAATGCACTGATACCCTGTCTCCTCCAGTGAGGGAGGTGGGGTGAAGGGGAAAGGAGGCTTGTAATAATTTCCTACTATGTTCATTTAACTTTATGATAGTTCCTCTCAAGAGACCATAATGAAAAGATAAGAGACTAATGATCCATAAATTTAACAGAACCCAGATTGAACAATCTTTCAGTCTGACAAACTTAATTAACATTAAGACACATTTTCTTGAGATGGGTGTGTATAAATGCCTGTATGTGAAATCAAACACCAACGTAAGAATGCTTCTTAACTTCTCAAAAAGTTTGCTTTCAGACTGCCACTTTAGTTTTCCAAATCTGACTCCTTTCTGCTTTCAAAAATGGCTGTTTTCAGTTTTATTCCTGCTTTGTTTTCAAAAATTCATCTGTCACTGCTCTTACCCCATACTTGATCTTTCACTTGGACATACTGTCACAACTACTTATTCAAGTGACAAAATTAAGGATTTTTTAATTGTTCCTTTTATTCTGGTTATATCTCTAGTATCACAGGCAGTAACATAACCAAGGTCTTATATTTACTTGTGGTAAACCTAAACCAATCTGTAACACAGAGTGTATATTAAGTCCCACCCCAGTACTGACAGCTTCAATTCTTGTATGGAGAAGCTTTGAAGATGAGTGGAATGGCCTTGTCACCTACTGTCTCAATGACTCTGTCATTTCATAGTGTGGACACCCTCACTAGTGAGTATGAGAGCATATTCAGAATAAATTCTCTCTAAAATAATTTTCAGAGGAGATTAGATTTCCCTTGTTCCTTAAAGTGAGTTACTGACACAAACAAGCATAGGCAGATCAGTTGAACGCTTGATTTGCACCATTAAGACTGATTTTGACAATGTGTGCCCACAAATACAGGCTCACCTTATCTCATTATGATAGATGTATCTGCGTAAAGTCAGTGCAACTGAGGAATTTAGGAATATGGGTAAAGTTGTATCAATGCCTGTGTGCAGTAACACAATTTGTGCTTGCATTGCAAGTGATCATAACCCTGTATTATCTTTTACTTAAGATAATAATGAACTCTTGAGGACTGGGGTTTAAGTTTAGGCATATACAAGCTGAACTTTCTTGTGTCATTCACAGATGGCTCGTTCATACTTGCCTAGCTATATTCATACTCTTATATGCCTGTGCAAGCTGAAGTCAGGTATCTGATGGCAACACAGAAAAGATCTGCATTCTTTTCTACTTGTGATTTTGGTGGGGTTTGTTTACATATTTTTCTCCATGGCAGAAAAGCTAATAAAAGACTGTAAAAGTAACATATTATACAGATGGCAGACACAAATTTCACAGATAGGAATTTTGGTTAACAGACTTAATAATTATGACTTCATTAATCAATAAGAGTTAATAAGTTATACAGTCTGATTTTTTTTCCTGCTTTTTCGTTTTGGTTTTCCTCTACCTACCATACTGCATGGCAGAAAACACATGAAATTAAGATTCTGTTCTTTCTTACATCCCTTTTTTTCTGCTTTGTTTCTAAGGAGCAGGTTTTTTTCCAGAAAGAAGCAGTTCATTTTGCTGTGTAAATTCCTAGTATCTTACCAACATTTTGCTTATTCTCTCATCACTTTTCAATATGACAGCACTCCATATACATGCTGGAAGCAGTGCTCTTCATAATCATCCCCTCTTCAGTAATAGTCATTAAGTCTACATTGTCAAATCTTACCTTGATTACAAATGTACATATTTTCCATACCGCTAATATAAAATAAATGTCATGTATTTTTATTTGCAGCTCTAGCAAAGTGGTTGATATTAAGGAGCCATTAAGGAAACCTGAATCCCAGATCATTATTCATTCAGCAGTCAAAAAAAGCATCTGTGCATTAGATGCTATTAGCACATGCAGAATGCCAGATATAATGATCCCATTAAATCAGACTTGATTAATAGTTTATAAAGACTAAATTTATGTTATTTTTGGAAATACGGTTTATATTATCCATTTGCCTTATTTTTTGGAAATACTGCTTCAGTGAAGAACAGCCTGAAGGGCTTTCCTTGGCAAGTATATAGTGTTCCATCTATTCCAATCTGCTTCCATCCAGACCAAGGAGGTAGAAGGTCATTATATGGAGAAGATTGGATTTCTCTAAGCTTGCATACACCGAAATATGCTTTTATTATGTGTCACCACATTAACTGTTCTATGTACTTAAAACTTGCTCAAGGATTCAGCAAAACTTTCTACTTTCTCTGTTTGTAAAGAAACAATGTTATTGTGTTTATAGTTTTAGGTGTGCTCTATTAATTAAATCAAGTTAATTGCAGACTTGTCCTATGCCACTTGTAGCATTGAAATGAAAGAACTTAATTTCAAATGAACTTAGTCCAGTGATTATTATCTATCTTTTGCTGTTTAGGCTGCAGCAGCTGAGACAATGTCTCTGTCAGGATATTGAGCTTTCCCTTGTTCCCACAGAATTCCTTAACGCGAGCTCTTGTTTAGGATAAGTAGCTAAATTTCCAGGCCTGTGAAGAATGACTGAAAAATATCCAGGTTTTTTTTTTATCTCTGAGCTAGAATTGTCTTTGTCTTTACTGACCTATCAGTTTGCTCAGTGGCTTTCCAGCACACCTTGGTTCAGATGAGTTGCATAGAAAATGTGAAGGCTTGGTACCCGGTTTTGTTTTGTCAGACTTGACCATTGCTGTACCCTCCTTTGCTCTAGCTACAGCTTTGCTTAGCTCTGCTTCTGTGTTGCATGGGGAGTGTGCATAGCTTTAAGTTCTCTCCAGAGCATAGTAAAACCTTTATCAAGTACTGCTTCATTTTATAGATTGATATGAAGAATTAACATTATCAAAGATCTCATCTCTTCTAATCACAATAGGGAACATTTTTTTCCCCCTAGCAGAAGAAGGAATTGTAATTCCTGTATTTGGGAAATTATAGCTAATCTGTACTCTGTTCCTTCAAAGGAGATCTTGATCTATATCTTCAAGCTTAAACCAATCAAAGATTTCTCTCTTTGTCATTTTAGAGGAGCTGAAACCTCAAATATCTGAAGAAGTTTCAGTTTTTTATTGTCCTGAAAGAAATTGTTGTTAAGAACTGATGCAAATTTAAACAAAGATGCGGTTCATAAAAACAGTGGATGGACACTCTTGTCAAGGAGAAAGATTGACTGTTTCAGCAGGCAGCACACCCCTGACTGTTCTAAGTACAAGCCCTTCAGGAGAACTCTTACTTTTGCTCACTGAACCACAAAATTGAAGTACCATGGAAGAAATCCAGACATACAACAATGCCAATATATGTATCGCACTATACTGAAAGGATTCAAAATTACTGTATTTACACAAGGGTATGACTGACAGAATAAATGAAAATTTTATGGTCAAAGAAAAGAAACACAGTTTTAGTTAACTAGCATTTTTCTACTGCTCTAAAGCTTTTATTGGGAGCAGAGGGAATTTGTACTCAGTGAAGTAGATCAGTGAAATGATAATTTGTCTTTGAATAGAGTACTTTTACCCCATTAATTTCAGCCATTATGGTGTGAGATAAGATGTAAGCCATGACTAACTGAAAATTAGGGTCCCAAAAACAGAGGCAATGAAACAAAAGAGTACCTTATGCAGTACTATACAAAGCACATGCTAAAATTAATTTTTACTCATCTTTTATTATAGCCACTTTTAATCTCATTTTTTTATGCACTTAATCATGCCTGCTTCTGCTATATTTAAATGTATTCAGTTTACTCATCAGATGCCCTTTTAAGGATATTTGATTAAAATCCTTTCTTGTTGCAGTTAAGAGAAAAAGGGCATTGCAGTGGAGATATGCTTTAGGTGACTGTATGGCATTGAAAATTTTCCTTCCTTTTCTATTGTTCAAATGAAGGAATCATTTAGCATATTATAGAGAAGCATACTTTAGATTGTGTTGTTTCTAAAATTAATCTGGCATTGTGTACTTAATATTACTGATAATAATCCTTTTACAAAAAAAGTGCAATCACTGTGATGTTTTAAAGCACATTTCAGGGTGACAAGCAAAGAGGAAAGGATCATATGTTGTCAGAAGGAATCTCCAGAGTTCAAGACATTTCATTCCATCTATTGCACTGAAGCTGGATCATGCAAAACTACCATATGCTTGTCTAATCTGTTCTGAAAACCAGTGAAGAATGGTTCATCATATCCTTGGGTAGCTTGGTGAAGTGCCTCATTACTCTTCATTAGAATGCTTTTACTGCTCCAAACCTGAAGCCTTTGCTGATTTTTACTTGTCCTTCCCCTGATATGTATGAAGAACAAACCATCTTCCTTTTTTTCTAACTGATTTTAAAAGAATGTTTTCTACTAGCCAGACCATTAGTTTTTTGGACTAAACACATCTCCTAATTTTCTCCTGAGTCATGCTTTATAAAACTGTTTGCATGTTCACATTTTCTCCACTTTTCCCTGCTGGGATCTGCAGTTTGCCAGCATCATTCTTAAGACATCCAAAATGAGCCTGAATCCTTCAGGGACTCCACAGTACCAGTAAACAGGGCAAAGCCAGCTACCTCTCTTGTTCTGTGTAGGACCTCCTAGGACACATCCTGAAGTGAGATCTGTCTTTGCAACAGCAGTCCCTTATGCATTTGTAGTGTACCTCTAAACTTTGTATGCCTTTAATATATTTTCTGCCTGATGGATTTTTCACCACTGGGAATGATGCATTCAGTTGAGTTGTGGCTATTATCCTCTTCGAGTACTTTCTGCTAGATTTTTGAATTCATCTTGTTGAACAATCTTATTGAGATTGTCCAGCTAAAATTTCCCAGTATCTATGCTTTGAAAAAGCAAGAGCTATCCTTTAGTAATCCTTTGGAGATTGCAAGTAAATCTTTTCATCTGAAAAGGTGAGCAAATTCAGTCTAAGCTTTTAGAGGCGCATCCTGGGATGTCCACCCTTAATGCCACAATTCCACCCACAGATTGCCGTTTGTTTGCTTCTTTCCACAGTCTGGCACATCAAAATTCTATGTAAGGACTCAGCAGGTTCTGCTGTAATGGAAACATGAAGAAAAAGAAAGTACTTTAAAATAAAACAGGTTTCCCAGTCCTATGTTTTTCTGGTTCCATCAGGTTTATTTTCCACTGTCACCCACAAAAATTATTGGTAAAGAATTGTTGTTATTCATAGATGCTCCGGGGAGAATTTCCATCTGCTCACCAGATCTTCCCACTGATATTTTTAGTTAGCTAAAATATATCATAGCATCACCACCCCCCTCATCTTGCAAGAGGATTAGATTTAAGGCTCCCTGGGCAGTTTTGATATTCACTGGCAGAAAAGGTAATGATAGAAAAATTCAAAGCAGAACTGAGACCTGGGAGATACATGGCTGTGCAAGTGGGCCTCTTCCAAACAGGCAAATTCACCTTGCTTGCATGCACACAGAAGGTAAAACAAAACTAAGAGGGTTTCTTGCCCTCTGCTCAGCCATTCAGTCCTTTTTCCTCTGCGAGAGTTGCCTGTTGCTCCACCTGTGCAGACTGGAAAGCTCACTGTGTGTGCTTGCACCTCCTGAGAGAGGGGCCATAAATTTCTCATAGAAACTGCAGCTAAAGAAGAAGTTGGAAAGCTATTTTAAATTGATGATAAAAGGATAAATGTATGATCACTTGCGAAAGTGATAATCAGGAAATATTAGCACTAATTCTTATTATCACAAAAGCCAAGTCTAATCAGCTTTTAAATGCATAATTAAATTTATATCTCACTAATTTTCTGAATCTGGACCATGTTTTAGTTGGGAAACCCTGTGAGACTGCCAAGCTAAAAATATATCTAAGGACCCAGAGCTGATGTAGAAACTTAGTACTGCTGCAAGGAACACAGAACTTGTAGAGGGAAGTCCAAAGCAGGATTTTCAACAAAAAGGAGCAAATGCAGCTGCAATCTGACTCATGTCACTGTATGCCAAGAGGCTGGAGACATAGTATGGGTTTTATAAGTAAAGCCATTGCTGTGCAGGATCAATGTTAAATAAATTATTTACTTCTTTTGAGGAAGAAACAGAATGGTAATGGAATCATTGATACAGTCTTGGGAAAGGCTTTGTTTTGTTTGGTTGTCTTTTTCTCCAATACCTTGTAAATATCTTCAAGATGTATAATTGCCAGAAAAAACACTTGAAAATAGACTAGAGAAGAAAGGAGAAAGAATTGTTCTTGTCACAGCAGTAAAAACAATGTTGTGGTGTAACCACTACAAAGACTAATAATATAAAGCCCAATTCAGAAATATGTCTTGGGACTTATTTATTTGTTTGTTTGTTGCAAATGAGAACAATAGCCATATTAAATGCTTTACACTGAGTTTCAAAGAACTTTACAAATTATCCTGCTATTAGGCTAATTCTCGTATTCATTATTAATTGACTGGGAATTAAAGCCCTCTGGAAAAAAAGAAATAAGGGGACAGAATCAAAGAGAAGACACTATAGTGCAGAATCTTGTGTTGTAAAACAGAAATTAGTATAAATTATTTTTGGTTTTGGTAGCATACATGATTTACAGTAAAACAAAAAGGTGAAGCTTGAAGGCTGTTCATTCTGTCATGTATGGCACAGTCTATTTTATTCAGGCTCTCTGATATGGATTAGGTTTTCTAATTTGTCTCAGATTTTGATCCTCACAAACAGGTGAGGGGAGTAGAGGCAGCATAGGAGGACATTAATGTGTAAAGATATTAGGTCTCCCTTTTTTTGTAGGCACATCCACTAGCAATATTTTGAATCTTTCACTACATTTTATTATTTTCTTTTTTAACCTTTCCTTTTTTTTTTTCCACTGTCCACCAGCTATAAACTCTGACAGTGAAAAATTTCCGTAAGTTCTTAGTTTGAGAGTCTTGGCCCACCTCTTCTTAGATCTGACTGTGTGTAAGATGTTGTGGAACTGTCGAAACACAGCACTTGCCTTTAACCCAGTCATTCCCAAGAGAAGAAAGAAGAAAAAAACATGCATAGAAAAAGTGACCTGGGTGATTCTCGGTACCATCCAGGGAGCAGCAGTAGTTCCTGTGGCACTATGGAGAAGGAGAGCAGTCTGATCACTGGAAAAGGTCATTACAGATCCAGTTACCGTGATGCCTTACAGTACATCCAAATTCTATCCCCTTGCTGCTGACAAGTCAGAAAGGTTTATGTGGGACCTTCTTGATTGTCACCTTGCATATCCTCCCTTCTGTTCAGGACTTGTTTTCCATTTATTTTTCTTATCTGATGAAACAGATGAGTACAATTGCAAACAAGCAAAACAAAACTAATGATGAATAGCCATTAAGGAAGAAACAAGTATGAACAGCAAAATAAGAAGAAAAAAACTATCCCCCAAATCCTATACTAAAATAAATTTTCTTAATGGTTTGCTATAGTTACAGGTTAGCTGCCTTCTTAAGTTAAGAAGAAACATGTTCCTTGTCTTAAAAATCATTTGTAATAAACCTAATAGGGATGTGAATGTGTGAGTACATTTTTACAATGGATATGTAATATTTAATGTTTTTCAAAAAATGAAGAATATACACATTTTGCTTACATATTTCATGTTTTCTTAAAACAAAAAGACAACTCAAAAACTAGAGAAGTCTCTGCTTCTCCAAAAATGATGTTTTGACTTCATGACTGGACTATAAATCTATACTATGCAGATAAAAAGACAGAGTGCACAGGGATGTCAAGCTAGGATTTATACAATCAAGACCTGATATACTTATTTTTTTAAAAAATTCAATTTATTCCTTACTAATTATAATAATCTTCTATGAATTTAAATTCTTTTAGTTACTGTATTTTTCTTTCCCTTTTATGCCAATTAACTTTTAAATATAACAGAAAAGTTAAAAGATGGCAATGTGCCAAAAATAAAAATACCAACCTGGAAAATAAAAATAGTGTTTAAATACTGACTGTCAGCACTGTCCTGGAATGCTTTAGGACGAGTGTTTGCAGGTTGGAGCTGGTGATCCACCTACTCTCTTCAGTTCTGGTGACAAACATCTGGTGTGCTGGGTCAAGCTCTGGGCTCCACAGGACAAGTAAGATGCAGACTTGAGTCCAGTGATGGGCCGTAAAGATAATTAAGGAAAGGGAGGATCTCTTAAATAAGATGTTGAGAAAGCTGGACTTCCTCAGCCAAGAGGCAGCTTGTGGGGATACTGAGTATTGTGCATAAATACTTTTATAGGCAAACCAGTTGTTTTGTCTAGCTCAAAATAAGATTCATACAAATATTCTGTCAGCATCTAAGTATTCAAATGTTCTACTTCGTTGTCTTTTATTTAAAAATTTCCTAGTGCTAAAAAATCAGAATTAAGTGGGATTCTAAAATGTATCTTCTGTGGATGGCTCAGCAATTACAGCAGTCCTCTCCAGAAACTCAAGGAACAGAGGACAAATCCTTCTGTGTGCTGCATACTACCCTGAGAGCAATTGGATGAGCTGCCTCTTATTCTAGTCTTAAGATATGCAAAAAAAAATTGTTTCTGGTTTTGGATTGTTTGTTTATTTTTTGGTTTTCATATTTTAATTTTTTTATATTTATATTTCTTTTGTCTTCCTGGGAGAATGATTATTGATTTCTTTGTTTAGCTATTGTTATTTTACTTTGTTTTTGCTAGCTGTTGCATCTGGAATATAAATTTGGAACACAAAGGAAATAAATTTAACTTAAGTGTAGCAAAGATATTTAGATGTAGCTTTCTGTAGTCCATTTAGGAATAATCTGGCATCCAGTTCTTCATCTAGCAAGGAGCAAATAGGAAGTCGTGTATCAGCCCTGTGCAGATGCTTTAGACACAAATATTTCACTAAGATAATATAGAATGCTAATATCCATTATTCCTTTTTAGCATATAGGACTACAATGATGTCTACCTTTTGACCTTACATTTTGAGAATATTTCTCTTTAAGCTCTTCTATGTCATTTTGAATGTCTCTATTTTATGTGATATAAAGGTATAGTGGCTTTCAAAAGATGTAGAAGTAAGGTGTACACTCCAGTCACAAGTCAGAACTCTCATACAGCAAAGGATTAAGTAATGACTTTATTTATGAAGGCTAACATCAAGCTGACATCAGGCACTTTATAACAGGATCTTATTTCATTATGCTGTGTTGTGCTTACTTATTTTATGCTAAAACTGTTGGACCCCTTGATTTAGCTGACATTATGCACATAAATACTGAAGCATAAACATTTTATCATATAAATTACTGGTATGAGACCAATATAAATATAGAACTAAATCAGGGCCTGAGTAGCCTGGCTTAATCTCCCCTCTCCCTAGCCTTTGCACAGCTCTTGCAGAGAAGAAAAGGGAGCAGAGCAATGATACACAGTCTGTCTTGTGGGCTGTGCCTGTGGCACCCAACCACACGTCACCTCTTTGCTGAGCTGCAGGGAAAACTGCAGCTTGTCCTGTAACAGCAGTGCTGCACCACGTTCAAAGCTTCCAACAGGCAGGAGATGAGCTCATTGCTGATGGAGAAAAAAATAGAAAAATGGTCTGGAGGAGACTTCTAGGAGTTGGGCTTTCTTGTCAAAGTTTGGGCATGAAAGGGGTGATCCTGTGGAAGGTAAAGCATTTTTAAAGCAGCTTTCAAAAATTTCTTTTTCAGTGTCTCTCTAGATCAGCCCTGAATATCTAATGAAGGAAAATTAAAAGTAGCATTCTATGAGCTCAGTCACAGCTGTCATAAAGTTATTTTTAGGTTAAGTTTTCAAAGTTAAAGAGACAAAACAGAGTCAAAGAAAGTTTTTAGTAACAAAGAAGAGAAATGAGATTGGTTAATGCTCCTAAGCACAGCCATTGTGATACATGAACAGTTTTTCTCCCTTATGCTGAATAACATTACATTCGTTGGTATTTGTTTTACATATACTCATGCATTCAAAATGCTTATGTATTTTCCAAGAATTAATAACAGTTTTTAGAGGGTCAGGCCGTTATTTGGAAAAAACAAAAAAATCAATGAGATGGAAATGATTGGCCCTTACTGTCAGCATCTGTGCTGTGTGTGGCCCCAGAGTGCAGAATGCTGCAAGCCAGCACTAATCCTACAGACTGATACATCACCATCAGCTCCTTCAGGAGCCACCATGTTAACACCTGATTTTGTTTGATGTGGCATCCTACAGAGAATATCAGCCTGCTTTTTCATTGGGTTAAACCCTGGCCACAGCTTAGTGGCTGGGACTGGTTTCCAGACCATTGTTTTCTTTGCACAATTTTGGTCCATCTCCTGGCCACCTTCCTATGTTCTTAGGACACCAAGCCTCCTCCTGAGGTACCATGGGGGCACAGCAGTTCCTTCCCATGGCAGGAGTATCTCATTGCTGTTATGTACAGAGTCAAACAGCATCATTTTTTTAACATATTTGAATGGAAATTACACTTACATGTGGAATAGCTTTCTTTAGTAAAAGCTACCAACAGCTAAAATAGTAGATTGGTTTTTAAATATTTATATTTCTCAGTACCTGCAAGCTTGGACAGTTTATGCTCATGCTTTGCAGCTTTTAGTAAGATTTTCTGGTATCTCCAAATTTTAGAGGAGACTGCAAAGTTTCCAGTGTCTCTTTTTTATTTATATTTTATGAAAATGCTGTAGAAATTACATGAATATCAAAAAGGACAGAATTTTTTTAAGAGCCTAGAAATATTAAGTATTTTACCAAGCTTGTTTTTATGGGGCAGTATTGAAAACTGTTGATTTTTAATATTGCATTGTCCTGGAGGCAAAAAAAAAAAAAGTAAATATTCCTCAGCCCTTCTTTTTATAGACAATAATACAAGGCCAGCCCTTTGTGAAGTGAGTCTTCTTTGATTTGTAGCAAACTAATAGAAAGCTGAGAGGAAAATGAAAACATGACTGTGGAAATTTGGCCAGAAAATTTTCAAAATAAATAAGTATTAAATTCAGTGATTTGGTATGATGGCAATAAAGTTTAGGGATTTTCTTAAATCTTAGCAGCAAATGCAATCTTCCTTTCGCTCCAAGAAAGCTGTAAAAGGAAGTCCCATCACAGGCTACTTTGCTGATAAATTACACTTGTGACAGCAAATTCATTATGCAAAAGGTGATTACTAACCGTAAGAGTGATTTAAGAGAAAGTAAGATCATGTCATGATTTTGACACCTAAGCCAGTCCCTTTACTCCCACAGTGACACTGAGACACAGTGAGAAACAGACCTAGGGATGAACCCCTCATTCAAAACATGCAATAGTTTGGTAGTAAAAGCCCTTCAGGTTTGGGTGGCAACTGCAGGGCTGAATTATCAATAGACAAATTTCTTCCTGAAGCTCACTTCCACTGCTGAGCTTGTGTGAAAACTGTGTTCTTCAGTAAGGTTTTATGTACAGCTCACACCTCAGGCTGAGATCAGGACTAGCCTAGCATTGCAGGAAAAGAGACAAACTGTGAGCAATGTGGCTTAATTCAAATGTAACTGTATTAAAGCAATTACCATGTCATGTGGAGTTAAGGACAGCAGCCTTGAATCAATCAATGAAGCCTTTTTGGACAGATAACAAAAGGATTAAACATTTTCTCTTTGCTGAGTTGATATTATCATGGATCCTTAAGAGACTTCTGATGAATTTGTGCTCACATATGGCACACTAACAGATTTGATTTCTCTTCTGGGGAAATACTGCATTGGATTTCAGGAGAAAAAAAAACAAATTTCCCAAACAATCAATCTGTCAACCAGCAATTGCCTCCAGTGTATGTCTACTTTCTCCTTGGTAATGCAAGAATTGTGGGGTGCTTTTTTCTCACGATCCTTTATTAGGGTTGTTCAGGCTAATCCAAGTATAATTCGGTATGTGGTTTTCTAATAATAGCTCCTTCTGGATATCTGGATGCATGCAGAGATTCTTTTTGAATGTCTAATTGCAATTTTTTTCTCCCCTAATTTAGTTAAATATATGATTAGGCATAACTGCTAACTGTAACAAGCTGATTGCTAAACTCAGGCAAACCAAAAGCATAAAATCTTATTATTTCCTTCCATACTTCAGTATCAGTATATTTCTTTTTTCTGTCTATCAGTGACTGAGACACAAGTTTAAGTTAGCATTACCAAGAACTGTCCCTATTCTGTGAATAGCAGAAAGTGTCGTGCACATAAACTTTTTTTTTTTCCCCTTTGGACTGCTGACAGTCTGTTTTTTTGTCATCTGCAAATTTAATTAATATCCAGTGAAGACACAGACTTGGAGTCCAATCTATGAGGACTCCAGAAGGAAATTTAAACTACAGCAAGCGCTAGGATCTGAGGTGAGATAACAGTAGTTTTAAGACCTGTGTGTAGTGGTAAAACTGATGTTTCTGCTCTGTCTCTGTTCCAAGAAATTTTGTTCCCTCAATGCAAACACTATTTGGCTACTGCCAATTTATTGGTAAATCTGAACACCTGTATTGCCAACAGTTTTTTCCATACAGTGGTAGATATGTGCCTCCAACAAGATCTCAGGCTGGGTTATGGTTCTTGAAGACGCTGTTTACTTTCAAGTCAATAGAAGCAGCGACACTAAGGCACATTAAAACACCATAATGACACTTCATTATCAGCTAGCCTCATCATTAGCACATTGCTCTTGAATTTTGTAAACACTCATATATCTGCCAACCCTGATACGTCACTGTTCCACCTTTAATTGTCATGAACAATCTGCAAGAATCCAGTTAGAGAATGAGAACAAGGGTAGAAAAAAAAGGTTCTCTCATACTTCCATGTTGTTTTCTCCCCTGGAGGTTTGTTTTTTGTTTGTTTAGGTTTTTGTTTGTTTTTCTTCTTTTGTGTGATTTTAATACATAGAATCCCTTGAATTATATTCCTGAAAATTAACTGAAAAAAATATTAATGATATAAATAAGTATGTTCTCCTGTTTCATCTGAGTTTGTTAGAGGCGAACACTCTAAAAGTATTTTAGTCAGTTTTCTTCTAATCACATTGATTTGGGGTTTCTTTAAAAATATTCAGCAAAAAAAGTGCTCTTAATCAGGGGAACAATGAAACAATATGTAACATTTTGCACAGCAATCATGCTTCATAGTCAACAATCAATCCAGAATGTTTTGCTTACCAGATATCTATGATAGGCATAAATAACTAGGTGGGATGATAAATTATATATAAGAAAGCCACTTTGTTTCTCATGGAAAAGATTCTCTAAAAACATCCTAATCCTCTATGACTCTGTTCAGCTCCAATGCCATCTCCATCTCCAGAATTAGTATTCTTACTTCACTGTCAGATGTTGTGTACATTTAGAAGTGTGTTCCACTAGGATTGTTTTATCACAGACTACCTTTCACAGTCCTCTTTGCTGTGAAACCCCACACAGTCCTCCCCCCCAGCTGCACTGTTTGAGGAGGTTTTATTGTCAGTCAGATCCCTTTCTCTCTACTTTCTGCTGCCAAACAATAATGCTGAAAATTCCATTTCAGTTGCCCACCTTATATTTTTTTACTTTCTTGGAGAAAAGTAAAATATAATATTAAAATCTGTGAATGCAGGAAACTGTTATTTATCTGGGTTTTTTTTTTTTTGTTTGTTTGTTTTTTTTTCAGTCCTCTGTCTTCTGCAGAAATACCTGTTTCTATATATGGGTCAATTTTTCAGCATTTCCAGACAAGTTAAATGACAGGAAATATTTAAAGTTGAAAATAATTTGGTCTCACGTTATCTTTTCTAGATATAGTTCTATTTTTGGCAATTTGTGACTGTAATTGTTTCATGCTGGTGTTCTCACATTACTTCCAAGGCATGACAAGAGAGTCATCTCTTGTATTTGCCTTGGAAAGGAATGTGGACTGTAGAAGTATCTCGCTCTCATAGACCATTTTTGCATTCACATGTTTTAATATTACCCGCTCTTTTTAAGTCTTACAAGGAGTTTTCTTCCTCTTTTACTACTTTCATGTTCATCGATGCAATTAGAAAAGACTAATTCACATATCTTTGGAATCCAGAATGGCAGAGCCAAATAGAAGTGATTGGATGCCAGGCACAGAAAAAAAGGCAAATGTCCTGTGCTGAGCACAGAAGTTTTACAGTTACCCCCCAAAAATATTATTTTTCAAGCTCCAATTTCAGTTAATCATCAAAAGTCTACACTAGATTTTATAGAAGGTAAGGAGAAATTGATCATATTTTCAGTGGAAGGAAGTCCTGTGAGAAGTATGAAGTGAGATGCAATTTATAGTGTAGTTGTGTGAAATTATCCAGGTAATTTTAATATAAAGAAGAATTATATCTGAAAAAAACCCACAATATATTAGTAGTAAGAGTGACAAAGATTTTTTAGAGCATATCTAGTTTCTTTTTAAATAAAATATTGAAGAGCTATGCAAATGTAAAAGCCTTATTACAGTGGTACTGTATCATATGCCACTAAACTTCATTACAGTTGCTAATGCTATTATTTTGAGTGGTTTATAATGCATTATTACAAATTCAATGCAGGCTAAATTGTAACATACAACTTTCTAATCCAAAGAAAGTATTTCTTCTTGTAGGTTGCTTTTATTAAGTTACAGGACCCGTACCAATTGTTTTGTTTTATATGGACACGGATACAGCTTGCTTTTGTTCTTTCTTTGGGACATAATACCTTTCCATTAAAAAAAAAAAAAAAAAACAACAATAGGAAAAGACAAAGAAACTTCCTTCTGAAAACATCACCTCTGTGTTCTCTTGACAGATGAAGTAGTAGAATACCTGCCTCTTGAGTATTCTAGAAGACCTTCTAAATCTCTCTAAAAGTGGAATATGAAATTTATTGTTATTTTAGGCAAACTGAATCAATAGCTATAAAGGGAAACAAACAACAAAAAAAAAAACCTGCAAACCCCCAACCAACCAACTAACCAAACCCAAGAGCAGAAGCAAAGTTGGTAAGTGGGAATTAGTTACATTTCTTTTTTACCGGATCTCCGAATGAATCCACTCTGCTTGTTGCAAAACTCATGCAGGCAGGTGCAAGAAACACAATCTCCTCATTCCACTGATCTGGCACTTCATTGAAGGGCTCTGCTGCTCCCATCTAAATGCTTGTATTTCCTTTGTGTGGAAACCAGGAGGTGCAGAGATGAAATGGAAGTCTGGGCCACCACCCGTCCTTCGGACTGTGTTGCAAGCACATTTCTGGGAGAGTGCCTGGACCAGACAACATACATGTGCTCCTGGATACTGTACTACAGATGTCACTTACAATGTGGAGGTTTTATTGGATACATGACAAAAACCCCCGTCCAACTGCTGTGAATAATTAGGGTTAAATAGTTAAACTGTTGTGAATAAAATATATGTGCATATCAATGCCATTCACCCTCTTAAAGAAGAAATCACTTGTATGACATTAGGGCTAGCTATTTGGTTCACTCTGCATGTCTATTACTAGAATGTCATTCAAAGCAGATACATTTTGCATTGTAATCGGAGAATAATTAGGTTCAGTAATGAATACAGAACAGTGTAACAGCTTTCTCTCATGGGCCCCATCAGCCATGATGTTTTCTCTCAGCACAGCTGCCATGAACATGAACAGAAAGGAATAATTCTTGTGAGGTATCAGTCAAGCATTTTCATTGCTATGAAGTCTCTAAGTCAATAATGCATATTCTGAATTGGATTTAAACTTTGAGACTGCATTTGTGCCAAGTATTTTTTTAAAATACAAAACTTCAAAAACAGTGCTGCAGTTCATCACTTCTTGTTGCAATGAGCTACATGTTTATGTTTCTCAGGATCAGGAGTTCACAGAAGCAATGGAATTTAAAATAGCAATTGTAAATGGCCTCATAGAAAGAAAAATCATTTTAGGAAGAAGCAAAAATGATGAGTATGCATCCTCTTAGCAGTGTAAAACTGCTAAGCTAACAGTAAAACTTGTTATCACAGCTCTGTTTTATGACAACATGACTGATGAAGCAAGAATAACATTTAGTTCTCATCTTTGTACATCTTACAGACATTATGTTGTTAATGGCTATCAAAACACAACTTTCTTCTCCTATACTATTGTTTTAAAATGTGTCATATAAGGCACACAAAGAACATACGGATGCCTAAAACACGATGGGAATTCCATATGTGTTATTTCATAATTATTTAGGAATAGTTCAAGGAGGAAAATCTGTATGTAAGTAGAAGTGGAGAGGGTAGTCTGGGTACAGGTGCTCTAAGAGTACCCAAGGGACTTTATTAAGTCAATTTAATTTTTTCTAAGTCCAATTAATTTTTTTGGGTGTGGTGGTAAATGATGGCAAAATCATGGCAAAAAAACTGAGTGTCTTCAAAAGAATTTAATCTCAAAATATTTATTGCTTGCCAATTCTAAGAACATATACATTTTTAACAGTGAGAATAAAACTGTAATGTACTAATGATCTCAACAGTCTCAGAAGCATACAAGCTAAAGTCTCCTAGAAATACAACTCCTGCATTAATTGCTGGCATAGGAAAAAGACCTGGCCTGTTGTAATGATTGAAATTCTTTAGTTGGGGTTGGATAAAAAAAAAACCCAACAAATGCAAAAAACCCCAGAAACCTAACTGCACATTTTCTTCTTAAATAAGAATTTTGTAGAAATTTCCTTTTTATTCTGTCATTCAGCTTGCATGTGCGACCTTGTGACTCTACAGAATATAATTTCAGGAAGTAGAGACAAAACCTTTGTTTATTGCACAAAAGATATCAAGTAACACACTGAAATCAAGATGAAAATATCTTTACTACATCTCTTTGAACTGCTGTATTTCAATTTCTTTTGGTTTCCAACTTTCATTTCTGTTTGGTTTTATTTTTTTTAAATTAATATTAAATGTGAATGTCTCCCCTGCTGAATCAATTTCTCCTTCATTCTTAGTTTGACTTCTTTTTCTCTGCTGTTTGTTTAAATTCAAGTGGGAGTCATGCTATGATAGATCTCACACTGAAGTGATTCCCTGGACCATTTTGACTAAGTGATAGTGACAAGAATTACCTAGTGCCAGTAACTTTTGTTTTTATTTACCTTATGACTGTTTCTCTAGCTAAGCAGCGTGGAGGAGCCTTCATGCAATAGAGAATGAGGACCAATGAATTGTTTTAAAATTGAATTCCAGCACATTTCAGCATACCTTGGTCAGTCTGCTGTTAGTGCTTGTCATTTAGTACAATTCCCTGTTATATCCTTTCTCCTTCTTGGTGCCTCTTCTGGTTATTTTTAATTAAAGGTTTCACTTTGTATAATATTTCAAATATTTTATTTATGGACCAAGGAATACTGCAAATTTTCATTTATCATATTCCAGTGGGAAACCCTTCCAGTCTGAAAACCGTCTTGCCCCAGTACTGAAATGCAAAAGCAACTTTTACCAGATTCAAGCTTAGCCATTGCAGTTCACTCTTCACTGTTCCTTAGTAACAAAAGAAGTTTGAAGAAATGGCTTCTTTTTTTAGTTGGTTTTATAATATATAGATATTTTTTGACTTTGCAAGTCATGATTATTTTTTTTTTGTCTATCCTAGATATCTTTTTCTGTTTGTCTGCAGTTAGTGTCCAGTAAATCATGGGTTTTATTCTTGGTTTGCTAGTGCTCTGTTGAAAGGCTTAGGGAGAGCTACTTCAACACTTACGTTTCCCTTTCTCAAAAGTAGAGCTAGTGCTGATTATCTCCTTTCTAGAGCACTCTGAAGAAAAGTACTATACAAATGTGTTGTATTAGTAATAGTCAGATAAAAAGTACAAAGTAAAACTAACTTTCAATAATAAAAAGTCAAATTTTTACTGGACCTGCCTGTCGTGGTAGAAAACTTAAAGAGGCTCTCATAAGGAAAGGTCTGCCATATAGAAAATGAGAAGATTGTCTAAATGAGAACAAAAAGAAAGCCTATGAAACATGAAGCCCATGAAGCTTGAGCTTAAGGACAGAGTCTAATGACTAGAACAAAATTTGAGAAGTGGTTTGCAATGCTGAAGTTGCTAGTAAGAAATTGTTTGCTTCTTCACCAGGTATAGAATTACAAAGAGAAAACTTGATAATCAGGGTGTTGCAGGGTACTCACAGCTGAACAAGACACAGCAAAATAGTGTAACAGATTTTTTGTATTAGTCTACTGCTTAAGTCTTTGCTAATTCTCACTTCCTCACTATTCTTTGCAGCAAAGGGATCGGTGGAGTTAGGTAACTTTTTTTATGAATATGCAGGAGAAATTAGAATCTAAAATAAGTTAGACAGATCTCCAGAACTGGTTGACATTTGGAAGAAATCTTTGCAGTAACTCAAACGTGAAACTGCAAAGTATATGGCAAAGCCATGTAAACTGTAATTGCAAACAGTGTAATGCAATTTCTACTGTGCTAGAAGAGTAACTGCCATTACAAAAAATAAGTCTGAGAACCACACAAGGCAACCTGGCAACGACCATCCAGAAAGTCTGATTTCCACCCTGGCAAGGTAAACATAGCTAGAAGATAAGATTGTTGAGCACATGGAAAAGCAAAGTATGTTGGGAAAGACGCATTTAGCTTCAGTATATGAAAATCCTGACTCACACACACATACTCCACAGGGTGGAATGCTGTGAGACTATCTGACTGAGCAAGTGCACTTATTATCATTTTTGTTTTAAGAAAAAAAATAGTCTCCTGACTTTAATTCCCAAAAAATCACCCCAAATAAATTTGATTCTTCTCCATGGTTAAGCACATCTGCAGGATGCTGGTATAGTTCCTTTTTCCTTCCCTCCAGTGGATAAGCAATTTTGAATCTGAGCATCCTGGTGTTTTGGAAGTTATTCTAAGTGCCTTGAAGGTGGTCATAGCTGGACAGGAGATGATGTGCAGGTACATTACTCTTTCAACAGGTTTTGGGATGTTGCCTGGTACCAGGCAAGGTGTCTTGCTTGTGTACTTAGTTAAACTGAGACTTGGGTTTGCCGAGAAGGATTTAGGTGTTCACGTAAGACAGATCTTTTGCTCCCTTCCTCTGTGTCCTAGGTTGTAGTTTACTTTGCAGGCTACTTTGAGTGAGTAAATTCCCTATTCTTCTGTAAGCCTTCTGCACATGTACATTCTCTCACACACTCACAGAAACACACATATGCACACACTGAGAAACAGAGTCTCTCATCTCATTTTGTCCAGTCCTGGGTAACTTTTTTGTCTGGACAAAAGGGCCTTGAGAAGTCAGGCATTGAGAGCACAGGGATGGGAGCAGGGGAGACTGGAGCAGACAGGAAGAGCAGGCAGGAAAAGTAGGCAGTGCATTGGCAGCTTGGATGATCTCTCCATGACATAATTCTCAGGATGTTTCTCTGGTGAGAACTCCCATTCCTCTACAGACTGTGTTTTAGTTTCCAGGCATTTTTTTTAACTTTCGTCCTCCACCTGCTATTCGTCACACAACATAGTGTGCAATGCTCCTGCTGCTTTCCCACGTGGTGGCAGGTGTTTTATCCCGAAAATCAGATGGATTTTTTTTTTTTTTTTTTTTTTTTTGCTTGGCTGCTTTTTCTTTGTAACTTTGTTGGTTTTGCATGGCCTAGATTTTGGTAGCAGGTGGGGCACAGAGGTGTGGTGTTTTTCTGTGAGAAAGTGCTAGAAGCTTCCACCATGTCTGGCAGAGCCAATCCCTGATGGCTATGAAGATGGACATGCTGCTGGCCAAAACTGGGTCAGAGAGGTTGGTAATGTCTCTGTGATAACATACGTAAGAAGAAAATCAAAACAAAGTGCGACACAATTTTTTTTCTAGCCAGAGAAGAGGAGAAGGTGAGAACGTGTGAGGGAATACATCATGGTGACACCAAGGTCAGTGGAGAAGGAGGAGGAGGAGGAGGAGGAGGTGCTCCAGCTGCTGGAGCTGCAGGCTGTGGTGAGACAATGGTGAAGCAACTGTGCCCCTGCAGCCCATGGAAATCCACGGGGGATGCAGAGATCCACCACAGCCCGTGGGGGAGGTGCCCATGCTGGCACAGGTGGATGTCTGGAGGAATCTGTGATCCAGTGGAAGACCTGGTGGAGAGAGGGGGGTTGGTCCCTGCTCCCAGGTTGGAGCAGCCTGTCCTTGGAGGACTGCACCCCGTGGGAAGAGAGAGCAGAACTTGGAGCAGTTTTGGGATGAGTGTGTGCCTGTGGGAGGGACTCCCATTGCAGCAGTTTTGGGAGAGCTGCTGCTCATGAGATTTGGAGTCACACGGGGCAGTTCACAGGGAACTGTCTCCCGTGGGAGGGACCCTGGAGTGGAGCAGGGGAAGGACTCCTTTCCTGGAGCAGTGGAAGCAAAGAAAACCTCAGGTGATGAACCAATCAAAACCCCCACGCCCTGTTCTCTGTGCTGTCAGTGGGAAGAAGTGAGGGGCTGTGGGAAGAAAAGGTGGTTATATGGACTTATTTGACTTCTCATTATCCTCCTCTGATTTTGTTAGCAATAAACTCACTCTAAGATGAGCCTGTTTTGCCTTTGGAGTGTTTTCTCCCGGTCCTTATCTCAACTCATCAACCCTTTGTTTAATTTTTTCCTCTCCTCTGCCCAACTGCAGCAGTGGAGGGTGAGTGAATGGCTGTCATGGGTGTCTGGCATTTGACCAGTATCAAACCATGACAGTCATGCACATAACATTTTTTCTCAAGTTTGCAATTCTTCAGGTTAACATTTGGTGAAGTTTCTGGTCTTAGAAAATCCATTGCTTTGATTAAATGGTTTTCTGCAAGATGAAATGTACTAATCACGTCAATCATCCTCAACATAAAGGAATAGAAGATGGAAAATGAGAAATTACGTGGGGTTCTTGGGATGAATAAAAGTATGAAGCACTTCACATATGTTGTAAAGTTAACTTAGGCTGGCAGGTAAACTCACAATGAGTCTTTATTTGCTACACTCTTATGGAATGGGGTGTAGAATTTGAAGGGAAAAGAATTAGAAAGCTCAAGGATTGAGCTAAAGACAGGGTTTTTTTTTTTGTGTAGAGGAGAAAAAAAAGAGAAAAACAAGTAGTGAAAATTTAACTTACCACCAGTCAACCATTGCCTACCCAGTCTCAGAGCTCTGGTTACTTGTGAAAAAATTCCCGTTTTTATTGCCGAACATGATATTTTATGATGTGAAATATCTCTCTTCTCAGAAGAAGAGAGATGTTGAGTCAGCTCTTCTGCCTACATCCTCTACCAGTCTCTTGCTCATCTCCAATCTACATGTGAGGGCAGAGTGAGAAACAGAGCCTTGGAACTATGCAAATAATGTTCATCAGTGGCTAAAACACTGTTGTGTTATCAACATTGTTTTAAGAATGGAATAGAATGGAATACAGTATTGCAGTGGGAAGGAGCCCACAAGAATCACGTAGTGCAACTGTCAACTCTTTGGTCAAAGATCCAAAACACAGAAACATATGGATTGCTGTGAAGAAAATTAACTCATCCCAGAAGACCCAGTACAATATGAATAGAATTTCAAGAGATGAAGAATTTTTTAAAAAGCTGAGGGAGAATTTGAAAGAGGAGCATTCAGAAATGTAAGAGGGTACAACTATTCCCCTTTTCTCATAACAACCATCCATGGGAGCATCAGATGAAATGGTCAGGCTGCAGGTATAAATCAAAGAAAAGGAAGGGCTTTTGCACACAGCATGCAGGAAAAGTCTGGAACTCATCACCAGTGCTCCTGTTGAGGCTCTCTCTGCAAATGGGTTTGGAAAACTCTTAGGCAAATTTATGGAAGAAAAAAAAAATCAATCAAGGGCTATAAAACAGGATACAGATGCAGCTTTTAGCTTAAAAAAATAAAAAAAAAAAAAATCCCCAAGTATCAGACTGCTGGGAACCAAAGAAATAGAGAGAGAAAGTAGCAGTATCTGGTTTTGGTACTCCTAAGCTGTCTCAGCATACATTGTGTATAGCCCCCTTTCAGAAATGGGATAGAGTCTACATGGACCTCTGCTCAGATAAGCCATTTCCTTCTCTGCTCTTACATTTATGTTCTTACTGTTAGACTGCAGTTCATCTCAGGTTATACTTTTTCAGTGACACATTTTGAGTAGAGGGGGCCATGGAAGATAGAAACCAGGATTTCCTGACAAAGACAATTTAAAATGTTCCTTATCTACTCAATTTATTTGTGTTAGGTGTTAAAAACTAATTTCTTCTCCATCAGGTGATTTCCATTCAGAAACATCCCTGTTGATCTGTGTCGTAAATTCTTATTTAAACCATTTGCATGCGTTTTTACCCCCTCCAAATGGTCTAATTTCTTCTGCAGAAGGTGTTGAGAGTTTCTTCAAAACATTCATTCCTTATCTGGAGTCTGTGATGTTCACTGAAGACACTCACCCTTCCCTTTTGAAAGGTCAACCTGATCAGACGAGGAAAGGTGATTCTGGTTAAAGATGTACTGAAATAGCTGATTCTAATTAGAGGAGGTTAGAAAATACTCAGTTTCAGTCTGCTGCTTTCATTTCAGACAGGTTATTCCATATCTAAATTAGAAGCAGCAGGTATCTGATCTGAAAATAAATTGTTTTTCCTTAAATCCAAACCTTAGAGCTTTGGTGTTACTTTCCCTTGTACTTCAGTCTGAGTTAGTGGGAATAGCCACTCTGGTTTGGAACTATAAAACTTGCAGCACTGGTCTATTCCCTGAGGGTGGTGTATGGGCTTTAGTGAGAGCTTTTAGACAATTGCTTCTAATACATCCAAATAAAACACCTGTTACTTGGCAGCTTGTTTTCATTAGTATGTTGAAAACATAAAGACTGAAATGGGGCCCATCTTAAAAACTCTTTGACCATAATGATGTAGGATTATAAGTAAGGCATTTTATGCACATGTCCTCAACTTTCTTATTTTCTACTTTATAGTTTAATAACAACTTACTGAATTAAATTAAAAGTCTATTTGAAATCCATTATTTTTAACCAAGAAAGAATTGAATCTGAATTTAAGATCAAATTGAAATACTTAACAACATGTTTAAGTCAGATTTGCAATTTTTGAATTGTGCAATAAAGTAGTATTGGCATTTAGGTTCAGGGCTTTGCATTAGTAACAAATGCAGCACTAAAACATTTTAGATACAAATATTTTGTTCAGAGAAGCATCTACATAAGGCCAAATATTTATCCGCAAATTGAGTCAATAGCCCTAGCATCTAAATATTTCTGTATAAATGCAGAATGTATAAAAATGGTGCAGATTATACCTTTCAATTTCTGTTTTCAGATCTGTTTCTTCAATTAAAATTTGGAATACAGTATCCATAGTTCCTCCAGAAGCCAAACTGTCTTTTAGAATAATGACACTGAAGACATAATACCTAAAACAAGCGGAGAGAGGTGGTAAAAATTATATCCTGCTTGATTTTATAGCATCATCCTTAAAACAACTGACACCAACTGCACACCTGGGTCTCAGTGATTTGCTCCTCTATTATGAAACAATGATTTTGGGCTAGGCCTGATATGTTGAATTGGGTCATGTTTTGACATGACATATTATTGTCATGTTAGCAAATGTGGTTAGAGGAAAAACTGGACTGTTTCTGCACATACCTGTGCTCTGTGCACTGTGCAGTGCCTGGGGAAAGTGATGGTCCCAAGCAGCTAGTGTATCTTCTACAGGCTACCTTCAAGAAATGATGAAAAAGGGACATACAGAATCCTGTGCAGTAAATTTTAGGAAAAGGCTCATCTTTAATTATTAGATATGTTGCTGCACCACTGTGCAACAGAGAACTGAAGGTAAAAAAAATGAAAGAGGGGGAAACACAACACATTTGTGTGAGGTAGAGGTTGGGGTTCACAGTCAAGCATACAATCTTTGTCTCTCATGTTTTTTCCTGAACGTGTAAATTGAAATAAAATTAAACTGGAGAAGATATCTCAATCTGGTTTGGGAAATGGAACCTATCATCTTTGACAGGAGACAGGCATTCTCTGAGGACCTGGAGTGCAGGGGATTTCTCATGGGGTTTAGCATGGCATGGAGTAGGGCATGACAGTCAGGAGCTGGGAGCTGGAATGGGGTATTAGGTTTTAGGCTTCTGGGGGAGTGCTGGGGGCTTGGGCAGGGACAGTGAGTCCCATTGGCACTCCCAGGGCCAGTCTCTTCCCCAGCCAAGTACTTGCTTATATTGCTTTTCACTCATTCCTTCCATTTCCTCAATGAATCTTTCTTTCCTAACAATCCTGTGGCAACATGAAAGATGAGAAGTGATCCAATCCAAAACGTGTACTGCTGTAGAAAGAGACGTCAAACCACAGGAAAACTAACAAGTTTTCTATCAGGTGAGAATCTATTTTTATTTCCTAAAATAACAGCAAATATTCAGGATCATTCACATCTTTCCTTGTCTCAGTCGAAAAAACATTACACAGACTGTTGCTTCAGCTGTAGCTTTTGGTGTCCAGGACATCAGAGATATCAGGTAGAGTGGAGGTCAAGTTTATGGTGTGATGGGTTAGCACAGGGGTAGCTACATCGCAGACAAATTGTGTTTTTTCATTATGTATTATGACATTTTCTGGATGTGACACATTTTTGATCTTGTGCTTTTCTAGAAGGTGACTGCTAAAGAGCTTCTTGTGACACTTTAGGAAAAAATATCTGATGATTGCTAACTCATTTGGCACTTCTCTCCAATAATGAAAATCATGATGTTCTTCTGTGGCATGAGTGGATATAATCTCTTTCAAAAATCTCACAAAATCCTGTCTCTTGTCTCAGTATAGGCAAATGTACCTGCTTTAGTGTATCTAGATTTGGCTGTGCTCCAGTTTCTTTGATGTATTTAGTCAGAAAGAGACATGATAAGTAGGTACCAGTGTTTAGGGATGAGTGAAGCCAGTTTCATATAGATATTTTGAGATTCAAATGTTTGTCTTTTCTCTAATGTCCCTTCCCTCTTCTGCTTACCCTTCAATGTAATTAGATTGAGGTTTATTTGACTTTGAAATAAAATCTTCATATCTAAACTTAAAAGAGAACATAGCATAGCATAAAGAGAACACAGCAACAATTTGCTGGTTTTGTGGGAAAAAAACAAACAAACAAAAAAACAATAGGAAAAAAACTCCAACAAACAGAACCCAAGGGTTTTTGCTTCTCTCTCACAGTAACAGAAAGAAAGATTTTGCCTCAAAATTTTTGCCAGCTGTGAGATCTTATTTAATAACAGAGAACAATGAGTGACTAGTTTCAATGATTGTTTAAAAGACACACTTGCCAAGTGTCTTGCAATATTTGAAGTAGTGGCATTTCACCATTTTTAATTTCTGTGAAATTCTTCATGGGCAGAAGCCCTCCTTGTATTATACAATAGAATAATCTCTTTTCATAATGAGGTATTTAGCTATTAGGGTTGCAAAACTGAACAGTAAGCACTTGACACATTTTGTTTCTGCTCATACAACATCATGGCCAGACTGATGGATCAGAAAGAACTGAAGACATAGGTAAAAGAAATAAAACTCCATTTTGCTCTTCTTTTCTCTGCCGAGGTCAGAAAGCAACTGTGCCCAGAAACACATCATGCAGCTTAGCTGCTATACTCCTCATTATGGTACAGCATTAATAGGTTTATATTTTTCTGACAAGTTTGCATTTTATAAAAAATATGTATTAGTGAATCATAGTGAAGTGAACTTTAAAACAGACCAGCCTTCTGAAGGCTGGATCAACTGTCCCTGTATCATTACAGTAAGATGTGTGTTCTTTTTTATCTTAAAATCTTGCAGTGATGGACACCACTTAAACTACTAAATAATCTACTCCAGTGCTGTGTTACGAATAGAAATATTCAGCTTGAATTAGATATTTGTGGTTCTAAACTTTTTTTCTGTACTTTGATACATTTAGACAGTTAACCATGTCCAAACATCCTTCTTATCTTTCAGTGGTTTTATAATTGTTTTTAATAATTCAACTTCCAGTATTACAACACTTATTGAAATACAGGTGGAAATACAAGGGCCATACATATATTCTGACTTATTTCCCCCCTCCATCTTATTTAAATTCCTTATTTTTCCTTTTTTTCATTGATTATGCTCAGAGACTCAGAATTGGTTGAATTAAATTTTTAAACCATATCACATCTATAAACCCAATGATATCTTGGAGGATATCATGCAGTCTGTGCCTTATGGAAATAGTAAATAAATACTGAGTTTCTCAGGAAAATGGCTTTTCATCATTAGAAATATTATTTGAATACATACTGGAGTTCTCACAGTTGAATTCTCTATCTTGAAATTTCTTCTGAGAAAAGGTAGTTAATCACCCTCCCTTTACACTTTTCTCTACCTGGACTTCCTTCTCCCATTTTATCCCATACCAAACTCTCTGGCTTCTTTGAAGAGAATGTCTTTGTATGCCAGGACTGAGTTTTAAGGCTTTTTTCATTGTTTATGTGTCGTTAAAAATCAGCATGTGAAATGGTTTTGCAGCTTAAGGGCAGAGAGAGGCAGCAGGAACAGAGATGCAAGAGTTCAGTTTTGTTTTTCTCCTACATGCCCATTGGCAGTCCCTCCATACGTTGGGATTCAGTCTCCCCCAAACCAGTGCCTGAAGCCTTCACAGTGTGCTGCTGCAGTAGAGCAGCAAGCTTTCAAGGGTTTATCTCTAATAGATTTAATCATTCACTGTTTATGAAGTAGCACAGCTTGTGCTGAAATGAAAGACCTCTTCCCTCCCCCTCCCAATTAGTAGGTCTTGTCCGTCTCATATTCCTTATGAAAAAGTTTTATGTCAATATTGACAAGATGAGAAAAGGAAAATAAATTGACTCTGCACAGCTTCAGTCTCATCCTGTGAAAAATTCTGTGGGAGCCGTTCTGTCTTATTCTCTAACACTACCCTAAACATAAGTAATACCTTAGATGTTGAAGATTATACATATGACACTGACTTTTACTTTTGTTTTTTGTTACTCTTGAGTGTGTTCAGGGTGTTATGACTCACCATAAAAAAAACAGTAAAAAGCTCCAAACCCCCAGCCCCTTTCCCATCAGAAAGAATGAAGAAAACCACTCAGCTTCTCAACTTCCCTTCCAAGTGAGGTATTTGTTTATGGAAGTTTGTGTTGTGAAGAAGAAGCAAATGCTAGGAACCCCAGAATTTCAGAGTCCTTGTTTGGTGATGAAGGAAATGAATCTCATGAGTCAGAGCTGTGACAGCCCATGCAAAGTAGTTAACCTTTCTGGGTTTCCTATTTGCAAAATGAGATAGTAATACATCTACTTACCTTTCCTCTGTTTTCCCAGGATCAATTCCCGACATTTCAAGAGGTGCTTCTTCAAGGCAATGTGTGTGCATAAAGCCCAGCCAAAGTCAAAATGACAAAAAGATGAGAATACTTTTAATCCTAGTCTAAACTGGGTATTTGCTTTTTATCAATCATATTTAATGGGAAAGTAAATGTCAAGGAAATGGATGCCTACATTATTATCTTTAGTGGTTAAAAAGTGTAGACATAGAACAGAGCAGTTAAGAATGAAAACAAGGTTCAGTACAATGTAATAACAATTTATAAAAGAGCAACACAAAGTCAATTTATTGTTTAGTAGAGATTCAAGCAACTGATTAGAGAATAATTCTGATGCGCTACTGTTCACCTAGCACAAACTGTGGTGAGTCACATTGTGAATAATTTGCAGATGGTATTTTATTACAGGTGCCAGCCAACAAACTTTTTGGTATCAAGTGAAAAGATTGAAAAACACATTTTCTATTATGGTATGCAATTTTGCAGTCTACTGTTAGTGGCACCATTAGGCACCTAATATTTTAGAGGCTCACATTTGATAGACAAACTGTGTTAAGGTTTATTAACCTTTGCATTGATGTAGTGCATTTCATCTTCGAGTGGCAAATCAACCTATTTACTTCCTATTTTTTTATTTGTTTCCTTTTCTTCTCCCAGTTTTGAGTCACATATACCTAATACCAAAAAAAAAAAAAAAAAAAAGACGTGTTAAGAAATAATCAAAATAAAAGAACTTAAAGAACATGGCTAGCATTTACAATTGTTTTTTTCTTTTCTCCATAAATTCTCCAAAATCTTGAATTGTCTTCATCCCTACAGTTCACCCATCTGTGAGAACAACTTCTAGGTTTGTTATCCCAGTTTGATATTTTTAGCACAACACTGAAACAGAAATAAAGATCCTAATCTGATAATTGCATTAAACTCAAAGAAAATGGGTGCCACATGCAAGTTCCTATGGGTGTTGTAGGAGATTGGGAGTTTTCCAGAAAATGGATCCTTTTAAGGAGCAATGTCTTAGGAGAAGCTCACACAGAGCAGTGCTCATCAGCAAAGATAATTAGGGCTCTTCACTGGGGTGTCGTGCCTAGGGTTGTGCAGGCAGTGGAATGCCATTAAATCTACTTTCTCTGCAGACTTCAAAAACCTTCCAGAGTCTTTTTTTGACATAGCACTTGGTTTTTGAAAATGATCAGCATGTGCCACTTGCTTGAAGACATCTCCATCCAGAAGAGAAATCAGACCACCATGCATTTGTGTTGTTAAGTGAAAGGCCTCACCAAAAAGACAATTAGAACAATGGATGTTTAAATTGTTCTGGGGCATGGTGAAGTACTAAATCAACTTCCAGTGGGTAAATATCAAAACATGCAAGTAAATAGAAAACTGACTAATTTTGAGGGGTTTCCTAATAAACATACTATTTTTACCTTAAATACTCCAGGACTTTTTAAAAAATAATAATAATATCTTCATGGTCTTATTTTGACAATAAGAGCACTTCTTTGAGTCTTAGTCCTCAAACTCTTATGTCTAACTATTGAACATTTGAGTAAGAATGTATTTTCCATATCCTTTCACATATATAATAGTGCTGTAGAACACATCTGAAAGTAATGCACTTACACAAGTCTCCAAAAATGCTTGTTCTGCTAATAAGATTAGCTGAAATAAGATTAGTTTGTCAGGATAGCAGACTTTTTCTTGTTATGAATTATTACTGCATCCTTTAGTATTTTTTTAGAAAAAATCATTTAATGTAGCAAATATATTTTGAAAGACTTGTGCATGTGTCATCTACAGTGGTGGATTATTAAATTAGCTTGTTCACTGTGTTCGAACAAGAAAGCATCATATCAATTTCATTACTGCCAAGTACAAGTTCTTGTTTTTATGAGATCAGCTTTTTCAATTCCCAGCATTGCTTATAGAAATATATGTGTCTGTCTGAAATGGAGAACTTCATAAAAGTGGCCTCACACATTTTAGAAGAAAAGGCAAACTTGTAAGAAATAAAACAGAATGAGATTTTAACTAATTGCTAGAAAGTTATTGACTATATAGAAGCCTCTCTGTGGACATTACTAAGTGTTAGGTATATAGTTAAACTCTATTTAATTAACTGCTTGAAATTAATTTTAATGTTTATTTTAAAATCTCAAACTCATATGGCCTACATACAGTTGTTCTGCAAATGTAACTGATATTCTGCAGGTGATTCTTTTTCAAACACTCTATATTGGGAAAACACTAGGAGCACCTTTCACTAGGGAGAATATAAGAAGTTTACAATTCTGAAATATGGCATTTTGACATGGAAATTACTTTACAGAATCTTGTTGAAAATTGCTAAAAATAACATTAGTTCTTTAGCATATACATAGCTAGTGACTGTGTTAGATCCTTGCTTATATGATTTATGAAATGCACGACTGTGGTGTTTTGTAAGGAGAAAACACTATAAAAACATGTATTTACATTTGTTTGGGTGAACAGAAGGAAAGAGGAGCAAATTCCTTCCTGACAATGATAATTTTTCACTAAATAAGGAGGATTTGATCCACAGCATTCATCACTGTAATTACAACTGGAAGAAAATTGCTCAGATATAAACATAGATTATTTCTGATTTTGTGAGAATTTTAAGTAGGTTTTATTCTACTATGTTGTACACATTTAATATTTCCTTGCATTAAATATTAATATTAATAATATTTACTGGTGCCAAATAAAAATACTAGTAAGAAATTATTTAAATAATGATCCATATTGACATGTTTGCCATATATCTGTTGTCTTTTCCATCATTTTTAAATGAATGGGAGATAATTTGGACTGCAATTTATGTGTTTTGGAGTAAAATTGTAACAGCTCTTATGAGGGTTCTGTTATCACTGATTATAAGAATTGCACTTGGAGACAAACATTATAAGCTCCACCCACATTGCCTGACATTTTCTTTTTATATGTGTGTTACTTAAGTCATAATGAATAAATAAACAAATGAGCATGGCTTTGGTCTCTGTTTTATTTTTTTAGAAAAGACGTAGGACAGCACTGATATCATTTGGGCTTAGCTGGTCTCACCTAACTCTACATTAGACCACTTAGTCTTTTTCAAATCTGGAAGGAAAAAATAATGACATTGCTATTTATTTCACATATTTTAAGTGGATATTCCATTCTGTTTTAGGGTAGAATCAACGTGACTGTTTCAAAGTGATCACAGCATCAAACCTCGGAGAATTCAAGAAACATTTGGACAATACTATCAGGCACGAGGTGTGATTCTTGGGGCTGTGTTATGCAGTATGAGCAGATGGAATTTGATGATCCTCATGGGTCCCTTCCAACCTGTGACATTCTATGTTCTTTAAAATGTATTTGAGATGCTTATCTTTCAAATGAATGCTTAATATTAATGAGCGTACTTTGATGTAATTAAAATTCCTTCAATATATATGTTGAATAATCAACAGGTCTAGATTTTCAGAGGTAGACTGGGATCACCTTTGGCATATATATATATATATGTACACACACCATATATTTTAACAGTAAATAGCAAGTAAATAGCATATTTACACCCTTCTGATTTTCTTTTTGCATGCACTTAGACATAGGAAAACTATTTTCATCAAAGAGTCAGTAATTCAGATCACCTGAACTTGTATGAAAAATTATATAGGGGTTTATTTCCTAGTATTTATACTAAATGAGCCAAGTTTTGCTCTGAATTGCAATGCTATATGCCCATTATAGACACACTGACTTCATTAATTACAATTATTCTTCCATTTCCATAGGATAAGTCATATATAATAGAAAATGGAAAACTCTCTCATTACCAGTGATTTTTTTCAAGCTAGCCTATTCCTAATAAGTAGCATGGGCCTCTTTAAAAAAAATCTTAGTAGTCTACGTTGGTTCCGAAAATAGAAGTTATTATTATCTCATGCCTCAGATTGAAACATTAAGACAAAACTGGTTTTATACATTAACGTTCCTTCCGACAAGGTAGACTGAAGATTAAAATACTTTAACAAAATTCTTGTGATTTCATGTTATTTAAGTCTTATCTGAGATGGAGAACTATAGTGATTTATTGTGGAAAAATTAAGAGGCCTATTACTTGCCGTGGAAAGTACAGGCATACTGCTAGTTCGACATAAACCACATAAAGATATTAAATGTGATTCTAATTAGTTTTATTCACCCCTCAAGTCTCTGCAGTTGGATTCCTTTGATGTCATCCTGCTTCTATCTAACATGAGTAATGGGAATGGTTAGTGAACAATATTTCATACTGCCACATTCCAGTAGAAGTGGTTTCCACTTGTATGCAGTGTTCCAGTGGATGCACTTTGATAAAATGGTAAAAAGGAGAAGCTCATAACAATCTCATTTCTTGACACAGAAAACCCTGCAGATTGGTGATACCTCCATATGTACAAAATTATCCTTTGCTAATAGAATGAACCTGTTCATTATAACACACTGTGCTCACTTAATCACTGTTATACAATAAATCATATTTGTTATGTACTTACATAACACTATTCAGCAAAAAAGGCACACTGTATAATCCAAAATACCCTTAATTAAACTATTAAAACCAAATTTTCAACTTGTTAAAAAACCTGCAAACAAAGAAGCAGAAAGAGAAGGTCTGCACCTTACTCTAAAAGTTCTGAATCCTCAAGTATGAACTATATGTTGATATGGAAAAAATTATGTCTGGCTGCCTGACACCCACACACCTGCTCTCTCACCCCCTTTCCTATACAGGACAACAGGAAGAAAATATAAAGGAAGAGCTCATGGCTGAGATAAAGACAGAGAGATCTATTATTTATCAATTAACATTTACTCTCACAGGCAAAGCAGGCTTGGCTTGGGGAAAATTAATTGAATTTTTGCCAATTTATTGAAAAGTAAGAAATTAAGGGAAATTAAAACAATGGTTTTCCTCACAATCTCTCTTTTCCTAGGTACAATTTCACTCCTCTATTTCTGACTCCTCTAACTCCTCCACCCCTATCTAACAGAACATGAGGGTGGAGAGAGAGAAGTTTAGCTCCTGCCTGGCACTCCCTCATCCTCACACTTTTTTCCTGCTCCTCAACCTTTTTCCATCTCTACCATGGGTCCACTCTATGGGTTGCAGTCCTTCCAGATAAACCTGCTCTATCTCGGACTCTTCACATGCTGCAGTTCCTTCATATTTACCTTCTCTGGTGTTCTCTTTTCCATGGGCTACATGGAAATACCTGCTCCAGATCCTGAAGCATCTTCTCTCCAACTTCTCTGAGCTTGGTGTTCACTGTATTGCTATTTTCCTCCCTGCTGTGCATCTTCTTTTCCTTCTTAAGTATGTTTTTCACAGATCACAATCAGGCTGAAGGGTTCAGCAGTGTCCCGTGGTGGATTTGTGGGAGCTGGCAGTGTCTGACACAGGACAGCCTCTGTATTTTCCTTACAGGCCATCACTGCAGCCCATCAGCTACCAGCACCTGGACATGACCACCCCTGAAAAATATCTTTGACTAAAAGAGACTCCTAATTAGCCTGATGTTGAAACTTCCGAATGGGGAAGTAAGTAAGTAAATAAAATATGATCATACCCTTTGTCTCTTCACACAAGGAACATGTTAATTGCATTTCATATTGTCTAGCATTTCGTGTGTGGTCTGCTGAATGACAAAAGCAGTGGGAAATGCTGTATTACATTTAGTTATGACTGAAACTGGCCATCTGGGTCACCATTTACCAGATATAAGAGTGCTTGGGTTAGAGGGAGAGGGCATAGTGGGAGGTATTCTAGGACATAATTGCAGTAAAATACTGATTAATTCTTCCGTAAAACCATAGAATAGTTTGGGCTAGAAGTGACTTTAAAGATCATCAAGTTCCAACCCCCCTGCCATGGACAGGAACACCTTCCACTAAAGCAGGTTACTCAGAGCTCATCCAGCCTGGCCTTGAACACTTCTAAGTTTGGGGCATCCACATCTTCTCTGGGCAACCCGTTCCAGCGCCTCACCACCCTCACAGCAAAGAAAGAACTTCCTCCTAATACAAATACAAATACAAATACAAATACAAATACAAATACAAATACAAATACAAATACTAATACTAATACTAATACTAATACTAATACTAATACTAATACTAATTTAAACCCACTATATTTCAGTTTGAATTCACTACCTCTTGTCTTATCATTACTTGATCTTGTAAAAACTCCCTCCCCATCTTCCTTGTAGGCTCCCTTCAGGTACTAGAAGGTCATAGTTAGGTCACCCCTAAGCCTTCTCTTTGCCAGGCTGAGCGAATCCAATTCTCTCAGCCTTTCTTCATATGAGAAGTGCTCCATCTCTCTAATCATCTTGGTGACCTTCCTCTGGACTTGCTCCAGCAGGTCCATGTCTTTCCCATGCTGGGATCTCACAGAGCAGAGTAGAGGGGCAGAATTCCTCCCCCCCCCCCACCACCCCGCTGGCCATGCTGCTTTGGATGCAGCGTGGGACACCATTGGCTCTGTGGTCTCCAAGTGCTCTTTGCTATCTTGTGTTCAACTCTTCATTTACCAACATCCCCAAGACCTTCTCAGCAGGGCTGCTCTCTATATGCCTGTCCCTCAGTTTGTGTTGATAATGAGGGTTGCCTCTACCCAGGTGCAGCACCCTGAACTTGGTCTTGTTAGCCTGTATGAAATTCCCATGGGCCCACTTCTTGAGATTGCCCAGGTCCCTCTGGATGGCATCCTGTTCCTCAGGTGGGTCAACAGCACCACTCACCTTGGAGTCATCAGCAATAGAAATATGAGTTCATCTAAGTGTTTTTCCAGATGAAAATAGCACTCTAACTAAGTTAGTATTTGTTACATTTGCAATTTTCAGCATTGAAATGCACTTGGGTTTTGTTTTTTTTTTTTTTTTTTGTAGCAATCAAAAATATATAAAAAAAGAGTTTCAATGGAGAGCAACAGTGATGGAAGGAGGGTTCATGGTTATGGTAATTAGAGAATAGATTCCAGTTTAGGCTGCAGCTTAGAAAAATCACAAAAACTGCTGAAGAATTCTTCCTAAGGAGACAGCAAGGTAAGGAGAATATTCTATGTCAAGTATAAGAGCAATATGAAATTCTTCTGTTATGACCTTAATGCCTTTCTCGTTTTTCCTTTTTTTTTCCTGGTGAGCTGGGAAAGACAGTGCTGAAATGAGTTCTTAATTAAAATGAAGTGAATTGAGGAAACTGATGATTCTCTGTTACCTGGAAAACTATCTTTTCCTTTGGAAAGGAAAATGAAGAAATGAAAGGTCTATTTAATCAAAGAAACACCAGGATAAATTTTACTTAGTTAATTATTATTTTTAGATATTTTTAGACTTGCAGCATGATAGTACATAGTGATACATATTTGAGAAAAGCCAAAATTTTAAAAGAAACTGAAATAGCCACCAGTATTCTGATACCACAATGTTTTAGCCTGGAAGATAAAGAAATATTTATGGAGGAAGTAGGTGAAGTTAATCAAAAACATATCAAAAACTGTTTTCAAAGAGCATTTCCTTGTGTTGAAGTTGATAAATTTCCTCCTATCCTTCTTCCCTGTTGTGTTGCAAACAACACAATGACATCAGCTTGGATTAAAGACTACTATGTCTTAAGAAGTGAGGAAATATTAATTTTGGTGTGTGATTTCCACTTAAATAAATTTTGGATCTCTTGCAATAATTTCAGTACAACTATAAAAAAATGAACTTGTGAAAATTTAAATGTATTGAGCTGAACAAATATAATGTCAGTGTTATCTATCTGTAAAAAGTAGATAAAATATTTAAAAACCACAAGAAGATAATTGCATAAATACATGCCTCGTTAAGATTTAAATGAGTAGTCCTGCCAATATTTAATATTCAAAGGAAGAAAAAGCAAAGAAATAATAATTTGGGGTTGAAGAATGAGCCATAGTGTGTTAAATTAGAGCAGAGTCAAAAGCAATGGCTGAATTTTCACTGGCTGTCCATTAGACCTGTCTGCCTAATTGACCATTAATGGGATTTGGGTATTTTGCTCCCATGTGACTTAAAATTCCAGACGTAGTTACTAACAGAGAGAAATAAAGAGCAGAACACAAGACAGAGAATTGCACATAGAAGCCAGAAAATAAAGAGAGTAAAATAAAAGCAAATCTTTTCATACTATGAAACCATAACCGTGGAAAGTGTAGGTAATACTTGTTGAGAAGAGGCACTAGAGGAGAATCAGGAATGCACTTTTTCCAGAGTTTGTATGAGAAAGAAGTCAATACCCACTGGTAAGAGTGGTGTGGATTTTACATTGACAATGTAATATTTTGGAATATGTTTGTCAGTGACCCAGACTCATGCCTCACTGAGAAACTTTTTGCTATTATATCTCTGAAGAAAAGAATATAATTTTCTCAGCAACTAGAAAATGTACCAGAAAAAAAGCAAGTTGCTCACAAAAAGGGTAAAACACAAATGATTTCTTATAAAAGAACTTTTGCTACTTTTCAGAAGATATTGGTTTAATTTTGTTAATCTAATCCTGAAGGAAGTAATGTCCACTGGAAAAACTGCATCAAAAGCATAGAAACACAGAGAATGCTTAATTAATCCAGTGGAGAGAAAGTGAGAAGCAGAGACAACTGAGCTCCAGAGGAGTTTTCCAAACAAAAGAAATGGCTTCCCTTGGTGTTGTGAAGGGCTTGTGAAGCAGAACATCTTAAATTTGCCGATGGGAATGAGAGCCTGCTTTGAAAGCTAATTAGCTGTATTATGTAGCTGTAGCTGAGCAGACCTTCTCTGGAGCCATGCTTGGGAGTAACAGAACTTTACATTGTAGTGCATAACTCTGTGGCTGAAGACAGAGTCTAGACCAGCAGAGACACTGCGCTGTTGCTCTTGTGGTTTGCTTGCTGAGTATTCACTTAGTATATCTGATTTTAGACCGATGCAATAGTTTACATAGTTGGTGAAGTGAGCACTAGTGAAACACAGTCCAGGATTTCTTTTTATTCGTTTAACAGGTTCTTGCTGCTCCCACTTTGCATCTATTTCTGTGATAACAGGTGACAGTAGAGGTGCTTTATTTCCCCCTTTACAATGGCCCACACCAGCTATATTTGCAAGATGTATGTTTCCTCATCCCACGTTTGCAGAAAGTTTGTAAAAATAACTATTGAATCTCAGTGTTTTCAGGATTATTTTCACCCATTCTGTCATGAATATGGAATATGATTTCAAAGTAGAATGAAGTGGCAACAGAAGGTGAGGCATCAGAACAGGAGAATGTTGTTGACTGCAAAAGAAGGTGTTCATTAGTTTCTGTCTTCCTTCACCTTGGAGGGAGGTGAGGCTAGACAATCCCCTCAATGCCTGGGTCACTGCTTACACCCTCCTTGAATAAATAAAACTCTTCCGCTGTTATTTGAACTGGTTAACATTTCTGAACTGTCCCAAACTAACAAAGTCCTAGCAAAATCTTATGCTTAAGCAAATATACTCACTCGATGACACCTCAGAAACACAGTCTTAGTTACATCGCTTCTTTTACCAGACCTCTGAATGGTTGTTGTTTGTTTTTTTATTTCTTTTTCCCCTGGAGAAATTCCACCTGCAAAATTATAGCACTAGCTATGTGAAATACTAAAGCCAAACCTGAAGATTTTAGTAAGATTCCTGAAAAAATCCTGAATAGTGCTGGAAACTTTAGTGTGGAAAACAGCATGTAAAGGACTTCAAATGATGATTTTTGTGACTTCTTCATCAGCAAATGTTCTCCTATAATTCAGCTGGAAATATATAGTAAGCTGTTTATAATTTCGAGAATATTTCTTCTCCCCTGACAATGGATTCTGAGGTTCATCCATGTTGAGGAAACTGAAACCTAAGTAGTTTTGTGTATCTGCATATTTTGGAACCATCCGTAATATCATTATAAATTTAATAAAGTGCATTCATCTATATAATTTAATGTTCTTTGGGTTCTTAACATCTAGTGCCACAGCTGTTTGGAAAGAGACACCAGTAATGCATTTTAAAAATTTGGCATGTAAAAAGAAGTTTCTGTGAAGCTTCTGTACATCTATTCAGCATCACTTTAAACTTGGGAAATATCTAGTACCTTTGTACATAAGTTTTGCCTCTAGGTATGTGGTCTACTTTTTATAATATACTTGTTATAAGAAAGTTCTGAATACATGCATTCTGCAATCTATTACAATGAATGTTCTAATAATCAGGGGAAGTAAACATAAGTGTTTTCATATTACCCTGGTGCTGGGATGGAAAGAGAAACTGAAATCAGGACACTATATCAAGAGCCAGAAGCTGTACATTTGTTAATTTTGAAAGGAATATGCATATTTGAACTAGACTTATTTTGCTACCAATACTTCCTCACAAAAAAAATCAGATCAGAAACAGTAATGAACTACAGGATTATATAGTGAGAGCTATGCAATGAGATAAACTCCGAATAAGAAACATGATGTAGTTGTCATTGGAGAAAGAATACAGATGCAGATAGAAACAATAATGACCTGGTATTTCAATAGTTGGCTTGGACTGACACAGGAGAAGACAGAGATTGTGCTTCTTTGCCTATAATATTGATCTTTTCAATTAGTGTGATGAGTGAAAACCAGAGAGTAAGATGCTTACTGTGATCTTTTCTGAGCTTAACAATCACTTCCATCAGCAGCACATCCTATTTCTTAATGAATCAATTGTCCAGTGATAGAATATTTAGACTACACCATTGAGCAGCAATAGGCCTCTCAGGTGAAATACTGAATGCCTTAGCTGGATCTCTGAGGTATGCATGGATTAATTTCAACCTACTCCTTAAAATATCTGTCCCTGAACACATTTCTGTGCACAGTGTCATGTGTTCTGCTGCTACCAGCTCAACATTTCTAGGTGAGCATTTTAGATGTTCTGTTTTGTTGGCTGGTCTTCAGTTCAAACAATCTACTGAAGTGATCTGAATCTTGCAGGGTTAGATCTCAAACTTATTGAGCAGAATATAAATATCCTAAAATAACAAAGTATACGATCTTTAAAATTTGGCACTTAGCCAGAGCCTTTTTTTCTTTATTCCTGATGTTAGAAGATATACAAAGGTCCTTGAACTCGTATGCAGTAGATGAGGGAGTACTCACCTATGTTCAGTAGTCTGCAACAACCAACTTGTCAATAGATTTTGAGAATTCTTAGCTAGGAAAGGACCAAAACAAGAAAACAAAATTATGTCATTGCAAAAATCAATGGTAAGCTAATGAACTAAAGGAAGAAGACTTTAAAAAGAGTAATTTAATATGGACATGCAGGTATAACTTTTCTAACAGTATGTTCTTCAGCCATAGACTAATATTAGTTGAGAAGAACCACTGGGGGGGTACAATAGAATATTCATTTTTTCAGTCTTTTCTAACCTCTGTCAGAAATTTGTTATAGACAGCTCAAGGGAGGTCATATTCCAGTGGGGGCATCTGCAAGCTTAAAATGAAGCATATTAATTGGTGCTTAACGATTGAAGAAAATGCTGATTCCTGAAGCTGAGCCAGCTTCTTACAGTCTGGATGGAATTGATTTCTGCTGTGCTTGTGGTCATCACAAACATGAACTGTAGGCTTATAATATGCAATTTTTAAAAAATATATTGGAGTGTAATTATTCCCCTGGGAGAAGTTTAGAAGTCCATAAATACAATTTCTCAAGAGAATGAAAGACAGACAGAAACACAAAACTTCATAAACAGAACTCACTTTAAGATTTTGGACATCAGAAGTCAGAATTCAGCAAATGTAAATAATCAACTAATTTGGATATATTGATGCAATGCCTGTGTTGTTTTTTTTTTGTCTTTGAGAGATCTTAAAGACCTACATTGAAAAACAAATTTAATATCCAGGAAAAAATATACAGCAACTCACCAGGGCCTGTTTCTTTCCAGTCATTTTGTCTGAGTCTGTTGTCTAAAATGTCTCTGATCACAGGATTGTTTCATAAGAACACAAAATTGGAGCATATACAACTTCCCCATTTCAATGCTAGTTTAAATGTGTAGACAAAGAAAAAAAGAGTAGGGGAGTAGAGTATGAAATATTGTTTAAAAGGGAAAAATATAGCAAACAAACAGAAGAGGCCAATGGAAGACCTGCCCTGAGGACTGATATAATTTCTAATTTGAATGCTTGCAAAGGTTTTTGAAATCCTTGGTAGGACATATTAAATGTGCAATATGCTACTACCTTAGCAAGATTCTGTTCTTTTCCCCTGTTTATTTCTGAAGCACTTTGTTGTTCCATCAATGAGCTGCTGATAGTACAATGTTCACTTGCCATTTCACACAGACAAAAGACCTCTGGGCAAGACAGCTGACTCCAAACTACTGCTGACCAATTTTAGAAAAGACATGCTGTTCCTAATGAGAACAGAGAATTTGCATGAAAATATTTCTCATGCAAATTATTACTTCTAACTAATCTCCTCAAAATCATTACAATCGGATATTGGATTCCATGTAACAAAATGGAATTGCTAGGCAATATGAGTGGTCAGCCCTTTTCTTGTGAGAGCTGGCTTGAAAAAATACTTTATGCATTCTATTCTGAAATTCAAACCTTTTGTATTTAAATATGATTGTAGATGTGTTAAACTAAAGTTTCATATCAGCCAAAAATAGTAATATGTATCACTTGAATTTTGCTCGTGAATTACAAAGATTTTCATTTTGGGACACATTTTCCACTGCAGTTTTGCAGGCAGAACCACCAGAGAACACTAATTAGCATGTTTTTAGGATGTAACGGATTTTAATGGAACAACTGGAAAATCGCCCACATGTCCCTAGAAAATTATAAGCAGAGATTTTCCAGCTGAAACAGAAAAGCAGATGGATAAATATGAAACTAATGTTATTTCTTCTGGGGCCAGAATGTCAAAATGAATATATAATGAAGCTTCTTTTTTTCTTTTTTTTTCCTTGAGCACAAACCATACAATACAGAAATATATCAAGTATCATTCTAAGACAGGAAAGCAAAGAGGACTTGAAGTCATTTAAATGTATATTAGAAAAGAGTGAAGAGCTGGAGCTTTACTTAGAGATAAGAGTAAATAAAGTCCTTTACTCATTTTATGCATGCTGGGTTACAGCATAGTCTGACTTACATTAGAAACCAATCTTCAGTCATAGAATTCAGATCAGGATGCAGCTCTCTGGAGACTGGATTCTGGGTCATCTATCAAGGGCAGATGTTTCAGGGGCGCTGCTTATCATTTCACACCCATTTCACAAAGTAGCAAGTAAATTATTATTTTCCCTAAATTACTTATGTAAAAGTTGTTTCTAAAGACTGGTCTGGGAAAGGTTATTGTAAAGACTGGAAAGAAAAGTTCCTCTAAATGGAAAGGTTTGTCTCTGCAAAGTCAATTTCAGATGTGCAGTATTGACAATATTTCATTAAATAACATTATAAAAGTGTTGTGCAATGACAATGTAGCCTATTACAATATACATTATGCTCAACAATGACTCAAGTTTACAGGAGACCCAGGATTAGAACTTGTTAGAATGTTAGCTAAAAGCACACTGGCAAGGACACCAGGATAAGCAGGAATATAGTACTACTGGGGGTCTTTTGACTTCCATCTGTCAATAAAGTCAAGCAGATGTGGCTTCCCTGTAACATCTCATTGAAAGGATAACAACTCTAACAGCACAGTACCTTGCCAAAGACCATGGTTGCTGATTTGCTTATTTGGTTTCACAAAAATAATTTTATACCTTCAGCAAAAAGTTAGTGAACTTGATCAGCCATATAATATCTACAAAATTGGTGTCCTTAGAGAAGAGATTATCTATGTTCATTTAAATAAGTGATTTCAGAGAACACAGTAAAATTAAGTCAGTAATTACTTGCCCCATGCCCAGGCTATGAACCAGAAAAGGTTGCTGAGGGGATTTCTAATTACATATCTTTTTAATGGATTTGAAAAGGCTAAATACTAGCAGTGTCAATGTCTTGATCTCTAACAGAAATGACCTATCTCTGTATCTCTAACACAGCTTCAGTAATGGGGCAGTAAATATTTGTGATAGAAATATTACAGCTCTTTCTCTAGATTCTTGGTATGTCAAAATCTGAGGCAATTGGAGTTGCATATGATAGCAGCAGTGTGTTTCATATTTAAGTATCTTTGTCTGACTTTATGGTAAACTATAAGGCTCACCCTTGCATTAAATATTGAAATTTCTGGGAATAAAATGTGGTGTCTCTGTTCCGAAAATGTCCACATTTAGTTCTCCAGGTGACCCAAATACATACGACATAATTCAGTAATAATTAAGTTAAACTATGCAAAACATAGTCTAAATTACTTTTGATAATTAAATTGGCATTTGATAGGTCATTTGTTTTCTCTAGAGAATACTATAGCCTTCTGTATGGTTCTTAATATCTATATTTATCACAGAAAACATCTCATCTTTAAATCAGGAGCTGAACTGAAAATAGTTGAAAATAGGGGAAAGCATTACATATGCTTACCTCACTTTCAGTCTTAGAATCAAAGAATGACCCTTGATGGAATCATCAACTGCAACCATCCACTTAGCCCCACCACCCTTAAACCATGTCCTCAAGTGCCATATTCACATGTTTTTTGAACCTATTCAGGGATGGTCACTCTACCTCTTCTCTGCGTAGGTTGTTCCAATGGTTTGTGAAGAAATGTTTTCCTACTATCTAAACTAACCTCGTTCTAGTGAAAATTGAGGCCATTTCCTCTTGTCCTGTCACTTGTTACTTGGGAGAAGATGCCAATGCCCACCTTGTTGCCACCTCCTTTCAGGTAGTTGTAGAGAGTGGTAAGATCTCCCCGTAGTGTCCTTTTCTCCAGGGTAAGCAATCCCAGCTCCCTCTGCCACTCCTCACAGGACCTGCACTCCAGATCCTTCACCTTCTCTGGACATGCTCTAGGGCCTCAACATCCTTCTTGTGGTGAGGGGCCCAAAACTGAACACAGTAGTCAAGGCTGCCAAGGAAGAGGGAATGGTTGCTTCCCTAGTCCTGCTGGCTACACATTGTGATTAATAGTCAGGGATGGTATCGTGATCTAGATAGATCTTTAGATCTCTTGTTCCCTTTCACAGTTTTCTTTTAAACACTAACTGCTCAAAAAGAGCTTGTGGAACATCACTGTGGTACTGAGACTTTAAATATTCCCTGTTTCCTTTCTGTTTTCAGTTAAAATGAACATGTCTGATCAGGTAACTGTTTAAGTATTACTTTAAATATTTATTTTCTAAATTTTAATTGTGAACATGAAAATTCAAAGGTGATGTATTCAGGGATGTTCCAAGACAGAAGTGAACAATGGGATCTGACTCTTCTGCTAAATAATGGTGATTAATGTGGTGAAGCATTGTCCTCTTTATTCAAAATTGCACTAATTCTGTTTCTAGAAAGGAGACAAGAATGACATGCACAGTAGGACCCTTGAATTTCTTTGATCCAATCTCATCTCATTAATTCTAAGAGATGGAGTTCTGTATTAAAAACTAAAATAGGAAAGGTCTCCTGATGAATTAAGAAAAAACCCTCACAATCTGAAAGAAACATTGTTTATAACAGTAATTGATCTACAGTAGAAGAAATTTAAATTATTCAACAATTAAAAGAGTGATTCACACCTTTTTTTTTCCAAACTTGTAGCTTTTGCTATTTGGCTTGTGCAACTGATGGCTTATTAGTGTTTCATTAGAAGCAAACAGTACTTGAATTCTGATTACTATAGCAAAAATTTATGTTATCTCTGGTCTTTACATGCTTTCTCTGTTTCTTCCATAGATATATAACTGATGTCTTATCAAGTAATACTACCTACAAAAGTTTCTGTGTTAAGGGCAACTTTTTTATTCTCATTTTCACAGCTCCTTTTGCGATGCCTAATTCACATTATTGTTAGTGGAAAATTAATGTAAGCTAGGATAATGCAAGCAACATAGACAGAAAGTGTCACCAATAGGAGCTATCAGAAAAGACAAATAATAATAAACAGAAAATAAAGATAAATGCATACTCTCTTAGTTCAGTGTTCATGTGTTAAGGAAGGAAAAGAATTTAAATTTCTACCACAAACAACTCATCAGAAACATCCAGACTTCTGTAAGTTGTCATGGTGATCAGCCACTCTTTGCAGATAAGCCCCTGACTGCTCTGCAGACCAAAGTATTGCCGGTAGTAATACACACTGTTGTGTATGAAAGGGTCTCTGAAATATTAGGGAGATGCCTTCATTGAGTTTTGATAAAAATTCTCTCTCTTCTGTTAATGAAATGTCCTCTCTAGTATGTCCATCTTCCCTTGTATATAATATGTGGCTCTTTGATCATGCATTACTAGGCCATGTGAGACAGTGAAGTTAGCCTCCTTTTTTTGACCCTTAAAGACATAGCAGGCACCAATGTTAGAAAATGATAGTCTCTTTTCTTTAGGGAAGAGATCATGTTATTTCTGGCTTAGTGTTTGGATAAGCCATTGCAGAATGGCTGGCTTTGTTTCTGGTGGCCTCTATGCACTACTGCAACAAGAACTAACAGAACTTCCAGTGAGACGGAAAAGAAAATGGCACATTTCTTTCTAAGTTTTTCAGAGTGTAAGAGACATGAAAAATGTAAGAAAATGTGAATGTTTCCAGATCTTAAAGATAAAGTGTTCCTGTGCCAAAACATTATTCAAATGTGATGAAAATTGTCTCCAAAGATGTTTTAGGTGGTAGAGAGACTGATAGCCCTATTCACAACACTTAAAACTCACTACCAAATACAGTTAAAAAATAACATGACACTGGTTTGACACAAATTGCTACAGACTACACATTTGTCATTCCCATTACTAAACAGAAACCAGGAATTATGGGTTGACATGCTTCTTCTTCAAGTACGTCTGAGAGACTTAGATGAGAAAATAAATAAAACAGTCAATACAATTGATATGATTAATACAGGGTCTTGGTTTGGCTGGCTTTCAAGTGTGCAAGAAATTGCTTGTTGGACATCAATGTTGTCATTGTGTAACAATTAGGAGATTATGGCTGTGAAAAGAACTTTCAATGTCAGTGAATCTGACTGTGAGGCAGCATATTTGAGAAGCATTTGTGTTTACTGTGATGTGAGGTTTTATTTTCACAATTTTATAGTTTTAGAGAGCAGTTGGAGAAGGGCCTCCAGCTCACTTTGTAACAGTTCTGATGCTATAAAAATCTTCCTCCTGTATTAACCACAACCATGTTCTGAAAGCAACTCAAACAGATCTAAGTATGGACTCAAGTATAGCCCTGAAAGAAGCAGTCATGACTTTAAGTATTAACCTCTATTAATACTTAAAAACATTCAGAAGTTCTTTGGATCAGATAACTTGTAGAGTACTCATTTTCCAAGGCTTTGTAAGGAAATTAACCTACAAATTATGGAGGAATCACATAGAAGCAGCAAACATTAAGTAAACTCTGCATAATACAGTGGAAAAACACATTGTGAAAAGGTTCTACTGCCAATGCTAGTAGATTTGTTTTTTATAATCTAATCCTTTGCAGAAAAGTTATAAATTCCCAGGTCACTATAATTCCTCTTCATACCGAAAAAGAAGTCAATAACACAAAGTTTAAATAAAAAATATTTTATTTGCATCTGTATACACATGCTGAAATATAGACCCAAGCAGTCATCACTTTCACATGTTCCAGCTTAGCATTCTTGTTGAGAAAGCCAGCCTTGGGAGTTTACTCTGAACACAGCACAGTTTAGGGACAAGAACACATTTTACCATTAGGAAAAATTCTGCTACCTTGAATAAATGAAACTAGCAGGTTGGAAAATTACTTTTCTTACACAGTATTTGATCATAATCCTAGAATAAGAAAAATCAGCAGGGTAAATGTAGTCATGATCCAGGATGATATCCCAGATAATAATTGCAAATATTTACACCTCACTAGAGAAGTTGGCTTTGAGCTCTACAGTTACATATACAACTTGCAAGAATGAAAAATTGATTAGAAACAGGAATGTTGGCATTTTTGTTATTAAGGTTTTTGATCAGGTATCTTCACCAGTTTTGGGATCTTCCTTTGTAGCCAGTGGAGAAAAATAGGATGGTTCAGACATGCATGATGTAAAACCAGTTAATTTAAAAAATATCTGTTGTTATAGTGAATCTTTGGGATGACATAAATTCATATTCAATCATGTCCTGTGTTTTTGTGCTTTTGTATGTTAAACATTCATGAGTCTCCTTGTTCCTGAAAAATATACTGGCTCATAGGGTGAATTTGACTTCTTACGCAGTGCATACAAATTCATGCCTCATTCTTGTTGTCTACCTAACATAAATTTGCATAGATTAAAATGACAGTTATTTTGTGAGAGTTATTTTTTTTATGGAATTCAGAGCTTCTAGTAGAATTTCTTCTACAAGATGAAATTCCTTCTTCTTGGAAGTAAATGTAGTTGGCAGGACAAGTTTGCAACAGGACTAAAATTTGCTCATATAGGACAATACACAACAGTCTCACCATGGCAGCTGGGGTAGAGCCTGTTTGCCCATGGCTTGGGTTTCCCAGTAATACAGACTATCAGGTGTGGCAGAGCAGGACATCACAAAGCACTTCTGGAAAAAGAAATAAGTTAGAGCTCTTCCAACAGAATGGAAAGAGCTACAAAGGGATGATGACATCTGACCGATGTTATCAAGGTAAAAGAGTAACCAAGAAATGGATCCAGGATTCAGATTTTACCTGCTAAATTACTCCGATTATGAGCTTTGTCCCAGATTTTTTTCTAGAATTATTAGATCACCAGATCAGATTAAATGCTGGTTCCACAGAATTTCTACTTCCACAAGTTTTCAGAAAAAAACCTCATCTTTTTAAACATTTGTGTCAGAGAGCTGAAGTCTTAAAGACAAGCATTAAGCAACACTAATGTAGATGCTGAAATTAGGGTAGGCAAAAAAGGCTGGATTTGTCTGACTAAATTAGACATCTGTAATACATATGCTTATTGCCAAAGTGTGTGTCTCTGTTCTCCTCCTTGTCAGAGAAAAAGGCTTTATAAGGTGCATCACACTGGAACAATCACAAATAGGTGACTGAACCTCAGAGGCACCTCTTTCTTTCCATCACCTGGGAGGGAAAACAGGCATTACCTGTTCATATCTAGAGGCTTTTACTGACTATGGTCAGTCAGATTAGAGGAATGTAACCCAGTGGTCAGGAAGGAGCAGAGACATCCTTACTCTCTTTTTGTCCTGAGCTGCTATAAAGAAAACAAACCATGGCCCAAGTTGGACATAGCTCTTTGAAGCTGCTCAGACTTACCTTTCCCCTCTCTGGCCATTCCTTGGAATGCATTTTCCTAAATTTTGACTAGTTATAAACTGTAATCATACATCTTCACACTCCCTGGTTCACTGCTTACTTTCAGAAGGAAAAAGTGCCAAACTGGGCAATTTCATTCTTCCAGATCTCTGGAGCCCTAACAAAGGGACAATTTATGTGTCATTGAGCATTGTTAAGAAAGGGAAAAATTCTTACTCTGAAATAATCAGATGTTGTTTTAAAAAAAGATTACTAAATAGAGTTTTTTGTTCTTACTATGCACATTTAGTATGTGCATCATATTTATATTTATATATTCACATATATTTAATTTATACATACTTATATATTAATACAATCTAATTAATTTTCTAGAAACATATTAATAGAATATGTTTACATACATATGTTATATTTATAATATGAATTTAGTATATATAATATGTGTATTTAGTATTTAATGAGAATTTACCTCAGTAAATACTTTCATCTTATTCAAGCATGCTTTTCAGTACTGTACTATAAATTAACAACATTCAGATTTTAATAGAAGTCCAGAAGTATCTTTTTCTCATTCTCTTATTCCTTTAGCTTTCTTATGGCACAAAATAGCCCCAAGAGGCTGTTAAAATCACAAATAGATAAGTTTTAAACAAAAAAAATCTTTTTTTTTTTGTATGTTTCTTGTTACAAAATATATTGGGAATAATCTTTCACATCATGGCATGTGTATGTATTTTTGTGTTTCTAAATTGTATAATGAAGATCTATATTTGTTTGTATCTAGATAATGTGTATATACTACTGAAATATACCAAGAGAAAACACAAATTGAAAAGAACCAAGTGCTCAGTAAATGAAAATCAACAAGCCACCTGAAAGCCAGAAACATCAGGTGTTCAAAGTGCTGAATTTGATCTTATCTGAGATGGAGTGTTTGCTTAAGACTCACCTGTACATGGTTTTATACATGTACTCCTTGAACATGCATGGGTTCTGGTGACACTTAATGTCCAAAATTTTATTTTTCTTCCCTTTGAAGAGTTCTGTCTCTTTTCTTGTTCCTTCCTTTTTTTTGTTTGTTTGTAAGAAGGATGATGAGGACTTGTGACTGAAAAGGATGACTCTACCAGAGAAGCTGTTTGATGAATGCAGACTTTTATTTCAACTTGTACAATGGTGCTCACAGGGGTGAGGGTAGGGATTCTCAAAGGCATAAATGGGATATAAGTAGAAAGTTTTATTGCCTTCCATTGGGTTCTTAAGAGCCTTTGTTGACCTGCTTTCTTAAATTGAGGTAACTGTGTATGTAAGTAAATTATCTATAAAAAGAATACAAACCTGCAATCTACAGAAGGAGCTGATTATAAAGAGGTGTTTAGCAAAAGGAAGAGTATAAACTAGCAATGTTACAATATCTAGATTGAAAAGAAGAAATAAATAAATCCCAGCCTGGAAAATCTTTTCTTTTTTTTTTTTTTTTTTTTTTTTGCTTGCTTCTCATCCCTTGTATTTCAAAAACAAAAAGGAAGAGAAATATACATTTGGAGTAATCCTCACGAGGACTGAATGCAATTCTTGTTCTAAAGAACTTTATTTATGCAGCAGATCAGTGTAAAACAATGCTCACAGACTACCTGAGCTGGAGCTAATTATTGTTTACGTACCATTTAGATAATTTGAAAATATATAGACATATTCTTGCAGAATGTGGCAAGCTTTTGTTTTGGTTTTGATGTGTTTTGATATTTAATTTTCAATAGTGAAGAGTTTAAAAAAAAAGAAAATATAGGAAACCATGCCAGGCTGTAGAAATATATATGGGTTTCAATTTGAATTTTGGAATTTTGGCACTGTCATTTGCTTCATGAGATCTTGGAATTTCCTCAAATGAAAAATCCTACATTTTAACATTACACAAATCAGATGTACCAAAATTCCCTGGGGGATGCAAGGTGTGAACTGAAGGGGATTACTTCCAAACAAAATAACAGAAAAAATAGTTTTAAAAAGTGCCACTCAGTACTGTCCTGAAAGGAAACTCCAGCTTCTTTTAAAAGAAAAAATGAAAAGCAGGAAAAAACAGATTCCCTCTCCACCTCCTCTCCAAATGAACGTAATGTATAGTTCTCTGTTAGGAAAAAAATGTAAATTTATATAGGGTTACCTGTAAGCAACAGAAACAAAAGAATTTACGCAAAACTCATGTTATTATGTTTGCAATTAATTTTGCATATAATTTGTTTCCCTCACATGTAGACCTTCAATATTTCACATGGGAAAAAATGGAAACTCATTAGTGGGCCGTTTACGTACTTCATGCTTTTTAAATTGAAGGTGCTCAGTCTCAGAGATTTTATTTATTATGAATATTTATATTATTCTGCACCATGATAACCCAGTTTTATCGCAGTACATTCTTCAGACAAAAGGGTAGATTATAAAATCTTTTCCCACACACACTTAGTAATCTCTTTTTAAACAACTCCTATTATAAAACGCTTTCTTTATGTGGAATATAAGCTGTAAAATAATATTCCCTGCATATCTGCATGTGTACTAAATATCCTTTATGTAGCATCTAGATAATTTAAAAAATATAGGGACATCATCTTGCAGTTCCATGATGCAGTCAAATTCACCACTTCTCTATACTTTGTCTTATTTTCATCTATAACTGTTGGGCTTCTTAATTAGCAGCTTGTCCCTATTTCTTTGAGCTTTATTTTATTTTATTAGTAGCTCTCCCTCCTTTCTTTCAGCATGGTTTTATTTTACCTTATTATTTCTCTTTTCCATCCAATTTTGCATTATAAAGAAAGAAGTCTGGAAGCTTTTGCTGACATACAGTGAATAAAGAAACCGAATGGCAGAGGTAGTTGATCTCGTAGTGGTAATCATGCACAGAAATGGAAAAACTGCAGGGTGAACTTTTTGATCCATAGCATGGAGCTGTGAAATGATCAATTGCCTGTCCAAATCTGCTCTGCACTTACTATTTTTATGGAAATGTATCATCCCCGGTTCTGTTATGTATACTCAAGCTTTGCTCTGTCTCCACCCCTTGATGTTCCAGCTACTGCTGTAAGATTTAATAAAGTACCCTGAAAACACAAACATGGGGCCTTTTTGAATGTCTGGATTTTACTCTAATTGCAGCTGGAAAATCAGAGCTCCAACTCCACTTTCTGAGAAGCAGTATTAGAAAATGCAGATTGTAGATAGCTTAATGGAACTGGCCTACTTTCTAGAGCCATTTGTTTTCATGAGAGCCTGAGTGTAAATTCTGTGCAGAACACAGACAGCTATTATGCAGTTAATTATGCACAAAGTAAACATGTACAATTGCAAACAGAATGCCACCTAATAATGGATAACCTGAGATTTATGGTATGCATGCCCAATCTGTAAAGGCTTTCACTCATGAATCTAAAATGAATGGAACATTACCCAAATGATCCAGAATGAAGGATTTAACGTATCCTTCTACCCTTATTGCTACTTATTCCCTGTCAGCAGATTTTTCATTTTGTCTTTATTTATTGCACATAGACACTACGCAAATGATTTGGTCATATTTAAGAACATATGGTCTGTGCTTCTGATTACTGGTTATGCACTTTTTTACCAATTACTTGTTAAAGTAATCACTTTTTTTAATTACGCTGGTCAGTAATAATGATTTTGCCTTCATTTACTTGAAGACTAACTGCAGCAAAGTAAGTTGTAATGTGAATGTCCCTGGAAAAACAGGGCACATCCGTTTTGCACATATTCATTCTCTTTCTATGTAGGTGTTTTTATAAATGTGATTGCAGTCTACATTTATTCTTATTTCAGGTTTTCTGTGCCAGAGACTGGCCATTGCTCAGATGCAGTTAGCACAGTTGTGACTGCATCAGAGCCCCTGCTAATGGGAGTGTTGGCTCACACACTATAATTAGCCCTCATCCTCTCCACTGTGTCTCCTCTGCAGGGAGAAAAGGGCTTAAAAAATTCATAACTAATTGTAAAGTAGCAAGAAACCCAAGAAAACCAACCAAACTGCTAGAACAGCTTGTCAGTAAAAGGCAGTTGCTATTGTCTCTTTCTGCGCTTGGATATTCTAGGAGGGGGTGTTTTTGGGTTTTTTTTTTTTTTTTTGGTGGGGAGGGAGTTAATTTTTTGTTGTTGTTGTTTTTTGGTTTTTGTTTTTTTTTAAGGAATAAGAAAAAACAAGCCCTCAGACCCTGAGACTGCTTTTGAAGCTTTTCTGTATGGGATCTGTGACACAGGGGACAAAATATTTTCCATGTTTGAATAGGTTACCACATCAGTGAAAATACTGCTGACATGGCTATCCAAGCCTCTTTTTCCTTTGGATTATTATTAATTACATGTAATGTCCTGCTGTAATCGTTTTTTTGTTCCTTTATACTTGCTTCCTGACTTTATTATTTTCTTTGTTGACTTCTAGGTCCTGTTAAAAGATTCCACTGATTCAATTGCATTGCAATCCCTTTGTCAAAGATATTCTAGGAAAAGAAAATACACAAGAAGTGGAAAAATTAGTCAGGAATGTGTGCATCATAAGCTTTATCTACATTGTTAAATAGAACAGATGCAGAGATAGGTTTGAGGATGTGCTCTGTCATCATGCCTGTTATTTAAATGTTACCATGCTCCCAGTCACAATTTTGGCACCAGAATCTTCTGAAATAATGTCTGGGTAAAATTTTGGGCCATAGGATGTGTCAAGGAGCTTTCATGTCCTCAGTCATGAGCGATATGCAGTGTAACAATTTTGCCCTATACAGTCCTCAAACAGTACCCAGGGAGACTCAAGTACTGCCATCTGCCCACACTCAGGCTACACCCAGAACCCCCAAAACATCCCCCACTTTCAGGCAGTGAAACACTGGTAGACTGCATCACTGATTTCTCAGTAGTCTAGACACGTTTAACTGAGAAGAAAATATGTAGAGATGATAAGCATGACTTAAGGTGACTGAGGCTCAGGGAAAGATGAATACTAAGTGCTACGTAGTGTGAATATAGCTATGCCAAACCATTTGCCCAGAGACTGGATCCTGTCCTAGTTTTATTTAACAGCAAATACTGGGATTCCATGGAGAGAGATGAAAATGCATCATACTGTGAGATATTCTTTTCTACAGGTGATGGATGGATAGAGTACTCATCAAATGTAAAGAATAGATTTTTCTGATGTTTAGAGAAGGACAAATGATATTACCTTATGGAAAAAAACATGCGGCTTAATTAAAAGTATTTATTTTTTTTTTAAATGCAGCATATTTCCCTTATACATCACTGTAATTCTACTACAGAAGAGATGCTATTATTACTAATATTGCCCAGGCTGAAGTGACAGGTGTGCTGGACTCTGTAATTCTCTTCATATAGATCACATCAGGAAATTAATTTGAAATAGTGAAGGAAGAACTGTGGAGATGTGAGATACATTGCTGTTGGCACACAAGCTGTCTAATTCAAAGCTAGCCTGTGCAGTTCTGCCTTTGACTGCAATTCAGACATGCTTGGATACATAACATTGCTGATGTTTGAACTACTTAGGCACTGTTTACTTTCCAAACAGTTTGTTATGACAGCCCCTAGCCCCGTAGGTAGAGGGAAAGATGTCATACAGCCACACTTTCTTTCAAGCTGTTCATTCTTATTCCACATCTGACAACAACAACAAAAATATCAAAAAAAAAACCAACAAACAAACAAAAACCACACAAAAACCTAAAAAAAACCATCAAAAAACCCCCAAAACCACAAAAAAACACTAACAAAACCCCACACAAAATAAACAAAATCAGCCAAACCCCAAACCACTCAGCTATAAAATTAGTAGTAAAGCCATATTTTGCATAATTACCAGAAGAATAAATGAAAGAGACTGGAGAACAAGTAACCACAGGAAAAAAGAAACACCCCCCAAAGTAAGCAATTAGATATGTCTTTCTTCTGGGCCTTTAAAGGTTATAGGTCACAATTGTGTACTGCATTGTATTGTTCATTTTTGCTACTTTGATGGTCCTGCATACTTTTCTTTCGTTTTTGCTGAATCCATCCTGCCACCTACATTAAGGGCTTTTATTTCCTTACACTATGTAAGGGAAAGAGGGAAGCTTCACTTTCATCTTTAGAAGACAGTTGTCTTTTTTTTCCCCTCCTTTTTTTCTCACTTGTTCATCTGTAATTAAAGCCAACAATTCAATTGTTCTTTACCAGCATTTTCTTGTTTGCATAGCTCTTTAATTTTTTTTTTCTCTTTTCCATTAACAATTTTATCTTTGATTACTCTTCCTTTCCCCTGGATCAGTCTGCTTTCACATCAGATATCTTGTTCTTGTCATTGCAACCTGCTGTGTGAATCAGGTAAGCCTGGTAAGATACCTTTACAGAGCAGCCTTGATTGTGTTTGCTGAGCTGTGAGAAAAACAAGAAGCGTAAAAAAAAAACAAAACCAAAAAACTCAAAAGCTTGCTTGCGAATCAGCCCCTGCTGAACTTACAGTACAGGAAAAGAAAGAGAATTTTACACTTAAATTTAAAGAGACTTATTGAAGTCTCTTGCTGAGAAGAAAGCATTTCATGTTGTTAGCTTGATCTTAGTAGTTTTCTTCTGTCTGATGTACTGCTCCAGCAGTATGTTACACCCAGTTTGCATAGAGGTAAATGACAACACGCTGCCCAAGGCACTGGAGAGTCAGGCCCTTCCATTTTACCAAAGAGCTGTGGAAGCACAGCAGTCACCCCAGCAAGGCTGAGACTCCATTGCAGCAGCCAGGCTGACAGGAGGGTACACAGCTGCAGAAAGCCTCTAGGGCTGGAGGGACCTCTGATCTTAAAGGCAGCTTTGCAGCTGGAGCAATTATTGCCACACATCCAACTGGATGTGAGGGTGATGGCTTCCAGCCTGAAGCCTTCGAACAGGCATCCTCTGCTAATTAGGAACAGAGGAAGAGGAGATCAGAGAAGTTAATAAGCGTGAAGTCAGTACTGTGGCCAGTTAATAGCAGTACTCTTTCTTGTTATGCCCATGAATGCGTCACAGAAGTATTGGCAAATCTTATCCTGCCTGTAGGGAAGTGGGTGGCTGACACAGAATAATAAAGATTCTTTTCTTTTAGCTGCTACTTTGAAGGCTGTTCAGACTAGAAATGGCAAAATTCTACCAGATGATAGTTTCTCTGATGGCAATCAATAGTCTTGAAGTATTTATTTGTTAGCAGGAGTCTGTCTCATGAAAATTCCCCTTTAGCAATAGAATTACTTGCATTTTAACAAATCAGGCCTGGGGCATGGATAACCTTTGTGAGTGTCAAGAATGAATGCTTCTCATGGTCACACTGTCTCTTCGCTTTTCATCCCCTGAGAGTCCAACTGAATTCTGCAATAACTTTTAGATTAGGACTGAACTAGGAAATGCCTCCCTGCTGTGAAAAGGATTCATCGAGCAGAGGTGGAAATGAGGGGAAATACACATCTTGAATGAGAGGATTTAGCACCCGCACTGAGCTTCTAGAACTGGAGTAGATTTGGTGGTGGGCCAAAATATGTTCAAGAAGTAAATGTGGAAGAAGTCAGCTAATTGCTTAGCCATGAGCTTTCTTGTACTGTAGTCTTGTATGTCAAATTGTGCTTAGGGGCAAAGTTGCTTTCTTTTATCTGACATTCCCTCTCTGAATTCTGGGAGGTCAGCTTTGGACTTGAACAAACAACATAATTTATTTGTTTGTAACTTCTGCTAGTTTCACCATCTGGAATGAATTATACTGCACTGAACACGTTCTGTCTTATCAAATTCTATTATCGCTTTGTGCTTATCCTGTAGTTTATCACTTTGCAACTGCTTGTGTAAAAATAAGTAAAGCAAGAAAATAAAACTATTAGTGGTTTGAAAACCCTTTAAAAATCTTGTTTCAGCCATTCCTACAAATACCTGAGGCTTGGATCCTTGTTTCAAGTAAAGATAACTCTGATATTCTTTTTGTTGCTATATAGCTTTATTGTTTTATAGTGTTTTTTATGACAAATGAAACATCTTTGGTTTTATCAAGAAGCATGTGCCTTTTATTTTTCTTCAAATTATTTGTCTTTAGTTGTAAAAGATTATTTATTTCTTGCCTTTTCCTTCTGTTATTTTTTTAATTTAATTTGATTATTATCAAATTCTGGATTTGCTTCCTCAATTCTTTCTTATTTTTAGGGTAATATATTTTTTAACATGGTTTACAGCTTCATATTAAGTGTATGATTTTCATTTACATAAAACCACACATTTCCAAAAATACATCATATATGATGTACAAAATCATATCTCTGATTTTTTTCTTCTCTCCCGCTCTTTTGCCTTTTCATTCATTTCTTGAATATGCTCTGTTTGTAGTGCAGAACTTACATTATGAGTACTTTCTTTCTGGCTCCTGATAGCTAACCCTGGTCACAATAAGTTGATTTATTTATATTTGCAAGTATTTTTTCAGGATCAAACCCATCACGGTATATCAGATAAGTGTTTGAACATCAGGAAAATAATAAACAGAATAGATTTCACTCATAGCCCAAAAGTGTTAGGGAAAACTACTTTCAAAAAGCACTTTTGCAAACCATTACATGTAACAGGTTGAAATCTTTGAAGCATCTTAAATCTGGTAGCTTTAATTTCAACTCTCACTTCTAGTTTCACCTTTTGAAGCTTTTTTTGGCTTTCACAAAGATGTTATACATCAATAAATATTTAAGTCTGACTCCTCATGTAAAAAAAATCCTTTGGCAAAATCTATGAATAAGAAGTAGTTGATGTAACCTGATGATCAAATTGCAAAAAGTAAGGATAGACCAAGGCAATAAACTTTGTCCATGACACCGGGACAAAAGTATAACTGAATTATTTATTTATTCTCTCATTAAATAGTGAAAATATTGTGCCAAGTGTGCTTCTATTTAAAGTGCTTTGACCTGGAGCACCACATAATCTTGTTCTGCCTTGGTGAATTCAGAAGTGGAACAGTTTCAGGGATTCTTGCTGAGATGGTCAGTATACAGTGCAGTTGTATACTTATTCCTCAAAAGAAAGTTCATATTAGCCACAGACATTTTCTTGTATGGCTGCAGTATTGCCTAATTTTTTTCTGGAGCACTGCAGAATGGAAATCAAACTATCTAAATAAAATGTGGTAAATCTTCCGCCTCATCCAGGCTTGAGTCAAAACATAAAAATCCTTGGCCAAAACATAAAAATCCTTGGACTTATACAAATGATATAGAGACTATGAACAGAATGTAGCCTCCCAGGAATGTGAGTGGCAAACTGTCTACTTACAGATAAATTTTGAAGGAATCTATAAAAACACTGTACTTAGTTCTAAAACAAAAATGAACTGCAGAATAAAAAAGACTGGATAACTCGGAATTTTTATTAATTAATCAACATAATTTCCTTTTCTATTTCCTTCTCTCTAAAAGGACTTCGAAAGAAATCTTTGGTTCTACTACTTCTCATTTGAAGTGGAACATCTGAGGCATAGATACAGAAATCAAGAGAGCCCTTCCATATCCCGTGAATTTCCAGGTAAAATGATATTTGAACAAAGTCATAACTTTATTAGTTTTGAATCACAAGAAACAAATCAATTTAATCTTAAAGTGCAAGAAGGGGAACACTTTGTTATTCCACAATAAGCTTTTTGTTTTCTTAGAGCCCTTTGAGTTTGTATTTTAAAATGAATTTTAGAATTTGAATCTCCTTGATAAGACTCCCTTTCCAAAACCAGTATCAAAGGGGGCAGAATATTGTGAGGGCTTTTTTTTACTAGACAGCCAGGTTTGATTTTGGGTCTGAAACATATGGAGCATGGATGAAATGTCAAGTAACTAGAAGTATGGAAACAGCTGTAATCCTAATAAAACCAAAAGGAGACTGAAAGGATGTTTATGGAAACATTAATGCTTATTCTAGACAAAATACTCTTAGAATGAGCATTTCTACACTGCAAGAGCAGATCAATTTCGTTTTCATAGCGAGACATGAGGAGTTAGTAAATAACAAGATTTATACACAGATCTCCTGGGTACTGAGTTGGACAATCACATTATTGATTGACCACCATTATGGCACTAAAACTGAACCTCCTTAATGCCATCATCTGTAATCATCTCTTGATTAGGCACTCTGAAGTGCCATAGCCAGGATCAGGTAGCAGGAGACAGTTCTGATTGAGCAAATCAGTCTGAAAAGGGTCCCTGGAGAAGAATTTCATTTTCCAGACCAGAATTATCATCTCTGTGCCTTTGAATCTATACTAATAACATAATGGGGGAGAAAAAAAATGTTTCTCATGATGAAATAAAACATCTGTTTCCTCCCTTTCCTCTGGGTTAGGTTTATCAAATTATGAACCTAGTATTACACAGCTCTTTTGCAGTAAGCAAGATGGACTGATAGCAGATAGATACTTTTAATTCTTATGTTATCTGCTGTAGAGCTGTTGACATAAGTAATTATTTAGCATCATATTTGAAAGTGCTTTTAAAGCTCTTGATAACATGATATAATTAGTGTCCCTTTACAGAAAAGTAAATCCCCATGCCATCTTCACACAGCTGAAACTAATAATATTATGGTAACTCTGATCTTAACAGATTCTGTTTATGGCTGGAGCTGCAAATCAATGATATTCCAGTCTGTGATGCTCCTCTGGAGAAAATAAAGACCAAAAGAGAGAACAAAACAAAACCACTCTAAAATTTACTTCAGCAAATTAAATTTTGTATTAAGCTGTTGATGACAGTCAAGAAAACTGATAATTTTATTTTGTTTGGGCTAAATTATGCCACTATTATTCTCTAACACTTAAAAGAGTGTATACTCAGAGAACTGAGATAAAACCATTGGGAGTCCTTGTAGACTGAGGCTGGTATCAGATAACCAGATGCAGGGGCACTGCTTTCATCCCATCAGGGTATCGGTGCATATAATATCTCTCTTTGAAAGCTTAAAAGTGGTAGAATATCAGGGCAGTTGCCCCTGGATTCTCCCTGTTTAACGGGGTAGAGTGGGAAACTCTGGACCCTCTCTTCAGATTCCATTTCTGAAACCTATTATTAAAAAATCCCCCAAAAAGTAGATGGTTTAAAAATAATGTAAGTACCTACAAACGTGTATCTGATCTTTCCTTAAAAGTTCATAATTCCTGCAATATTTTGCGTGGTACTTAACATTATTTTCCCATGCCTTTCAAAAATTGTCACTATATTGTGAAGTATATAATGTGTTTTTCAAAGCTGCTTTTTAGAGTTTTTTAGTTGTTCGTTGTTTTCATTTTTAATATTAAGTGATTTCTTCCATAAATCTCCTTAAAATCCTGACTTATAAATTGTATTTTGAGCTTATTTCCCAGGTGGCAAGTGGCTGTATAATGTTGTATAGCTATTTCTACATAGGAATGGAATAAACCTTAGCAGATATTGTTAGCAATGGGCTTGACCAAGCTATAAAGAATGCAATCATGTTTACTAAGCAAATAAATAAATAAATAAATATTTAGTAATAATAAATATTTTATCTAGAAGCATCATGCAATTAGGAAACACCCATAGGAGTTGCCCAAAGGTACTGCCTGAACGTGGAAACATGGAGTATGTGTGGAGTCTTGTACTTGGGAATATCAGGCAAAGGATGATCTGCATTGACCTATCTGGGAAATCCACCCAACAAAGCTGGAAATGGACATGCCTAGTGGTTGCTAACTGAACCCATGCTATTTGACTACAGGAAAATTCAGTCAGCTCAGAACAGTTTCTGGTAGGTGCTCACACCCAATACTCGCTGTTCCTTAATCAACGTGATGATAATCTATTTTTCATCCGTATTGACTAGGGTGCTACTCCCTCTCACTTTGCAATGAGTTGGCATTGTTAATTTAGACTCTGTCAGTGGATGAGGGAAAGAAGGAGATAGTCCAATTTTTATCTGCTGGGAAATCTGGGATAGGAACATTCTGTGAAACAGTCTGAGTCATTACTATGCTTGTCTGTTCATCCCTGCTTGTTGTTCTGGTGCCAAAGCAATTTGAACTGTGGTTGTGTTCACAGCAGCACAATTTAAAAACAGGTGTGAGAATTGTCTCTAGCCAGTTAGTATGAGAATCCTCTGTGGCCAAGGAATTCTACAGACACCCTGTTCCTATATATAAGATGTTCTGGCATACTGAACTTTGTTTTTGCTGTATGCACGACCTTTATCAGCAAAGTTTCATAGTTAAGTGTTCAAAAAATTTGGTCTAGTATTTTCATGTTTTCTTAACACAGACACATGCAAATCCCCTATTAGGATTTTAAAAAGCCCAAACATACCATAGGCAGGAAAAGTTTATGATCTCAAAAGTACTCTTGGAGTCTTCATAAGCAGAAAAATGCAATTATTGACTCTAAATCCAGGTTTTATATCTGTACCTCTTCACAATGTAACATTAACTCCTAAGGTCAAAATGACAGCCTGAAGATCACACCTGGCCTATTTAATATCTCCATCCAGACATTTGCTTCTGGCAGGGGGAACAAGTGACCAGATAACCCTCTAGACACCAGGACTAAGGAAAATCCTTCAAAAAATTGCTGGTACCCCATTACACCCCCAGAGGGACAGAATCAATATTTGTTGTCTTCTCATTTTACATGTAGGAAATAAAAATTTGTTAATTTAGTGCCGCTGTACCAAGGCATATAACCTCTATGAGAGAGAGCTGTTGGTGCACGTGGGGAATGTTGCTGGGGAGATCCCAGGCAGGCTGTAGGTTTGGTTGCAGCAGGGCTTGTGTGGTCTGTGGCAGAGGCTGCACAGTACCTATAAAATGTCTCTAGAGGGTGACTTCAGTAAAAAGGAAAGGTTTACAGGCAGAGAGAAGGGAGACAGGCAATTTGCTTAGGAATATCTAGCAGGAGAATGTCTTCATTTTCTCCTACTGTGTGTGGGTTCTGAGGAGAAGAAATCAGATGCTGCAATGTCTTCATTATTTTTGTGGAGTGGAGGGAGAAGTTGCTGTTGAAAACATATAAGATTTGAAAAAAAATATGTGCAAGGCAAGCAGGTTTATTGAAAAGTGAGCTGGTTTAGTGAAGGAAAATAATTAACCTATGATCAGAATGAATTATCTGAAAAATCTCATATTTGCTTCTGCAGATGTTTAATCCTCATGATGCCTACAAAACTCTCAAAACTATTCAGTCTTAGTCAAATGTAATGCTGTCTTCGGATAAGAACTGTTGACAGGGTTTTGGAAGAAAAATATTAACATTAATATTAACCCCTTGCTTAATATTATGGACAGAAAACAACTGTTAAAATAAGAAAATATGCCGTAGTAGGAATTTGTTAAAGCATTAAAGAATTGTATTTTGCATCATATAAAATGTAAAAAGCAGGACCAAAAAAAGATCCTATACTGTATGAGGTCACTAGCACATTTATGGTGTTCCAAATATGGAGCAGGTAGTGATGCTAAAACCAACAATAATTTGTCACTGGATTCTAGCTTTATTCTGGCTTCAGAGATGTAGAAAACAGACATCTGTTAAAAATAATTGCAGTACAGAGACAGCAAGCCATTAGGTTACTCACAACGAGTTGGACCCTATTGGTACAAAATGCACAGGAGTCTACAGTGTTGCTAAATTATTTTACATTACTTTTGACCTAAAAACATTTTTTCTAATGAAGAGAATTAATTTTTTTTTAAAATAGCAATAAGCTTACTCCTTACAATTACTTAAGAAAGAAACAAATCCCTTAAATACCGTGATTTTCAGCAACACACTTACGAGAATGTGTATCAAAGTGAATTCCAAGGGGTTTCCAAGTTTTTCTGTGGTTTGTAATAAATGCTCAAATTAATCTTGTCTAAGAGTTTGGCAGAAGTTGTGTGCCTCTGGTTCCCTGAATAAGAAATTTGAGGCATATTCTCTCATTATGCCACAAATATGAAAAATATGGCACACAATATGACACAACTGTACACTGAAATGAGACAGTATAAATCAGCGTAACTGCACTGACTTTTTTTTGATTTTTTTTTTTTTAGGGTAAACAAAAACCCTTCAGATTCTGGTAAAATCTATGTGGAAAAGTCATGTCTCCATTTTGTAAATATATGATTTCGATTTTTTTTTCATTTGTCTCTTACCCTTTACCTTTCTCTATCACCAATTTTATTTATTATTTCTCCACTTTGCTATTGCAAGAGGCAGTTATAAAAAAATGACAGTAAGGCACAGACAATTTGAAGAAACTTAAAATTAAAATAATAAAAGGAAAACAAATAAGTAAAAAATGGTCTCAAACTTCCAAAGATAAAACATTGTTAGGAAAGACAAAATTTATTTTTTCCCTTCTCAGTGAAAACTCCTGGTGAGTTCAGGTTTACCTAAGCAATTTCAAGCTGCTGAAGCACAGACCCATCAAAGGGGCTCAGCCCTAGGGCAAACTCACTGGAAAGAAGGAAGAAAATGCTACAAAGAAGGTCTCATCAATGAAAACCTAGACAGAGTACTCTATCTGCCATTTTTCTTTGGCTTCTTGGAATTGTTCCACTCTCATCTGTAGATTTCCTTGAAAGAATCAAAATAAGTAAATATTCATACTCTAAAGCCATTGATAGTGAAGAGATATGCAGATTGGATCTAAACATCTGGAAAGAAACATAAAATCCAATAACTGTGAAGCCAAGCTGAGTCTATTAGCTCATAATCTCCCAGTCACCATGCTCTGCAGAGCAGGCTGTTATCTACAAGTGGGGCTGTGATGCTGTCAGTCAGCTCCTGTTCTGTAGGAAGCACTGGAGCTTCCTCCTTTCCCTGAAATACTGAAATACAGCAAAGAGTAACTATACAGGACTAGGTGTATTAGGAGAAATCCAACTGATCTATGTTGTATTAGTAACGAAGTAATTATTATGATATGGACACTATACCAGTTACATATGGCTACAAATAGGCCAGATGTGAAATTTTGCTTTACTTCTGCATTTTAAAATATTTTGTGTATCTGCTGCTTTGTCTTTTGTACTCCATGCTGGGATTTTTCCTTGAGATTTCTTATCCCCACTTTTCTTTGTTAAAGAATGGATATGTAAAGAAAGTGGATGAAGGTATTCCACTTGAAATTGAAAACTATAGTACAGAAATATTAGTATGTGCAGGTAGTATAAATCCATGTCTCTGTCCTGCAGTACGAAAAAAGCAGTGTGCTTCCCAAATCCCTTCACCTTATAGCAACTAGCCCAGAATTTAACAGAGATTGTTTAGTTGTGTGTATGTGTTTGAGATTTTTACTTATTAATTGAAACTATTTACTGCATCTCGTGGGACATGGTGTGTTTTAAAGTATTCATAAATTTTATCTGTGTGAGCACTTGTTTTCAAATGATCCTGAAAGCACAATAATCTTTATAGTCAATATATATATATACAGAAAATGTGAAGTTTAAATGTGTTCTACTCCAACTGCAGTCAAATCCATTTATGTTGCTGCTTGGAATGAGGAAAAAAAATAAAAAAGCATATTTAAAAAAATTATTTCATTGTCTGAAGGATTTTACCCAAATTTATCAGATTAGAGTGCAACAAAAGAGGGACATGTCGCAAATGAAAATTAAATAAAATATTTTTGGTGTTTGAAGGAAATGTCAAGTAATACACAAATTTTTCAGGAATTAATAAAATCTTCTGGTAATGGCTTCCAGTCATAAATATTCAGGACAGCAGCTGTCTACTCTTCACTTTTCACTTCTTTATCTTTTCTTCACTGTTATATTCACGAACTAAGAGTATTACAATACTGCTGATCTGGGTAATTTTTCTTACCATAATCTAAGGGTATTGTGTATGTCTAACTGGTACAAACCAGCACTCCTGCCAAAAAAAGCAGCTTCAGCCACAATAGGGACTTGCCCTTAATCCCCTGCTGCCATCACTGGAGAAGCCACTGAGGCAACCACGCTGGGACTAAAGCTCTGGGGAGAGCAAGGGGAAGGAAAACTTTGCCTTCTCATGGTACGTGGCACATCTCAGGAAGGATATATAACAGTGTGGGTGGGTGGACAGAGTCAGGAAAAGCAGATGAGGGAGGTAGGGAAGCCCTTGTTCTCATTGGCATGTGCTTGCACAGGGTAGCTGCAGACAGTGTAGGTAAAAGAGAAGTTTTCAGGCATAATTCCGTAACAAGAATCAAATTATGGTATGTATTGAATAAGAAAATTATTACTAATATTTTAATAAATACAATGGATTTGACTAACTGCCTGTGTAATAATAGCCTATTAGAAATGCACAGTGAAAACAAAACAATTCTAAGAGGAAAGTAGGAATTGTTAAAGATGGAAACACCTGGATAGTATCAGAAACACAGTGGAGGAGCTATTGTAGGATACTTTCTACTTGACAGCTCTACAGCTTGTCTTTTAGTATGTAGTCTTTCTGTGCCAAATATGCAGAATTACAGATAATATTAAATTAGGCATGCCAGACTAATTAATAGGAGTAAATTACAGAAGATAAATCTGAAATTCAGATGGATTGTTTTACAGAGAGATGTAGGGTAACTACTGTAATTAGATCAACCTGGTACTCTCAGCCTGGCTATGATGAGAAAGCCTCATATATATTCCAAGGAAGGATTGCTGTGCTCTTAGAGGAAATGTGCACTTCAGCAGTTGGCGGTTTTGACACTCTGTGGTGTGTTTTATTCGCTCCCTGTGAACAGGTAGCATTCTGTCCTGGAGAATCCATTCTCTGGGTCATTAATCAGCCAGAATCTTTGGTTCCTGGAGAGTCTCAGGTCTGCTGGTTGTCTTGTTTTCGACGGAGCTGGAAAACAGAGCTCTAGTCAGGGAGTCTGGGCAGGTGGGGGTCCCATCCTTAGGAGAGGGGAAGAATTCTCATCCTGTCACTTGAAAAGAGGAAAAAAACAGTGCAAACATAAATCCCACCCGGTAGCTTGGAAAACTACTCTGAAACACTATGAGTCACATTTTATGTACTTAAAGGAGGAAAGTTTTGACAATTTGGGAAACTGTTCTAATAAACATACATACTAATAAGCCAGGTTAATGAGCTCAAGAGCATGAGGGAACTGTCAAAAAATTGCAAGAACACTCTAGGTACTGGGAGAAACCTGCCTTTCCAGAATGAAGGCCACTACTTTAGTCATGGGCTATTGCAACTGCCAGACAACATTATAGCCTGCAGTCAGTATGTAGTGAAAGGAAGCAGAAAGTGGTATTTTTCTATTATCTTGCATGTTGTGTTATATAGAGGCTGTTCCCTGGCCTCCCTCTGCCCTGGATGTGCTCAAATGGCAGTGAGTGTTTTGGCAGGTAGCACACTGACTGCTGTCTAGCACACACTATCCAGTGAGAGCTATTTTTGTTATCTGCTAAAACTACAGCTTGGAAATATGTGCTGTTGAGATACTTTGCTGTTTGAAAATGCTCCAGGAACTGGTTCCATGGCTGTAAATCAAGAATAATAATGCCATCATAATACCAAAAATCTTTTTTATCAGTCCCAAATGTGAAAAATTTATGTTCAGTTGACATGAATACAATATAAACCAGAGGGGGACATGAACTCTTTGATAGCTTTCCCATGTATGATGCTAGCATTTCACCACTGAACTTTGGTTTCTGAATTTTTGTTTCACTTACATTTACATGAAAATTCCCACCTGTCCTCAGTACTTGAAATGGCTGTTTTTCTGAAGTCAGAAAATGGATATGAATTCTTGATTCTGCTTTAGCTTAAAATTTTTTAAACATTGACCCATTAAAAAAAAAAAAAAAGTGTTCTTAGGGGTTCTTTGGGGGTTTTTTGGCTATGGAAGTTTCATTTTATAAATTTGCATGTGAGAAACTAGTTTGCTTGACTCTGAAAGTTGGCAGAGAAAAAAGGAGAGAGAAAGCTCATTACTCTGAGCTCACACATGCCCAGATACTTGGAATTTCAGTGGCAAGCTCCTGACCTGAGACTTGAAGGACATGTAGCTCCTCTCTGGATTTATGGCCAGGTTTCTGATGAGATTCTCTAATGCAAGTCAGAAATGTAAATTTTCAGAATGTGAAAATCACTAATGCAGTACCAAATGGTACCATTACATTACATATGTGTGGTGTTCAGTTGAAGTCCACAGCGCAGAGATGAGCAGTGTATCCCAGGGGTGAGTACTGACTCCTAAAGAGCATATTGAATGAGGACAGCAGGTAGACTATGGCACCATCTTGTGCACATGTACACACCATTTTGAATTTTTACACATGTTTTTTAAAGTACATCCTTCTCCAGGATGAAGGTGTCTTATTGAGCCCTGCCTGAACGCTGTGCTTCACCTTTCAGAACCTTTCAGCGTGGCTGGGATCTGACCTCACTTCGGCCCTCTCCAGCATTAACTGCCTGACTGAAAGAGACCTTCTTGGGATCATGCTTCCATTTTTTCCCTCTTTTCTCAACTGCTAAAGTTTCTTTGGGTTAAATGGTGACAGAGCAGAACAGTAAGGAAGTACCAAAAGCTCACTTCCAGGAGATCACTTATTGTAGGTTTGTTCCAGGATAGTTTACATGTTTAAAGCAGGATCTCCAGAGGGATGGGAATCCTTGGCTTCTCTTTCAAATTGAATGCTTTCACCTGTCCTGATCTACTGATCTGAGCAGTCATGTGTCCTTTCTTTGCAGATGATTTGGCATGGATATGTGAACTCTCTCTGGAAATGTAGATGTGCAGTTTCTACAGCTGATTTTGAAGGTTGGCATCCTGAACTTAAAGGGATCATTCATTAATTTCCTCTCCCACTACATACACACATAATACATACACTTTCTGTCTCCTTATCAAAGCAGTCCTTATATCCTCAGATTGCCTGACAAAGGATTTATAATGAAGCAGCCGTCACCCCAAGCAATGAACTGTTCTTTTAGAAACCTCACAGAACTGAACTTATGGTATGCAGATGGCAAAGTCATGGTTTACAGAACTCAGTTGTGCTGATGCGTGAAGCAGGTCTCAAATAGTTCAGCTGGCAGGAGTGGGTGCTTCAGCCATTCACAAAACAGCAACCAAGGTACTTAAACTTTATAGCCATGCTTAAATTACTAATTTAAGAGCAGAGCCAGAGCAGAGGACTGGTATTTGCTCATCCTTGATGTTGAAAGAATTCCTGCTATAGCTTTGGCCCGAGAATTTGTCACCGTGCCACTAATTTCCAAGTGCTGCCTGGAAGCTCAGCACACAATCTGTGGAGCGTTCCTGTGAGTGTCTTGAATGTGGCCACCCTGCCTCAGAGACCCAGGGAGCTTCAGACCGTGGATACTGCTCTTTTGTGACAGCCAGCCTCAGGGTCCTGAGCACATTTTGTTTCCAAATCTGGTTTACTCATCTATACTGCTCTGATCTGAATGGAAACAAAGAAATAGGGAAGTTTTAGACCCCAATCATAAGCCCTTGTACTTTACCTAAGACCTAATTTTGATGTTTTAAAATCTTTTGCACGTAAACTACAATCCTTTCACTGGGCTCCGAGAAGTTGACTCAACCAGGGTACCTAGTTGTTTCAATATACAGGACAAACAATATTATATTTTATTTCTTTTTGGGCCTCTTTTGAGAATAAATAAGAGACAGTGCTTAAATCATTAAACCTATTTTTCTTCTATTTGCACAGAATGAGTTGCAAGACTGAAGCCCTAGCATTCCCATTGTTCCCACCCTGTAACACAATTCCAGATTCCAGATGAACCCAGTTGTTGAATATTTACCAGAAGACTTGGTCAAAGAAAAAGAAAAAATGAAGAGAGAAATGAGGGGAAGAATTGAACTAGAACACAGTTTAAAATATTTCTAATCATGTCAGTAAGGTTTATTACTCCTGATTGTAGGGACACCTTCTCCTTGCAGGGGAAATAAATCTATTTATCAAAACTCACACACATAAAATTTCAACTGAAATTAATGAGCATATTCAATTCAAAAGAAAAACATGAAGAAAGAGATACACAAATGTACAATTTTATTTCTTTCATATTCAGTCTATCACCCCTGCACAAGGATCTGCCCTCCAGCTCCAGGTGTCACCCCATGTCAGATGTAGGTCTTTCACTGTGTTTTGTTTCGTTTTGGGGGCTTTGGGTTTTGTTTCTGTTATTGTTGTTGTTTTGTTGGTTTCCGTTTTTTGTTTGTTTGTTTGTTTGGTTTGGTTTTTTTTGTGTACAGGGTGTGTTTGATTTAATTTGGAGGTGATCCCTGGCTGCTCACATTGACCAGAATGGAACAGGTTCTTTTCATAATTTGCAAGATATTTTATCTGTTATAGAAAGACCTAATTGCCTCTACATTTTCCTACCCTGAGGACTTCAGAGTAAGAATTGGAGCACAGTTTCACTGGAACCCGTAGTACAATTGCTCAAAGCCTAATGCTCACTGTCACAGACAATAGCTCCCGTGAGGCGGGGCAGCAATCCCTTTTAAACAACAGCCTTGTGCTCACAGTAAAAATTAATTTCAGCTCTCAGAAGAAACGCATTTCAGGAAAGGCAAGGGATGTGAATTTCAATATTGGCAAATGAATTCGTATGGAGAACTGTACTCCACCTCCCACTCTAAAATCTATTAGGAATAGGTAAATGTCTGTATACAAAAAGAAAAAGAGGTAGAAAAGATAAAGAAGGGAGACAGATGTGCAGCCAAGAGACACACATGAAAAAAACATATATTAGGAGCGCAGAATGAAAAAATACACTCAATGAGTTCAGAATAGTAAAGTGATGCCTGCTACTCTTTGTTTATTTGCACTAATAAAAAAGTATAAAACTTTTGAGTAAGAAAAAGCATTTTGCTCTAGCTTTATATTGACATGATAAGACTAGTGCCTCATATTTACTGTTGGTCTGTGTCTTTCCTATTTAATCTATGGAAGTTAAAAAGTTGTTTATATCTGCTATTGGTGTGCTTCCATCTCCTATAATTCCTGATTTATAGACCCTGGCAAAACAAAAGTGGGCTGAATTATTGAATGCTTTATTATGACATAATGTAATACCTTTACTGTGCAGTAAATGCTTGTTTAATAGAGGATGTCCTTTATATTTCACTTGTAAAATCAAGAGATCTATTTTTTGGGCTTGGATTTTATATTAGCACAGTGTGTATAAGGGTCTTTCCCTTAGTCTCTGTTGCCTGCAGAATTATAATGAAGAATCATATTTTTCACATGCTGTAGGACATCAGAATCCTTTTAGTCCTTCAAATTTTATTGAAGGCTCTGAATCTCCAGAAAGTGGCAGAAAATTTTAGCAGAGACAGTACCCACCTCCATTTTACTAAAGGTGTAAAATGGTAATTGAAATTTATGTTCTCTATGTTTTGCCTGACTTATCTTTTGAGTTGCCTATAAACTCAAGAAAAGTCTCTGTTTCTGTCAATAGCTTGGGAAAATTGGGAAGAGGAGGGAGAGGGTTAAACTGATACCAGGAAATGTTGTTTAGAGTTAATCTCCTTTTAAAATCTGTGGGTATAGCAGCCTGTGAAAACTTTTGCTGTCAGGTGCAGCCAGATAAAAATCATCCACAGAGGGAATTTATAATTTATTTTAGCTTGGCTGAATGATGATTTCATCGTATCACAGTTACTTTTTTTATAATGCATCTCTTCACTGTGAGAAGCAGATATTCTCCCTCTGGTATAAAACTGATAGGCAATAAATCTATTTAATATCTTGTAGTTCTGTGGGACTCCAGCTGAGAATTTTGCCAATACAAATGATGCTCCAGATCACATTCTATGTTTGCTCATACTCACTGGAACATCAAATTTCAGTGGAAACCATCTTTTAGTATACACACTATTGGATGAAAGCAGAAATGGAAAACATGATTCAGGGCAAACATAGTGGATCTTTCGCACAGCACTATCTCCCTACTTATCCCATATTTTTTTCTTTCTCCTCTCACTATGAACAATGTTTACTGGCTGCTCTCCACTAGGATAAGATTTTACTTTCTAAAATTATTTTAATTACAGCTTTGTGTTGTCTGTTTTTGCAAACGTGCATTATTAATACACACATGCTGGCTTTAATTATTCCTTTTTTCATTACAAACCCTTTTTCCCTCTGATGTAAAATTGTTTTTCAATCTGCTTTTGCAGGTGGGTTTAAGATTTCTAATACTATGCATCTCTAAATAAAAGGTTTGCTTTATAAAAGGCAACATGAAGGTACAGGGTTAGAAGCCTCTTCAGCTGACATAAAAAAGAAAAAAAAAGTTCTACATTCTACATTCTAGGAGGTTAGGGAGAAAAATTCAAACTCACAGAATTAGAATTTATTTAGCTATTGTTTTCTTTCAATTTAGAATTAGCATTAGGGAAGCAAGGATCTATCCTGTACTGTGTCTTTGACATAAACAAAACTGTTTGTATTTTAAGATCTAAAAGGAAAGAATAATTTCAAAATTTGGCAAGCTATAGTATTTTCAAAATTGCTGTTCCTAAGCATCATGTACTTCCCTTCTACTTTTTACATTGCAGACTAAAAACTGCACTTTTTATATTAAAATAAGCTGTCTCCATGTTGTTGTACGTACAGTGGTCTCAAGGGCCTTAGTACCTTGACAGGTCAGTGAAGCAGCTTCCAATGGGTGGCTCCTCTATGGCCAGTTCTTGATTTTTTAAAGAGCTGTTGTGTATGAATGGAAGGAGATTTTGTAATTTAAAGAAAAATAAAAATTCTTAATTCATATTCAATTTCAGATTATTTGCTGTTTCTACTTATTTTTTCTGAAATTCACTTAAAAATTATGGAATCTCTATGACCTACTTATTTATTTTAGAAAAATAGCACCATGAGTGATTGGTCAGATCATATCAGCTCTGTCAAAGAAGATGTAATCTCAGGTCAAGAACAACATTTGAGGAAAATAAAAGGAGAGACAAGATTTGGGAACAATTTAACCTCCCCACGCATATGGCAGTTTCAGCTGTTTATTTACTTTTTTTTGTTCTGTTGTTGTTAATACATCTAAAAGCTGCAGGGAACAATTATGATCATCCTGGCTGAACTGCTTCATAACCCAAACTACACCATTTCACCCAGGGACTCTTGCACATAACGTAACAGCTTGTGATTGAATTACTAGAGCATGTTGAATTGCTGAAAGTTCTTACATGGAAAAACTTTTTTGCTCTTTAGAAGTTTACTCTGTGTTGCTCTATCAGCGTCAGGTCTGTGGTATCATAAAGGTCTTTATCAGCAGCTTTCTGTGATCTTACCTAAGATGATTATGACTCTAAATAAATTGGAAAAAAAAATAAAGAAATAATGTAGGTGTTGATTTAAGCCCAGGCCGTCATGGCTGAGCTGAGTTTTTAAAAATTTACAAAAACACTTCTTGGCCTCTATTATTTAAAAACAAACAAACAAACAAACAAAAGCCCTAATAGTGACTATGGTCAAATAGAGCTCCTGTATCTTCTTTTTTAGGGTTGGGGGTGAAGAAGGCTCATCTGTGAGAATGGTTTACTATGCAGGGTGCTCAAAGGACAAGACAGAACAAGTTTTCAGACAAGAATTGCTCCTCAGGTGAGCACCTTACAGATTATTGTCTCCAGAGTGTAGGCTATCTCTCCAGAACACACATTACGTATTCTCAGAGAGTGAAGAATAAGATAAATACTTCACACAAAATGTATCTGTTTACTCAATTATTGTTTTATTTTTGCTTTTTCTGATAGACCCATTTTCTGTAATTGCTTTAGGAGTGAACTATTGCCTAAATAGAAAAAAAATAGATGTAAGTTCCTCGTGATTCATTGATAACAGCAATTTTTCTCAACTTTTTCCCATAAAATAGTGCAACAAAACAGGACTATTTTGTGATTGCTTTGCAGAAATCATCTCTGTCCAGCTATCAGAGATCATCTGTGCCAAAACCCTGGAATATACAGCTTAAAATAACGAGCAGTGCAACACAGTGTCATTGCAACCTGTGTGATAAGATTCATACTGAGTTTGCCAAGCAGTGTATCAGAAAGAAAATTTGATAGTAAGTGTAAAATTAAACTAGCCAAATAGATATATGAGCTCAGTTTGAGACTGGACCCTGTGTTCAAATACTGTGAAGTGCTGAAAGCTGTTGGCATTCTGCATTTCTGAAAATGAAAATGCTGGGATTTCCAGAAAACCTTATGGAAGTCACCCATAGCCTTTCTCCACAATATGGTTGTTGACATACTCTTTCCATAGTTGAGACTGTTTTGACTTGGTGCTTATTTCTGTTGCCAAAATTAAAGAGTTATCCACAGGCTTTTCTGTATTTAAATTGAACAGTTGAGTAGAGGCAGTTAATTAATTCTTTCCCAGTGGTTCCATTAAGCCTCTATAGTTATTCTTTGAACTCCTTTGTTTAAGTAGGTGGTTTTGTAGGCTTTTTTCTTATCTACCAAACCAAGACACCAATAGAAACGTATTCTAAAGTCTGTTGGAAAGTAGACACGTACTTGAATGCATATTGAGGGTGCACATTCATACTTGTAAACCAATACATGGATGGGATATGACAAATAAACAAGTACTTATGCATGCTATTTGTCAAAAAATATTGATTAAATCTCTCAGAAATCTATCCTAAGGATTCAATCTTTAGGATTTAAAGTGGTGTTCATTTCACCAATCTGAAGTCACTGACAGTTAAGTCAATTGTCCTGACATCTTCCAATGTCAATGAAATGAGAAAGAGATACTGGCCTAACAAAGAGTGGGGAACTACTACCTTTCAGGTGGTTAAAAGCACACAAATCACACCTTATCATTTCAATGCAAGCAGTCATTAAAACACTACCCATTTATATCTAATGCACTCCACACTGGGTACAAAATGTACCAAGCTTTCCATTCATTGTTCATAATTTCAGACATCGCCCTCTAAAATGGATATGGCATTAGTTGAAATAAGTTGCTTATTTTGCTGACATGGGGGACATGCAATTGTGGCTTTGAATAAGAGTTTCTTACAAGTCTGATATCTACTTTACCTTTTTTTGACATTAACTTCCAGTTTCTTGGTTAGGAAATGATATTTGAATTTAAAACAGTGTAGAGGGAGAGTAACACTGATATATGCCTTGTAGCAGGCATAAAAATACTGAATCTATTTTTAGTTGAAAATGAGCTAATTGTTCTGGATTGGGTCCTGCTCCTTTTGCAAGTAGTGCTAATTACTTTAAAAAAAGATTTCATGGAGAATAAATGCTATGAGTAGTTCTTAGTTTTCTTCATCACCAGAAAAGGACTTTTGCACTTTGAGATCTGAATCTACTTAATTTGCCAAGAAAATCCTTAGAAATTTATAAGATGATACTGCAACAAACAGGTCTAGCATGTAGAAATATGTTAAGAAACTGTAATCACATTTCTACTGCTGTTATTTTTCATCTGACATGTCATTCTATAGCAGACTTTATAGAGCAGTAGGTGAATTGATATAATTAGTTTGGTTTCTTGCCATCTTTCCCATAGGTCAAGCCAATTAAAAGACGACTGAGTGAGGCAGTACTCCAAACTGTAGCATATGGCACTATGGCATAAAACACACAGTAGAAGGAAAACAATTCAGTTGGGATTTTAGCTTTGAAATTTAATTGAATATAAACAATGTTTATCTCTGGATCACCTTGAAATTTCCTTCTTGGCTTCTTATTTTCATCAAGAATCAGAACACTATTCCCTTCTTGGGTCATGTGGTAACATCCTTTTTGCCTTTGAATGAGTTCCTTGCTGCAGCTGTTTCACTTCTCATTTTACTTTTTTTTGTAGGCAAAGTCAGTTGAAAGCCACAGAATTTATGATTTGTGATGTATCTGAAAATTCTAAATTTAGTTTTACTGCAGAGAGCAACCCTTCTCTCCCCCCACTAACAAAGCAAATAAAAAGTTTTGCTTTCAAATTTTCTTGCTCTGTAAAAACCAGTAAGGTTACCAATAAATGAAACTGGCTGGTTGGTGGTTTGGGTTTGGGCTTTGGGATTATTTTGCTTCAAGTCAAGCACTCCCTGCCATTCCCTATTTCACCTGAGTCTGAACTCTAAACACAAGGGAACTTGATTTCTCTGGGAGAAGTCTGACAAAACCAGGCTTTCTGGGAAGCCCCTATTGATGTTTTATCACAAGGTGTGAATGCACAGGGTATTTCACAGTGCTGCCAGTCTTGCCAGTCTTGTAAGCTGCTACCAGGCTCCTTGGAATGACTTAAGCACATGACAACGGGTACTTCACTGACAGTCCCTGTGTGAGACTCAGAAGCTAGAATAGCCTAGGATAGAATCTCCTGACATAATTTGGAAGTGTTCATCTTCTGGAAGGAGAGCCTTGCCAGTGAGAAGAAAACTGTTGGACTGAGCACTTGGAAAACATTCTTATTTTATCTTTTTTTATTTTTTTAAAATTCTAATTAGATTAGAGCTTTTCAGGTAAACTTAGCTTTTCTACAAATGTAGCTTAGTACAACTCTCATCTCTGCTGTGACATCAGTGGCTGCTATTTGATTACAAAAGGGTAACTGAACATTGGGGTCCAAATCCAGGTCCAATGTATATGCTTGCTTATAAAATTTCTTATTGTTTAGGGGCTATTTCAAGCACAGACCACTTGATTTCTTGTGATCATTTTTCCTACAGTGTAGCTCAGACAAAGCAATATTTTTTATCTGGAAGCTACTTCAAATCTAAAACCATGGTTTTATAAATAGCTGCTGAGACTGTCTCTCTGCTGTTCCATTGAGCACCAGCATAGCTCATCTTTCCATAGACAATAGAAATATGCAGACAGCAAAAGTGCAGTTGTTTGCAATCAGAGTAATGTAGCTTCTTCGTAAACACAGTTATCTCACACTAATGGAGAACAGGTAAATGAGATCAAGATCAGAATAAAACTGTTATTCCTGGATTCAAGTAATGAATACATTAATGTCTGTATATGCTATTCACTGTGATCCTTGAATGTACATTGGGATGCTCTCTGTTGAGCATGAGAGAGCAAAGGATGTCTCCTTAATTTTTAATCTCATCTACAGGTCAGTCCTTGTAAAATAACAATTATCAAGTCAGATTCTCTGAAAGAACGAACTTGTCAAATTCACATACATTATCTGCTGTGGCAATTGATGTCAGTATGATAATGCCATGCCAGCAGCGCTTAAGCTAAGAGTTTGTCAGTTACCCCATGATAAACTCTAGCATTTGAGGGATTTCTTTCATCCCAGTTCATCAAATCACACAGGTCTGACATTCAATATGCAGTCCTCAGGGTTTCAACTGTTCTTTTGCTCTTGATTTATGCTAACAATAGAATATTTGAAAGAATGAAGACTAAGTGTCATAGCAGTGTCTAAGTGACTCTGATTAAACAGATTCCACAAATTGGCTGTGGACAGCTGCACTGAAGTAGGAAGTTTAGATGACTGTGCTGATTTCAGCTGGAGTAAATTTTCTTCACAGTGGCTGGTGTGGGGCTACATTTTGAATTTGTGCTAAACAAAGGGTTGATAACACAGAGATGTTGCTATTGTTGCTGAGCAGGGTTTGCACAAAACCAAAGCCTTTTCTGCTTTCCATACTGCCACATTGGCAAGTAAATTGCAGGTGAGTGGGAGGCTTGCAGGAGACATGGTCAGGATAGGTCACCCTAACTGACCAAAGGGATATTGCAGACCCTATGACGTCTGCTCAGTATACAAAGTAGGGAGAAGAAGGAGGAAGAGGGAGTGCATTTGAAGTGATGGTGTTTGTCTTCCCAAATCACCATTTACATGTGGTGAGGTCCTGCTCTTCTGGAGATAGCTGAACATCTTCCTGCCCATGGGAAATAGGGAATTAATTCCTTGTTTTGCTTTGCTTGCGTGTGTGTGGCTTTTGCCCTTCCTGTTAAACAGTCTTCATCTCAGCTCCCGAATTCTCTGGCTTTTACCCATCCCATTCTCTCCCCAATCTGTCTGTGGGGGAGTGAGCGAGCGGCTGCGTGGGGCTTGGATGCTGGCTGGGGTTACACCACAACAAGCTGTAAAATTGGAAGTAAGAGTAAGCCTGAATTTTGTAATGGTGCAGAAGAGCAAGGGAAAGAGGAAAACAGCTTACTTCCCACATTTCTTTGCTCTAAAGAAAATGGAACTTCAACATACTCTTGATATTTGGAGACCAGGTTCAGAGATCATCTTGTTTGACCTTAGAGGTTTTCAATGTGAAAAGCTATGTGTGAGTTCATCACCTTAGGCTCAGGCACAGGCCTTTGCAAGGTTTGATTCTCCAAGATTTCTTTAAAAGTAAGGTAAATCACACTTTCTAGTATATAAACGTTTTCACTGACAACATAGACCACCAATAGCAAACAAAAAATGTGCTTGTCCCTGTTGCAAATAATTATGAATGAACTGATAAATTCCACTCCATGCTCTGGACAACTTAGCAGAAACTAAGCAGAAAAATAAAAATATTAATATTGGCAGGGAAAGCAGAGAGCTTTGCTGCAGGGGGAACAAGTAGTAATTCATAGAAATGGATCCGCAAGTCTCCTTTATTGGTACAACCACATGACAGATTATATTTAAGATTAAATGGAGACTGGGCACAATCAAGCCCTTAGCAAGGGAAATGTCTTTTTTTCTGAGTGTGATTTTCCATCCAATCATAAATGTACCAATTATTTCCAACCTCTGTATCTCATTTCCATTTGGAGTAATCATAAGATTTTTTGTAAGAAATTGCATTAGTAATTTTATTACTTCTTTAGACATACTTTTATATGTTAAAATTTAAATTTATTATACTTACAGCAGTCTTACTTCTCTGGATATAAAGCATTTCAGGAACATGTTTCTGAAAAAATATTCTATCAGATATATCATTCTAGTGTTTTACATATCCTGGTATCTAGAGAACACTCTTTAAATACTTTTAGATAACCTTAAGTGAAAAGGAAAACAAACCCTCAACTCAAACATATATAAAAAATGGCCAGGAGCACACTGTTTTCTTTCAAATCAAAGCTCTTTCTTTACTCTCTAAGTACTCTCTACTTCAAATCAAGTTGGAATTAATGTCTTCTGCTGTCTTTTCTTGCCTCCTAAAAGTCAGGAAACAATTTATTTGATGCCATATGATGCAACTAAATTACAAGACAGAAAATCTGTGAAACAAACGTTTTCCAGGGAGAATATCTTTTCTCCCAAAATTCCAGGGGGAGAAGGTATGGCAAATTATCATCACTTTCCTGAACTCCCCACCACCCCTTCCCTAAACCACGTTCTCTCAAGGTTAATTTGAAACGGTATAAAAGGCCGTATTCATGGAAGGAGCTGTTATCATTTCGTTTAAAATGAAGTGATGTACTTCGGAATTTTCCCCCTTCATTACTCGGAAGCACCACAAAGGCCGGCACAGCTTACAGCAGAGGGCAATAGTGAGCTGTAAATATTTTCTCTCTCACCCTTGCCTTTTCCACGGAAGCTCTCGGGCACTTTTGGTTCCTCTTTCCCCCCCCCTAAATATAGGTGGTCCTAACAGTATAAAATCTCTCACAGTAGGACCAAATGCAGTGATGAGCTTCTTCCACTGTTCTCAGAGTTTGCTGTATTTATAACAGATAGATGAAATTGGTGACTTTCATGACTCCATAAAGTTTCTCACCAATTAGTCTGAACCAAGCATTCAGGCTTCCCTGCAGTGCTAATACTCCTTCCTGTAAATCTGCACTCCATCAACTCTTTGGAGTAATGGCTCTTGCCAGAATTGGCAATATCAAATAGGAGGGAACAAGTATAGAATTTTACATATTTTGCCTTGGAATTCTTTTAAAGTCGATTTAAACCCTTTTCTTCAGAGACCAGGGCATTACTAATGTAATACCTTAGTGCAGTACAAGTGGCAGAAAAGACGAAAAGAAGTAAGAAAAAAAATCAGGAAAATGCAAGAAGGCAAAATTTATGTGTCTTTCTTAAAATTATGTCATAGTTTTCTAAATAAAGAAATTTTGCCTTAGAATTTCTAAAAAACTAAGCAGCCATTTCTGTTTTTTTTTTTTTAACTTTTCTGTGACTTGAGTTGAATGACGTTCCTAAATCTAAGTTTCATTTATCCCAAATTATTAAAAGTATTATATTTATCAGGGGACTGTTAGTAGAAATAGGCCCTTTATTCATTTCACCTCTGCATTTTGTCATATGGATTTTTTCTGCTTATGCTGGCTGCTGGAATTAAGCTTTTCTGACAAAGTTAGAATGGAGGAAGAAATTTTCCTATCCATTTTGCATAAGTGTAACGATTTAGGAAACAAGTCATTATGACATTATATATGTATGTTTTTACATATATATAGCACATTTTAAAGTGTTAATAAGAGGTTATCTTCATGAGATGGGCTATATATTGGGATATTGTTAGTGTTTAAGGAGTGCTTGAAAAGTAACTTTTCCCTAAGCTTTTCTTCTGTGTTAGCAAATGTTTGGGATTGGGTGTTGTTTGGATTTTTTGGTGTTGTTAAGGTATTTTCCCCCTATAATCAGTGGCATTTTACTTCGAAGGAGTTGTTAAAGTCCTCTCCAAATAGCATTGAGGCACTGTCCCCAAACATCAGACCAAGATGCCTGATCTGATGGTAGCTACCTTCACTATTTTCTGAAAGTGAATTCTTACAAATGCCTGCCTAATTGTCCTTTTCTTGGATTTATCTGTGTGACCACAGTTGTTAGAGACAAACCCTCAGGTTATGAGACTGTGACAAGACAAGGGTCCTACCTTGTCTCCTTTTTGTCTCCTTTTGCCTTATTTTTTTTTGTAGTGGAGGACAGGATCTCTGAAGTTGTTGCTTAATTGACTTTTACGTTTAATAGACTGCCTTCCATTACATCAGTCTGCCCCTCAGGCCGTGCTAAAGTCCTGATTGATTTCTAATAGCTTTTAAAGTTAATACTGTAGCCTCCTGCTATTTTTCAGTGCTTTTGATTGGTGTTTTTCTGCATTGGCTTCCAAACACATATACAGATACTGAAATAGTTTGAGTGTTTCTGATTGCAAAACACTGCAGGGAGGGAGAGAAACCCAATATGTATTTTTTTTCCATGGCTTTTGATTGGAAATGTCACAGAAAAACATTCCCACAAAGCTGCCTAGAGTAAGTCATCAGTCCTGAAGACCAGGGACTAAGCCCTAGGATCTCATTAATGGGATCAGAGGATCCAACATTTACAGATGTGTCCAGAAAAGTCTGCTTTTGCTATTGCTGCTTTTCATTAATTTGTGAAAACTTTGCAAACCACCTCTGGTCCAGATAAACTTCAACTATATCTCTGGGACTGAAAGAGTGTCCCCCCTACCCCCAAAATGCTTACCCATCTGGCCATGCAGCAGAAGCCTGAGGGACACACTGTAAATGACAATTCACCTGCGGGTACCTGGATTCGACCCCTACCTGGCTACCTAGAATTATAGAATCATTAATGTTGGAATATGTCTCTGCAATCTTTAAGTGCAGCCATTAGCCTAATACTGCCAAATCCACCACTGGACCATGTCCCTAAGCATGATCGCTAGCACCACATCTACCACCCACCTTGGAGAAAGTATTAACAACACAACCATGCCTGGGAGCTTATGATTGGTGTGGAATGGGTGTATTTATCCAGTACAGGTGAAGCTTGCTGGATACTGGCTGTCCCAACAAAAAGAGAGGAGCAAACCAATAGGGGATGAGCTCAGGCTTGGTCTGACTCTGGCATAGATCCAAAACAATCTGTGGATTTTGGGCTGATAAACCAGCTCTTCTCACAGGCTGGCACATTCCTGGTGCTGGCGGGAGTGAGGAGCAGATGTCCGTATGGCAGCAAAGCTGCCTCGAGCTGCTCCTGGCCATGCTGGTGCCAGGCTGCCCATGGCAGTGTTTGTGGCCGATGCTCTGAGCTTCAGTGTGGGTCACCCAGCTGTGTGGTCACCATAGTGGCTCACTCCTGGCTCCTACCCCATCCTGACCTCCCTGCTGGGCCAGGACTGCCTGCTGTCCCTGGTAGCTCTCAGCTGCCAGCTGGAGACAGTGCTGAATGAGGCAGTGGTCAGGCACAGCCTCCTGGGCAGCTCTCCCCTCAGACTGCTGCAGTTACCAGTTGTCTCCACCCTGATTAGAAAAGAAAACAGCTTTCCTCAGTCTGGCCTTCAGCCTACAGTTTGTACATGCATCTTCCCTTGGCAACTGGTTTTTCTTCTGCTGATGGCACGGTCTCCAGTGAAATCTGTCTCATAGTAATGAGATGAAAACTCTGAAAACCTCAGCAACTCATGCCTTGCTTGGTGAATAGTTTTGCTGTTCTGTGTTTTCAAAACACAGTAAAATAATAATTATCCCTTGCTGCTCTCTTTGTGGTTCTTAAAACATGCTGCCTTCATTTAGGGAAAATGGCATCTGTTGAACCCAAACCACACAGCAAGTTGGTGTCAGAGCCAATATTAAAGCTTGGGAGCTCTGGCTTTTGACCTCATACTCAGTCCATGAGGCCATTTAACTTCCTTAGGAAGCAGAAAACTACCACTTACAAAGTGTATATATGATGAGATGTATTAAGATCTTCAAGAGGGGAAACAACAAAATTCTCCAATAAACAAAAACACCTCTCCTGTAGCTGTGAGAATCAAATGTCCAGGCAATTGCACATCTGCAGAGGGTTGGATTCATTATGGAGTTGATAAATGACATTGCCAGTTGTTTTTTGTTTTTTTGTTTTTTTTTTTTAACAAACTCTTCATTAAGGTTTTGGCTGCATTTTCTCTGCACTTCTGTTCCTGTTTTCAGATATTCTTATGGAAAGTCATGCCACATGTTTATGCAGCCATATGCAAAATACCACTGAATGACCTGGGACCATCTGACAGGTGCCATATTTGTGACAACACAACATTTTTAATAGAGATCCCATATTACAGAGAGGGGGTGCTCCAAATATCACAAGTTGGTATCCTTCAAAACAAGGAATAAAATGCATCCTAGCTTTGTGTATACAGTAATGCAGTCTGTTAGCTTGTGTTGCTTACTGATTTTTCCTGGGATTGTGATAACAGAAAAGAGAAATAACAAAAAAAAACCCCAAAATGAAAAAAACAAAGCACACCCCTTAAAGCCTCATTTTATTGCAACCTTATGTATGAAATTTTAAGCCCACTACAATAGTAAACATGATTTTGAATCTTCCATGATGCATATAGATCAGTCTATTTCTGAAAGCAAAGACTGAAAGTTAGCTGAAAGCAGCAGATCACATAGATCATAAGCTATTTTTCTCTTTAAGCGGATTCTTAATTTCACTGGTAGCATATTTTTCTGATAGAGAAGAATAAACTAAATTAATGTGTGATAGCAAAAACTCTAAAATGCTTAATGCAAGCTGCTTGTAAAGGATTCAAGCATAAGCGCAGCAGCATTTCTAAGCCAGTACATTTACGGGCAGCAGCATGATCTTCTTTGTGATGACAAATTAGCCTTTAAAAGTCACACAATCAAAAGCATGTCACTGAAACCTGGGCAAAGGTCAACAGGCTCTGAGTGGGAATCCTGCAGTGTTCCTGAAAGCATGGGATCATTTTCTCCATGATTGTGCATGGACAGTTTGAAAGGATTATCCATTGCTGATGGGGGTGTGTGGCTGTAGGTGAGTGCATTGTGTGTGATAGAAGACTTGAGTGTTGCAAACCATGCATGGATTAAATGTCAGAAGCATTCAATTTAATGCTTTTATTTCTTGGAGGTTGTGTTCTTAATCTTAGTAACAGTGGCCAGCTGCAGTTCTGCAGAGAGAAGCACTATAGACACAGGAGAAAAATGAAGCAAACGCAAGTGCCTTTCTCCCTCTCTTCTCTGAAGACAGTTTTGTATTCTGGAACAGTTGAAAGGCCAGACTATAAGAGCATGGACATACACTATCCTTTGTGGAATGTGCACATGATCTTCCTATGTATCACTGAGCAGGAGAGGGATATTTTTCTCTTTCATCCATGCATAAATTGTCACCACTTAAATACAAATTGCAAACATTTTTAAAGACAAATGCATGCCCAAAAGGATTTCCCATCCTTCAAGTTGCCTGTTGTTAATTGAACCAAGTTCACTCTTTCAATTGAAAGGAATTTTCTTTTTCTGCTCTGTGAAATGTAGATGGCATGTACCACCAGAGAGCACATTATTAATTAAGAACAAATGCTTTTATAAAAATCCAAATAATTAAGTCTTATTTGTTTGTGTGTCTGCTTGTAACTTGACAAAGTATATGTTCACAAATTGGCTGTGATGGTTTAGGTTACAACACAGGGCACAGATAAGGTTACATATGCACATGTGCATTGTATTTTAAAACACCCAGAATTGTTGCTAAATGTAAAGACTCAGATTCCTCTGACCATAGATTTTAGTCTCTGGATGCCTGTTTCCTGTGAGGTTTGTTATGCTCATGGACTGATTCTTGGTCGAAGACCTACCACATTTTAGCATGGTTTGGGTGCTATAAAAGGGTACGTATTTCAGCTGTGACTGTTGATCGGTGATACCTCTATGTCCACTGCCATTTGATGGAGGGCTAAGAGGGGCTGGAGAAAACGTGGTGAAACAGATAGGGACATTTCAGAGGAGCAGAGTCTCCAGTTCAGTGAGCATTGCCCCTCTACGTCCGTACCTTCCAAGATACCCTTACTTGAGCACCATAAATGTGTCAGTGTCATCCCCTGCTGATATGCCAAGGCTGGATACAGTAATATCACCTCTCTGCTGCCAGCAGAAGCTCTAAGTTATTCCCTCTAAAATTCATGATTTGTCTCCTAAGCAGCGGCACTGATGAAACAGCACAGATGGTGGTGTTTGGATACAATGTTTCAAATTGTGTCTATTTCTCAAGAACACAGTCTTGTAGTTTCTTCCTGTGATCTCTCATTTTGATTTTTTTCCCCAGCAATTATAACTGTTCTGTGTGGGTGTATAAACACTAAACTGGGTTTCTATTCAATGCCTCAAAGAGAGAAAGTGGCCCTTCCAATTCATGTGTTGCCACATATTGAGGGAGGTGAGCAAATAACCTTAACTCCTCTTTATCAAACATTTATTGATGATTGCCTGAGGAGAGCAGAATCAGAGACTCACAGGATCATAGCACATCCTGGGTTGGAAGGCACCCATAAAGTTTACCAAATCCTGTCTCCACACAGGACAGCCTAAACATTAATTCATATATCTAAAATAATTGTCCAAATCATTCTGGAATACTCACTGACCTGGGCCCATGACAACTCCTCTTGTGAGCTTGTTCCACTGTTTGAAAATCCTCTCAATGAAGAACTTTTTTCCCCATACCCAATCTGACCTTCCCTGACACAACTTTCAGCCACCCTGCTGCATCCTAACACCAGAATTCAAAAAGAGATCAGCACCTGCTTCTCCACTCCACCATTGAAAAGGAGGTCACCCTCCAGTCACCTTTTCAATAAGGCGAGTAAAGTTAATGTCCCCATCTGATGCTCATAATGCAAGCCCTCTAGCTCTTCCACTATCTTTGCTAGCCTCCTTTGGACACATTCTAGTGCTTTAATATACTTTTCATGTATAGAAGCCCCAAACTGTATTCAAGGTGAGACTGCACCAATGCTGAGTCTACTAGGACAATCACTATTTTTGTCCACTTATACTGTGCTTAATTCACCTCATGATATGGTTGGCACTTTTGATTGCCAGCACCCAGTTTTGATTTGCACTGAGTTTACCGTCAACCAAAATTCCTGGATCCTTTTTTGCAGGGCTGCACTCCAGCCTGCTTTCCTCCAGTCTATACTTATATCCCAGATTATATCACCCCCAGTACCGAATTTGGTATTTGTCCTTTTAGAGTTCATTCAGCTTGTGACATCTATTAAGATGGCTCTATAAGACCTCTCTAACTTTGAGGCAATCAGCGGATTCTTCAAATTAACCATTGTTGGGAAGCCTACTTAGTGTGCACCTCACTCCTGTGTCCAGGTCACTGATTAAAATAATGAAGAGAAGCAGCCCTAAAACTGAGCCCTGGCAAAACCTACTAGTGACTGATTTCCACCCTGAAGCTTTCCCATTTACTACAACCCTTTGAGCCTGGTCCTTCAGACAACCATTTACTCATTGGATTGTGTATGTGTCTAGCTGTATGCTGGACATTTTGTCCAGAGAGTACTGTGAGGGACAGAATCAAATATTTTATAAATACCCAAACAACCCCACCCCCTTATTTTCCCTCTTCCCCTTGTCCACAGTAAAAAAGATCATATCGAAAGGAGGTTGTAGTGCACTTCTGTGGCATGTCTCTGCTTCAAGGGACTGTATGACTTGATATACTCTGTTTCTAGAGGATTTCATCACAGTGAGCTGTACAGCATATACACAAATATATATTATATATATACACAGCAGCCTCCTGCTTCCTGCTGGCATGCCAGTCGCCTTTTGTTAAAACTTTGTAAAGACTGAGTCCATTTGTTGCTGAGTTCATAGGTTTTGCACTTCAGAACTGCAGTGCTTTCAGTAGCTTAATAGCTTAAGGAGTTAGAGACAATAATCAGGCCTGACTAATGACAGAAGACCAGTACAAGCATACACTGGAGTTGTGTCAGAAAAACTGGAAAGCCTATGTGGGTGTGAAAATACAACCTCTGATCTGAACTCACTGAGTCAGATCTCCTCACAATTAAACCCAGAGCAATGTTCTGAAAATGTTACCTTGCCACGTTTGCAAGTGAAGCATATTTATGTAACAGGGTGATTAGTTTGCAAGGCAAGGTTTTGGCAGCAAGGTGACTAGTGAGGGGTGGCTTCTGTGGGAAACAACTAGAAGCTTCCCCCATGTCTGACAGAAACAATGCCAGCTGGCTCCAAGATGAACACATTGCTGGCCAAGCCCTTCAGCAGTGGGGATAGTGCCTGTGGGATAATGCATTTGAAAATGGAGGGGGGTGGGGGTGGGAAGGCTGTATGCCGTGAGCGAGCAAAGTGAAAATATGTGAGAGAACCAGCCCTGCAGACACCAAGGTCAGTGAAGTAGAAGGGGAAGAGGTGTTACAGATAACATTCTCCTGTGGTCTGTGAAAAGACCGTAATGAAGAAGGCTCCTGCCCTGGAGGTCTGTAGTAGAGGAGCCCACTCTGGAGCCAATGGATGCCCAAAGGATCCTGTGGAAAGCCCAAGCAGGTGGGGGTTTGCTGGCAGAAATGAAGTAAGTTCCAAACAGGGCAGGTTTTCAGCAGCAGAGTTGTATGTGTGAATGTTTACTGAGATTGCAAATCAGAAGAAATTAAGGGCTGCCAGGGAGGCATGGGATACTCAGCAAAAGAAGTTGGATGGGCATTTGGCCATGATCCCTTCTCTTACTCTGATGGGAATTTTGGAAGGTAGATGACAGAGGGTCCTGGGAAAAATTTTATATTAAGAACTTCATGTGTGTTATATACTATTCCAGATGAAGGTCAGTGGTTGCTGGACTGTTTGGATAAAAATGGAAAGGCAGCAACCCTGGGTGACAAAGATGGAAAGGTAGAACATTGAATGGGAAAAAGAGTCCTCTGAGTCCAGAGTTCAGTGTGACTGTCTTCCTGTCCTTGCTTAAAGTTGCTCTGGCCAGGAAAAATACTGAATGTGAATGAAACTAAGAATAATGTTTGAACAGTTCTCATCCTGACTGTTACTTATGTCTCTTTTACTAAATATTCACATCTCTGGATGCACATCTCCATATTCTATAACTGTGTTCTCTGAGATAGCAGTGTTACTCAGATTAAAGAAAGGTCATGAGACAAAAACTCCAGAGGTCAATGCATTTGATCTTGCTTTCTTTAATTTTCTTTATGTATTTTGAAGGGTGGTAGGATTTCACTTGCAATGTCTTAAGTATAATAATCTTTCTGTGGACTCTATGTATCTGGTATCTGCACCACTTACTAGCAAAAACCCACTTTATCTCTGCAATACTAAACTGGTACGTGGTCCCATAGTTCTTAAATTGCCAAGAGGTACTGAAAGGGTTAAATACTCCCTGAAGAGTTAGCAATATTTCCACTTCCAAAAGGTCTTCCCGACCTGTCTCATGCTATACTGATGAGATTGTCTGGTAAAGAGAGGTCAGCATTATCAAGCCCTTTCTTTATGCGTGGATATTGAATGATATGTGATATTGCAATGCACAGAGGTTAATTTGCACAGGGGGCTTTCTGCTTGAAAAGAACATGAGGAATGTGTAGGGGTCACAAATAATTTGTCTATGGAAGAGAATTTTTTTTTTTGCTTGTGTCTCAATTTTTTGCAGTTGGGTAATATGTTGACAGAAATTTTAGAACTTTATATGAACTTAAAATATGTTTTACATTGGCTTGGCAGCTGTGATTGATCTGAAGTAATTTTATAATTTTATTTTATTAACAGACGTTGCAGGCCAAACATAAAGATATTTTTCTTCCTTTTCACATTAGTCTGCTTTGGTTTTCTCTCAATGAATTCAACCTTTAGAAATGTTTATGTATTTTTAACAGGTGTCTGCAAAAAATGTTTTAATAAATGACTCCTGACTCAGTAAATAACATTTTCAACTTTGGTTCCTTTGTGACTTAAAAATAAGTGTTTATTTAGAAAATGCCTTCAGGAAGGATACATTTTGGGATTTATTATTTGTCACAGATTAAATTATTTCTTGTTTATTCCCTTCACTTAAAAATTCACAATTAATATTTCAAAATATGTTTCATTTAGTAGTTGCATTCGAGTCTTTATTTAATTTTAACTGTAATTTCAAGTAATCATAGTGAGACTTAGCCTTAGTACTCTCTGAATACAACCCATAAATCAGGTTAAATGTTTGAGTCAGAGAACTTTAAAGCTGCTTTTAAATCCCAAACACTGGCAAAAATTACATTTTATCTAGGGCAGCAGTAGTTTGTCACCCACCCATAATTGATGACACAAGAGCAACAGCTTTAAACAACCTCCTATCAGGAATTTTTAAAAGCATCTCCATATTAATAGCCAGAGATTTAAGATTTGCAAGTTTGAGGGGTTTTTTTTCTAGAAATAATAGTATACTTTACCTTTGCTTTATATTTTTCTAAGCAGAAAACATTTTTTAGTCATTTTCCACACAGTGTTTCTGCAGCTGATTCTTTCTTCCTAGTAGTAAAGTCTAGCACTTGTCTTTATTGGATTTTATCTTAGATTTTTGGGCCATTTCTCCAAATTTTCAATGCAATTCTGAGTTCTAATGCTATCCTCTAATGTACTTGCTGGCTGAAAGCAGCACCTTCTAGCTTCTTCAAGATTATAAAAGTACTGCCTATTCTCATTCAACTCATTAACAGAAACATAAATGGAGAGCATCTTACACCCTTTGGCTTTGTGTTCAAACAAAAACAAGCAAAAAAAATGTCATTCCACCAAATCCTCCTGTTGTACAAATTGGACGTTGAGATGCAAAGCACACACTCTTGTGTGTGTGCAGTAGTCCTGAGTCATCTGGGTACCCATGTCTGCATACCACTAAATCAAGCTGTGTCAGACTAGGGCTCGGCTATTGTGTGGGCTCTATAAGATGACTATATCATATGACATCTATAAGATGGTCTATAAGATGTAATTGTTTATTTTTCCATGCTGACTAGTATTAAAGATAGTACACAAATGCAATTTAGAAGTTTGCATGAGCCATGGACCACACCCAACAGGCATTTTATGGGAGGCAGCTGCCTCTTTTGGTAGTGAAATTTTCCCTGTATGTATTGTTAGTCATGTCATGTCATTTACCCATGGGGTTACTGTCAGAGCCCTGGTCTTCTTCAAGCTTTTATCCTTGATATCTCTTTTCAAAAAGAAAGTGCTAGGTTCCATATGGGGCTAGAAATAGCTGTTTGGAAGAGACTAAATACTAAGCATTTTGTTTCCTTTCAGACTGGAGTCATAAGAAAATGCAAAAGCAACTGGTGTGAGAGGCTAATTGCACACAAAGCTGTCAATATCCTTCCCTTGTAAGTAACAGAGAAGCTTTTTCACATCAGATCAGTTACACAACTGAATGAAATCTATAGATACGAAGTCATGCGTCTTGAGGCTTTCTTTTACTCTGAAGTGGGATTGTCATCCTGCCAATGTCACATGTGACACAACATTCTGCATTAAGTTGGGAAGAACAGCTTCATACATGAGGTCTGTAATGTACAGTCTTGGAAAGGGATAATCACTGTGCCTGAGTGGGGTCTCACTTTTAAAGAGAACCTAAAAACTATGGGCTTCGGTGGCACTGCGTGACATCAGTTCATACTGGCTGAACATCATAAAATTTTGAACCTTAAATCTGACATATTTTTTCATGTTAGTTTTTTCTCACAATTTATGTAAAATAATGAAAAATATTGCTTGTTCAATTTTTATGAACATCTGAATGTCAAAAGTATTTTCTGTGATGGAAATGCCTTTATACCCGGGGGCAGGGGGGGGAAGAAAAACCAGGTATTTAACAGTAGGTTTTACCACAAGTTAATATTTAGGTGTTACTGTTTAAGACAGTACTTGAGTGTCAGATAGGAAATTCATATTCTGTGACTCAAAAATATCTCCTCAGAACAGGAAATACATTGTTAACATCCTCATTCTTTCCACAGGATTGGATTTTTTTTTTTTTGGTCATGCAGGGGAAGCACATTGTATGCAAAGTTCACAAACTTCGGGACCTTAACCAA